>NC_138375.1:87805908-87880366 GCF_054177405.1 Leptonychotes weddellii | reverse complement strand
AAGAAGAAAGAATATGATCAAATATGATCAGGCTGGTGAATAGATCAGTGCCATACACTAGATTTTGGGTGTATTTTGGTCTGTTAGAAGAAAGTGCCTCCCAAAATTTTAAAGAAAGAAAAACTTATATATGTACAAAAATAAGGGTAAATACGATGAAGGGATAGAATATGATTGTAAAGATGAAAATTATAAAAGATTTTATAAAAGGAATTGATAAGTTGGTTGAAAAAAGAAAGAAGAGAAATTTAAAAAAAGGAGGGGGCAGAATGTGATTAGATAGGAGACTAGAAAAAAGCCATACACTAGAGATTTAGGATATATTTTGGTCTGTTAGAAGAAACTGTATCCCAAAATTTTAAAGCGAGTACAACTTATATATATATATATATATATATACACACACACCAAAAATAGGGTTAGCTACAATGAAGGGATAGAATATGCCTCTAAAAATGAAAATTAAAAAAGATTTTTAAAAAGGGGATTGATAAGATCCTGGTTGAAAAAGGGAAAAAGAAAAATTCAAAAAAAAAATAGAAAAAGAAAAATTAAAAAATTTAACTTTGAAAGACTGAAGAATCAGGGGAAAAAAGCCATGAATTCTATGTGCAGTATTCCCCTAGTGCTGGCGTTCTGAGGTTGTCATTGATCAGTAAACTTGGTCTTGGCTGGCTGTTCTTGCTGATCTTTTGGGGGAGGAGCCTGTTGCTGTGGTTCCCAAATGTCTTTGCCGGAGGCAGAATTGCCCCGCCCTTGCCGGTCCGGCCTGAGTAATCTGCTCGGGTTTGCTCACGGGAGCTTTTGTTCCCTGCAAGCTTTCCCTATAGCTTTGGAGGATGAGAGTGAAGATGGCAGCCTCCCAATCTCCGCTCTGGAGGAGCTGAGAACTGGGGGTCCCACTCCTCAGTGTGCCCCCAGAGAAAAGCAGTCAGTCACTTCTGTCTCCCCGGTCTCTGGCCGCACTCTGTGCTCTCCTGGCCTGTGACTGAGCGTTTCTATCTCTGGCACCCGGCCCCGTGTGGAGTCTCCAAACCCAGCAGATCCCTGTGGTGTGCTCCTGAGCCGCTCCTCCCGGGGGAGGCAGGGGAGTCTCCCTGGATCTGCCGCTTGTTGGGTCCCTGCTGGAGGAGCAGTGGCCCAACTGTGCCGTGGATCACGGTTTATGGCAACCCTAAGCTGAGAGCCCCACTCCTCGGCTCCGTCTCTGCAGCCGGCTTCCCTGCTCCAATACCCGGGAGCTCTGCCGCACTCAGGCACCTCCAGTCTTTCTGTTACCCCGAGGGTCCCAGGACCACACTGTCCCAGCGAGGGTTCCACCCCCTGGTTAGCCACTGGAGCGACGTCCCTCCGCTGAGCAGACTTCTACAAGTTCTGGTTTTGTGCTCTGCTGCTCTATCACTAGCCAGAAGCGGCTGACGGAGGCCCCCTCCCCTGCCTTCTATCTTTCCGAATATCGCCTTGGATTCACTTCTCCGCACGTCCTACCTTCCAGAAAGTGGTTGCTTTTCTGTTCAGAGAGTTGCTGCTCTTATTTTCTTCTATGTCCTATTGAGTCTGTAGGTGTTCAGAGTGGCTTGATCCCTATCTAGCTGAATTCCTGGGACCAGACGAAATTTAGGTCTCCTACTCCTCCACCATCTTGCTCCTCCCCCTTTTGCCCATTTTCTAATGGAATTTTTTTCTAACCGTTGAGCTTTGAAAGTTCTTCATATATTCTCGGTGCTAATTGTTGGTTGGATATACAGTTTGCAAATATTTTCTTCCATAATTAAGCAGAATTTAAAAAGAACTGAAAGTAATAATGAGCTCATGTGCTGAAAAAAAAAAGTAAAATCTTGTGGTACACACTTAAGGCTCTGGTACTTAGTGTTGGATTTGAATTCAGACTATACCATTTATTAGCTGTGTGACTTTGAGCAAGTTAGTGAGTATCTCTGACTGATGCTTATCTGCAAAATAGAGATTTAAAACAGCATCTATTTTATGGAATTGTGAAAATTGAGTTAATATGAAGATCTTGAATATTGCCTGGCTTATAAGTGCTGAATATGTATTGGTTACTATGTTATTTTTTTTTTAAAAAGCATGCATTCACTTACTTGTCTAATACTTTTTTTTAAAATTACTTCTTAGTGGTTGGATTTCATCCCTTACTGGCCTCAACCAAAGTATTCCTGTTGGAATTATGATGATAATCATAGCAGCACTTTTCACAGCATCAGCGGTCATCTCACTAGTTATGTTTAAAAAGGTAAGTGATTTGTACATCTGTAAATTTTTATACTTAATCTTGTTCAGTTCCCATGTTACCATTTTACTCTTAATTCATTGTACCCTCAAGCTGTTTTGTTGTTCATCTTGAGCATCTGTGCTCTCTTATGATTACCTTTTACAATTATGTTAAGCATAAAGAAAACTTCATCACATTTTTAACTTCCTGTAAAAAGGAAGTATCTTAAAATCCTGTTAGCTCAAGGTTTTTTTGATGAAGAGTCAACCTCATTTAAAAAATTTTGGAATTAAAAAAAACCTTCTAATTTCTTTTTTTGAATATAAAGCATATTAGCCTGATTAATACATAGAAGTAAATTTGTGTGGAATGTGCATTTTATTTGTATTTAAAATTGAAAGACATGAAATTAGGAATATAAAGTAAGCTGGTGAGAGGTTTGGACTGGGTTATAACATGAATTTGTTTTTAGTGACTGCCCAATTATCTTACCTATACTTCTCGTATAAAATTCCCATGGCTGTTTTCTTAGCCTTAAAAAAATCATTACATAGGGTGAGAGGGAAATCAGTGGTTTTATTTGTTTATTGAAAGTTTTACTGTGTCTCAGATACATATTTTTGATATTCTACATGTGTTCAAACATGTAGGTTCTACATGATATAGAAACCCTGGGAATAACCCCTGTGTTTTAAGATGATAAAGACTTTTTGATGGGTCTCACTTTAAAGAAGATAATTCCTTTGAACAGTTTTTTCTTTATTTTTTTCCTGTCTGGTAACTTGAGAATATGTACAAGGAATACTTAGAAATAACTGTACTTTGTATTTAAGAACACTTTGTACTCCTGAAATATTTTTCTTGTGCATTTGCCTTTTATTCTCAAAACTCTGAAGACTAGGCTGTGTTCTTTCTGCCCATATTTCGCTACTCATTTTTTCTCTTAAAAGCTATTACTTCTTTTCTAAACTACACACATGTACTATCGAAACTCAGCTTCCCAAAGTTACTAAATTCTGTAGCCTTTTTGCAGTTACCTTTTTCCTTGAACTCTGCAGTCTTCTACACTGCAGGTGGCCCCTCTTCCTCAGTCTTTGTAATTGTGTTCTGATTCTTCTGCCTTTGAGGCTGTTCTTTCTTCTTCATTTCTTTGTCCAGCTCCTAAGTACAGGTCTTCTTAAATGAAATCAGTTCTCTGCTCTTTGTGCTATATAGTCTTTTTCCTTGGAGATTTCAATCTCTCCCATTTTTTGAGTTCCTTCTCTTCTCTGTCGCCCTAGAATCTTGGAGTTGGAAGACATAATGCTTTGCATAAAAATGTACTTGCTTGATCGGGTGAGTGTTTAGGTCTCCAGTTGGTCGGTATCATCATCTTACAGTAATGCGTCAGTGACTCATCAATTCCTTCTCAGAACTAGCTCTTCTTCCAGAAGTTCAGATTCATAGTTAAGAAACATTTATTAAGACCACATATTCTATGATTTCATTTATATGAAGTGTCCAAAACAGGCAAATCTCTAGAGATAGAAAATAGATTGTTGGTTGTTTTTGACTGGGAATAGGGCAGAGAAGGATTGCTTATGGTCATGAAATTTCTTTTTGTGGTGATGAAAATTAGATTATAGATGATATATTCACAACACTATAAATAAGTACTAAACCCCATTGAATTCTACACTTTTAAGAGGGTAAATTGTTGATTATGCAAATTTTATCTCGGGAGCTATTTTTAAAAGAGGAACATTTATTAATTACCTACTATAAATTTGGTGATGCTAAGTATTTTCTCATGATTCCATTTAAATTTATTTCAGCACTTTGACTGCTTTTGTCAGTGTTTTCATTACTTTTTAAGTCACTTTCCTAGATACTTTCTTAGCATCTTTTTCATCTTTTTCTTCCTCTCCATTCCCAGCCTCATCTAGCCCAGAATTTTTTTGCAAGTCACTCACACTCCCAACTTCCTCCAGTCTGTTTTGTGTGTAGTTAAATGTTAATCTAAAAAAACCCCAAACTCAGCACTCTGAAGATTTTTGAAGTGGACTGAGTTGGGAATGGGATTTTGGTGGTGATGGGAAGTAGGGCTAGTAGTGACCTTTTACTGCTCCTAGATCCAGACTTTCTCCTCTAGTCAAACTGTATTTCTAAGTTTCTTCATATATATCACATATGTTCCTTTGTCCCAGTTTTTGTTCATGCTAGGCCTCTTGACTCCTGGGTTGCTTCATCTTCTATGCCAGTTGAAGACCTATGAGTGTTCTTTCAAGATCTTCATGCCTCTTTCACAGAATCTCTCATTACTCATGTCTCCAGGATTAGGTCATCCTCTCTTTTCTTGGGGAACTTACTGTAGGTATTACTCACTGCAGCATCTGGGCACAAGCCACTTTATATACCTTACATTCTGGGTACCCAGCTTGTTAAAATTCGTCTGGGTGAACATGTCTTTTAGCATTGGAATGAATTAGAAGAGCGAGAGCTTTGGAACCATACACTCAGGTTGAAATTCTGGTGCCTTGACTTAGAGCTTTGTGAGCTGAGGCAGGCTTCTCTAACCACTGAGGTTCAGTGTCATCACCTGTACTCTAAGTTCCATGAGAGCAGAGACCTAGTCTGTTTTCTTTGAGGTTATATTTCTTACATCTGGAACAGTGACTGGCAGTGATTGGCATGTGATAGGCACTCAAAGTACTTGTTGAATGAAGGAAGGAATGGGAATAATAACTACTTCCAGAGTGTTAGGGTGAGGGTTAAGTGAAACAGGGAACATAATTTGCACAGCACAGGGCTTTCTCAATTAAAATTAACTATTTTTTTCTGGTCTTCTTGACCCCTTTATCAGTTTATATACAGGGTCTGGTTTAGTGTCTACTTTTATTTAGTAGATGCCTGTGTCAATCAGTGTTGTGTCAGAGAAACAGAATGAAGAGATTTATTGAAAGGAATTGGCTTATGTGGTTGTGGGGGCTTGCTAGGTTAGTCTAAAATCCATCAGGCAGGCAGTCAGGGAGGGTCAGAAAATCTCAAGCAGAAGCTGAAGTTCCAGTCATAGGTGGGATTTCTTCTTCCTCAGAGAAATGTCAGTTCTGTTCTTAAAGCCTTTCAACTAACTGGATCAGGCCTACCCACATAACTCAGAACCACTCATTTTCTTAAAGTCAACTGATTAATAATCACGTGCACAAAATACCTTCACAGCAACACCTAGATTAGTGTTTGATTGGTAACCGAAGACTATAGCCTAGCCAAAGAAACCTGACCATGACAACATCTCTTTGGACATTTCTTTAATTATTCTATATGTATCATTGGGGGTGCTTTATAAAACTAGAAATGTAATAAGTTTAGAGTACAGTGGAGGATTTTGTGGTATGTTGCAGATTCCATTCATTTGTTAACCATTTATGAGCATGTGTTATGTGTCAAGTACGGCACTATGTATGAGCTCACAGGGCATGGAGCCTACATACATACATACATACATACGTACATATATATATATGTAATATATATATGTATCTCCATATATATATATATATGGAGAGAGAGAGAGAGAGAAGATATATGGGCATCAGATTGTTTTCAACTTTGAATCCAGAGAGTATAAAATAATGCTGGAGCACCAAAGTATAAACACACAGTAGGCTTTTGGATGTATAAGTTGGGAGCAAAGGAAAGAGCTTTAGGCTGGATTTCTAGACTTGGGAAGTGACAACTTCTTGATGTAAATGAAGCCTAGAAAGTGGGTATGGTAGTGAGATGAGGGTAGAACATACTGCAGATCTGCTGAGGAAAGAATGTGGGGGATTTTAACCAGTGGTGATGGTGCGTATGTGGCACAGATTATTAATCCGGTCAGAGTGTGGAGAAAGTGTTTATTCTACAGCTGCTGTGGAACTGACTGCTGTGTGCAGCACTCTGAAGTCTTTGACCTGCAGCTTTTCCCCCAGGGACACAATTCTTTAAGATCCAGCCCATTAAAGGAAAAGTTTTAGAGCCGTGCTGGTTGTAGGCCAGGCATTCGAAAGAACTGTGACTGCTTCCCAACTAAATGGATTAATATGGGAGTTGTGCAGCACACTTTCTTTTGGTTGACCTTTTTTTACCTCATAGTTGAACTTACCAGTTAACTCCTTTTATACGTGTTCACTGTCAGTCAGTGCAATACCAGTCCCTGAACTTCTCTGAATCTCATATTCTAGGGGAATAGGAATTTAGATGAGATGATTTTCTGTATGATTTTATGAAGTACAACAAATGGGGATAATATAAGCTAAAATACAATTTGAGCTCAGATTTCATACTTGTAGTGGCAAGGATTTCTCTCTCTCTCTCTCTCTTTCTTTTAAGGATTTTATTTATTTGAGCGAGAGAGAGAGTACAAGCAGGGTGAACGGCAGAGGCAGAGGGAGAAGCAGGTTCCTTGCTGACCAGGGAGCCCGAAGTGGGGCTCCATCCCAGGACCCTGAGATCGTGACCTGAGCCAAAGGTAGACGCTTAACTGACTGAGCCACCCAGGTGCTCCTATTTCTCTTACTTTTGATAGAAATTGAGATCCAGTAAAAACGCCCAACAAACAGCTGAAAGCATACTGGCTGTTTCCTCTGTGTGTATGTAGCCATAGTTGCTAACCACTAGGGGTCAGGCTCTTCATAAACAGTTAATGCCCTCCAAAAGTTCCCAATGCACACTATTTGACTCTAGAATTGTTTCATTTTGTTAGACTATTCTGTGTCTCCAGCCCCAGCTAAACATGCTTGGTGGTATATATTTATTTCATTTATAATGAATACAATTTTGAGAATTCTTTTGGCATTCTGATTCGGCCTTGCATAATCAGATTAGATTGTTTCTAAAAGGTATTTTTTTTTAAAAAGGTCTTCTTTCGATAGTAAATAAATAGAATTTTAAGTTATAGTTTTGGACTAAGGAGGAGGTATTGTCAGTGGGTCATACCAGGGGAATTCAAAAATTTCCTTCTTTTCGTTGGTGTAAGAGCCAGAATAACTTAGTATGGAAGAGAGAAATAGATGATACATAATTTGTATTCCTTTGGGGACTTTTGAATGATTTTTCCGATGAAATTTAAGAAACTGCTCATAGACATGTGTGTTCACTTTAATAAAGTAATTACTAACTGATTTTTTAAGCATTTCAAAAGAATTTTAGAAAAAATTTATTTCAGGGGCGCCTGGGTGGTTCAGTCCATTAAGCGTCTGCCTTCGGTTTGGGTCATAATCCCAGGGTCCCTGCCCAGCAGGGAGTCTGCTTCTCCCTCTGCCCCTGCCCGCACTCTCTCTCTCTTAGTCACGCTCTCTCTCAAATAAATAAAATCTTTAAAAAAAGAAAGAAAAAACTTATTTCACTTCCAAAAAAAAAAACCCAAGTTTCCCTAAATGCTTGAAAAATTTTTTAAATGTCAGTATATCCATTCTGAAAATACTTCTGTGTGAGACTTTAGAATTTGGGTATATGATCCAGAATAATGACAAGTCTCATTGATTCATTAAATTGGTGTTTTATAGTAAATGCTTTGTAAACACATCCTTACATGTAAATAATAGTCTTCTTAGATTAAAAGTGATGCTTTCATTTTCTTTGAAAGCACTGCTATTGTTCACTCCCTCTTTCTTTCTTTCTTTCTTTGGATCTAGGACAGAATGCTGATAATTTTACTATACTTTTTTTTATAGTCACAAATAGGTATACTTCTTTTGTCTCTCTCTCTTTCTCTGAATCATCCAACACTATTATTTTTCCTGATTGCGAATCAATTTCAGATGATTCACATTGCCTATTAAAATGCTGGGCCACATGCTTGTTATCTTCATCCAAGGTACACACAGGTACAGTAATACTTTTGAATCCCTAGAAAAATTGGCACTCTGAGCAAGTTGTTTATATCCTGTCCTCAAGTGGTATCCTTAGTATGTTCACTTTTTTCTGATTGCCCCCTATTTTTATTTTGTTATTCTTTTCTGTAAGTACTTAATAGATCCCAAATCAAGATTGGTATGTCTAAATTATTGAAAATCATCTTTACTTAGGCATGTTCAAATTTGTTGGCTCTGCTAATATTTGTAATGCTATACATATATTTTATCTAAATAATCTTTATATGTTTATTTTTAACAAATCATGTTGAGCGACCATTTAAATTTACCAATTTAAAATGTACAATTCATGGTTTTTGATATTACATTATTTTTTCAAATTGTGACGAAATATATATAATACAAAATTTGCCATTTTAATCATTTGTAAGTGTATAATTCAGTGGCATTAATTACATTCACAATGTTATGTAACTGTAACCATTATTTCCGAGATTTTTTATCATGCCAAGCAGCGCTCTGCAGCCATACAGCAATAGCTCTCCCTACACCCAGCCCTTGGTAAGCTCTCATCTACTTTCTGCCCCAATGAATTTGACTATTCTAGATATTTCATATAAGTGGAATTGTAGGATATTTTACTTTTGTGTATGGATTATTTCACTTAGCATAAAGTTTTCAGGGCTCATCCATGTTGTATGTATCAGAATTTCATTCTTTTTTATAGCTGAATAATATTCCATGGCACATATGTACTGTATTGCTTTTATTAACCTGTGGATGGGCACTTGGGTTGTTTCCACCTTTTGGCTATTATAAATAGTGCTACTCTGAATATTGGTGTACAGGAACCTGTGTTAATCTCTTTGCTTTGCATTCTTTTGGGTATATACTTAAGAGCAGTTACTTGGTGGTCAAGTGGTAATTCAGCAGTCAGTGTTTTGAGCAACTACCAAAATGTTTTCTGCAGTGGCTGTACTGTTTCACATTCCTGTCAGCGTTGTATAGGTTTCCAGTTTCTCCACGTCCTTGCCAGTATTTGCAATATTCCATTTTTTCTGATAATAGCCATCCTAGTAGGTGTGAAGTATCGTATGATCACTTTTAATTTTTAAAACTTTTTTTCCAAAACAGAGATCACTTCAGTATGGTACAAATGATTACATAAAAATTCAGGGTTTTCACAAATAGATTATGCTGTCTTCTAAATTTACTCATTACATAGATGGGTATTCATACTTTATATCATCTGTATAAAATCATATGTATATATTAATATAAATTTAAATCCTAAAGAAGACAGAGCACTCAACATTGAGACTTATAGTCAATGAAATGAAACAAATATAAATAAGGAGTTAATAGTAAATAAGCATAATAATATTTTTAACTATGTTATTAAAATTTTTTCTGTTCTAAATACTTTTTATTTTTCTATCAACTGAATTACAGTTGACATACAGTATTATATTAGTTTCAGGTGTACAACATAGTGATTCAACATTTATAAACATTATGGGGGCTCTTGGGTGGCTCAGGCAGTTAAGTGTCAGACTCTTGACTTCAGCTTAGGTCAGGATCTCAGGGTTATGAGATTGAGCCCCACATTGGGCTCTGAGCTGGGTGTGATGCCTACTTAAGATTCTCTCCCTCGCCCTCTGCCCTTCCCCCGCTCACGTGCATGTGCATGTTCTCTCTCTCTTAAAAAAAAAAAGGTAAACATGATGAAATACTTTCCATGATAAGTAGTTTCCATCTGTCACCATAAAAGGTTACACAAAATTATTAACTATATTTCCTATGCTGTACTTTACATCCCTATGATTTCTTTATTTTGTAACTGGAAGTTTGTACCTGTTAATCCCCTTCACCTATTTTTCCCATCCCTTCACTTCTGTACCACCCGTTCCAATACTCCTCCCCACCCCACCCCCAGCAACCATCATTTTGTACTCTGTATTTATGAATCTCTTTCTGTTTTTTTTGTTGTTGTTGTTTGTCCATTTGTTTTTTAGATTCTGCATGTAGGTGAAATCATATAATATTTGTCTTTCTCTGACTTATTTCACTTAGCGTAATACCTTCTAGGTCCACCCATGTTGTTGAAAGTGACAAGATCTCATTCTTCTTTTGGCTGAGTAATACTGCATTGTGTGTGTATACACACACACACACACACACACACACCCATATCTTCTTTATCCATTCATTTATCAGTGTAAGATACTTAGGTTTCTTCTATATCTTGGGTATTGTAAATAATACTACAACAACCATAGGCATTCATACATCTTTTCCAATTAGTGTTTTGTTTTCCTTGGGTAAATAACCAGAAGTGGAATGACTGTATCATATGGTACTTCTATTTTTAGTGTTTTGAGGAATTCTCCATACTCTTTTCCATAGTTGCTATACCAATTTACATGCCCACCAACAGTGCAGGAAGGTTCCCTTTTCCCCACATTTTTGCCAACACTTGTTATTTCTTGTCTTTTTGAGGATAGCCATTGTGACTGGTGTGAGGTAGTATCTCATTGTGGTTTTGATTTGCATTTGATGATTAGTGATATTGAGCATCTTTTCACATAGCTGTTGGCTATTTGTATGTTGTCTTTGGGAAAATGTCTATTCAGGTTCTTCTGCCCATTTTTTAATTGGATTGTTTTTTTGTTTTTTTTTTGAGTTGTATTGATTCTTTATATATTTTGGATATTAGTCTCTTATCATTTGTATTATTTGCACATATATTCTCCCATTCAGTAGATACTGCCTTTTCATTTTGTTGATGGTTTCCTTCACTGGGAAAAAGCTTTTTAGTTTGATGTAGTCCCATTTGTTTATTTTTGTTTTTGTTGCACTTGTCTAAGGAGACGTATCCAAAAAAATATTGCTAGGATTAATGTCCAAGAGTTTACTACCTGTGTTTTCCTTTAGGAGTTTTATGGCTTCAGGTCTTACCTTATGTGTTTAATCCATTTTGAATTTATTTTTATATATGGTGAAAGTGGTCCAGTTTCATTCTGTTGCATGTAGCTGTCAGTTTTCCCAACACCATTTACTGAAAAGACTGTCTTTTCCCCACTCCTTTGTCACTTCCTGCCTCCTTTGTCACAGATTAAGTAACCATATAAGAATGAGTTTATTTCTGGGCTCTGTATGATGTTCCATTATTCTGTGTGTCTCTTTTTGCGCCAGTACTGTACTATTTTGATTACCCTAGCTTCACAGTAGAGCTTGAATCTGGAATTGTGATACTTCTGGCTTTGTTCTTCTTTCTCAAGATTGCTTTGGCTATTTGGGGTCTTTTGTGGTTCTGTATAAATGTTAGGATTATTCTAGTTCTGTGAAAAATACTGTTGGTATTCTGATAGGGATTGCATTGAATATGTAAATAGCTTTGGATAGTTTGGACATTTTAACAGTATTCTTTGAGTCCATGAGCATGATACATCTTTCCATTTGTTTGTATCAACATCAGTTCATTTCATCAGTGTTTTATAGTTTTCATTATATGGGTCTTTTACCTCTTTGGTTAAGTTTATTCCTAGATATTTTTTTCTTTTTTGATGTAATAGTAAATGGGATTACTTTCTTAATTCTCTTTCTGCTAGTTTATTATTAGTATCTAGATTTCTCTATATTAATTTTCTGTCTTGCAACTTCACTGCAGTCATTTAATCTAACAGTTTTTTTGGTGGAGTCTTTAGGATTTTCTATATATATCACCATGTTATTTGCGAATAGTAACAGAGTGGATGCCTTTTTTTTCCTTTTTCTTGCCTGATTTTTGTGGCAGGGACTTCCAGTACTGTGTTGAATAAAAAAGGCAGGAATGGACATCCTTGTCTTCTTCCTCATCTTAGAGGAAAAGCTTTCACTTCTTCACCACTGTGTATGATGTTAACTGCAGGTTTGTCATATATGGCTCTCTCTTTACCCACTTTGTTGAGAGTTTTTAAAATGAATGATGTTGAATTTTGTGAAATGATTTTTCTGCATCTGTTGAGGTGATCATATGATTTTTATCATTCTCTTTGTTAATCTGGTGTATTATGTTGATTGATTTGAAGATACTGAGCCATCTTTCATCTCGGGAATAAATCTCACTTGATCATGGTGAATGATCCTTTATTGTTGAATTTGGTTTGCTCATTTTTTTTTTTTTTTGAGGATTTTTGCATATATATTCATCAGGAATATTGGCCTGTAATTTTCTTTTTTTTGTAGTGTCTTTGGTTTTGGATACCAAATGAGTAATGTTCCTTATAGAATGAATTTGGAAGCATTCCTTCTCCTCAATTTTTTGGACTAGTTTGAGAAGAATAGGTATTAGCTCTTCTTTAAATGTTTGGTAGAACTCATCTGTGAAGCCACCCGGTCCTCAGCTTTTGTTTGTTTGGAGATTTTTTATTATTGATTCATTTTCATTACTAGTAATCAGTCTATTCAGATTTTCTATTTCTTCCTGATTTAGTCTTGGAAGATTTGTAGGTTTTTAGGAATTTATCCATTTCGTCTAGGTTGTCCAATTTGTTGGCATATAATTTTTCATAGTAGTCTCTTAATCCTTTGTATTTTTGTAGTGTTGGATGTAATTTGTCCTCTTTTATTTCTGATTTTATTTATTTGAGTCCTCTCTCTTTTTTGCTTGATGTGTCTGATAAAGATTTATCTATCAATTCTGTTTACCTTTTCAAAGAATCAGTTCTTAGTTTCATTGATTTTTTTTTTCTGTTTTTGTCTCTATTTTGTCTATTTCCAGTCTGATCTTTATTATTTCCTTGCTTCTACTAACTTTGGGCATTGTTTGGTTGGTTTTTAGTGCCTTTAGGTATAAGGTTAGATGGTTTGAGATTTTTCTGGTTTCCTTGCAGTGGGCCTGTATTGCTTTAAACTTTTTTCTAAGGTCTTTTTTTACTTTGTCTCAAAGATTTTGAACTGCTGGGTTTCCATTTTCATTTGTCTGAATGTTTTTTTTTTTTTAATTTCCTTTTGATTCCTTTGTTGACCCATTGGTTGTTTGGTAATACGTTGTTTAGCCTGCAGGTATATATGTTTTTGTCCAGTTTTTTTAATTGATTTCTAGTTTAATACCATTGTGGTCAGAAAAGATACTTGATATGATTCCAGTCTTCTTAAATTTATTGAGATTTGTTTCATGGCTTAATATGTAATCCTGGAGAATGTTCATGTGTACTTGAAGAGAATGTATGTTCTGCTGTTTTTGATGAGGTGTTCTGTGTGTGTGTATTAAGCCCATCTAGCCTAATGTGTCCTTCACAGCCACTCCTTCCTTGATTGATTTTCTGCCTGAATGATCTATCTATTGATGTAAGTGGGGGGTTAAAGTTCCCTAGTATGTTCACTTTTAAAACAGCCTGTGAGGTAATTGCAAACTAAGCAATTTACTTTGTAACACAGATACAATCTGCTAGAGCAGTATTGTACTTCTTTGGTAACTTTGTAAACAGGGTAATTTTGGGCCATTTATTTAATCCCTAACAGATAAACAAGTAATTAATTATATAGTGGCTTTTACTGCAAATCATTATGTCGTGGTTTTTTTTGTTGTTGTTTTGTTTTTTGTTTTTTTAAAGCAAGCTCTATACCCAGTGTGGAGCTTGAACTCATGACCCCAAGATCAAGAGTTGCATGGTCTGTGATTGAGCCAGCTAGATGCCCCAGCAAGTTACTCTGTATTACAGGGGATATAACAATGAGTGAAAATTAGCCCTTCCCCTCAAGAAACCAAAAGCATGTGGGATATAAGACATGTATACCTACAAACCCTACAAAAGAAAAAGCACTCTGTACATCCCTCAAAGATATACAGTGTATTGGAGGTGCTCACAATAGGGAGAGCCACAGCTAGGTCAGGCAGAAAGAGGACAGCAGTGTATGAGGTAGGCCTCGAAGGATGAGTGGGATTTCAATAGTGTGAAACTAGAGTATTAATTCAGGAGGTTACAGAAGGAGTATCTGACCCCAATCTATGGGAGGTTCACAGATGGTTTATAGGAAATGTTTAATGGAAAACATTAGACTGTTGCTTCTTGTCCTTTTGGCTAAGATCAAGTGTGGAAAACATTAGACTAAGAGATTGGTAAGTTTTTTAAAAACTCAAAATAAGAATTAAAATTTCAAAAATTCATTTCTTCATTTTTTCCCAGGTTTTAAAAAAGTTAAAATAATTTTGGCATAACAGGCATCTTATATTTATAAAAGCATCACTTCTTGAACTCAAGTACTAAGCTTTAATGGAAATAAATGTTTGGATTATTTTGTTTAAGTACTGTACCATGGTTCTTTCCATAGTATATAGTACATAATTTTTTGTGTCATATACCACCACAGTATACACTGAGGAAGCAAGATTCCCTTCTGGACTTGTATCTTGGTTGTGACTCTTCTGCAGATACTGAAAAGTTAATTTTAATTTTTGTTACATATTTACATATTACATATTTACATAATTCCCATTTGATCCTTAGGAAAACTTTGAGAGAACAGGGCAACAAATACCTTGTTTCATGGGAAGTAAACTTCAGGGTTTTTTTGTTTTGTTTTGTTTTGTTTTAAAGATTTTATTTATTTACTTGAGAGAGAGTGAGAGAGAGCATGGGGGGGAGGGTCAGAGGGAGAAGCAGACTCCCCACTGAGCGGGGAGCCCGAAGTGGGTCTGGATCCTGGGACTCCAAAGGCAGATGCTCAACCCTCAGCTGATTGAGGCACCCCTAAACTTGAGGTTTTGTGTGGTGACCAGCCAGGTAGAAAGTAGTGGAATCAGTAGATACCAAATCTAGTGTTCTTTCTGTGTTGCTCCTAGAACTAAATATTTAGGTTAATGCAGTTCTCATAACTGGGAGAATAGCAAGTATTTAAGCTGTTCGGTTTTTAAAAATTATAATATTTTATCTTAAAGCTTTGTCCCTAATTTCATAAGGAATGTGAGCTATCAGTAGATATCACTCTGAAACATAGCAGGGAAATGATGAGCTTTTTGAGATGGTGATACTTAGAATTAGCCTGTCATGTTGTTGGAGCACTGATAAAAGAATCACCCTTTTCACATGGATATAATGGATTTCATACAGCATTTGAGCATTATGTACTGAATACTTATGTAATCTTTTCCCTCTAGGTGGCTCTCTGAGTCTCTATGGATTTGGACTACTGAGAAATGTGTGCTCTTCTACCTTTATTTTGCCTTCCTGCTCTGGGACTATGCATTACATTTTTTAAGTAATGAAATATGAAACCCATTGAATATGTAACCTCAGGCACTCAATTTAAAACACATTTGGGAAAGGAAATAACAAAGCAAGTTAGAACAAACATTTGTTTGTTACATGCCCTTAAACTTGGGGGGAAAGGAGGAGAGACAGACAAGTGAACTGTGGTGGCATTGCACTGTGACAGGGTCTAGTAAGTAAAGGTTTATCAGATTTCTATAACATACTTCATTCTCTTGGGCTTAATCGTATGAACTCTGTTTTGAGATCATTTTCTTAAATATAGGAGTGGTAATTTATCTGTGTCTTTTATGTTCCACAGAAAACTTGGTTTTAAAAAGGGAATAGGGCACTTGGGCGGCTCAGCTGGTTGAGTGTCTGACTCTTGGTTTTGGCTCAGGTCACGATCTCAGGGTTGTGAGATGAAGCCCTGCATTGGGCTCTGTGCTCAGGGAGGAGTCTGCTTGAGATTCTCTCTCTCCCTCTGCCCCTCCCCACTCGCTCACTCACTCTCAATTCAATAGATCTTTAAAAAAAATTTTAAAAAGGAATAAAAATAATTACTTATGATTCTGAAAATTCCCAACATGAAGAAATGCTTTTGAAGATGTTGATCAAAATTACAGAACAGGAAGTGATCATGTAATGGAATGACGTTTGACAAACTATGAAGATTAATATTTCAGATCCCTTTGTGTTTATAAGCAAGGATCAGCAATTTTGTTTGGAACCATTTTTGTGTGTCATAACAATAACTTTGGATAATGCATAAAGATTATCCCTGGAGAGAGAAGGGAACAAAAAAGAGATACAATATAATGTTCAGTTCACCAGCATGTGAAAAAGTCATTTTCTCATCATTCTCTCCAAGTATTAAAAGAATTAAATTATGATAGTGCCATAGTACTAGAAGAAAAGAATTTTAGGGTTTACCTAAAGTGTACTTGTCAGCACTCTCTTTTATTCCTTGACCCTTTTACACTTTGTTCCACTGTAATATGGCATTTGCCTTCACCACTATGTCAAAAGAACTTACGGCTGTCTGGGTATTTTTATCTTCCACCCTGGGCAGCTCTTTATTCCTTAATGTGGCTTTCTTCCCTTGGCACCTGTGAAAAAGTCTCTGGCTTTTCCCATTCCTCTTTTAATTATTCCTTGTTATTGTGGGTACCTCCTAAATATTGGTATCTTAACAGACTTTGGTACTTGACTCTCTTTCTTTTTTTCCTCCATGGACCATTTTATTTATGTCAGAGTTGCAGCTACCACTGATGTGCCATTGCTTTTCAGGTCCCTGTTTCCTGCCCATTCCTCTCTTGAGCCCCAAACCAAATCTTCACCTGCCTGCTATAGCAGGTCTAGAGTAGGTATCTAAACATTTGTGGAATGTATGAATGTTTAGAACTTAGCATCTCCTTTCCCCTCTAAAGCAACCTGTCTTGTCTCTTCTCTCTCTCTTGAAACAACTTCACAGTATCTAAGCTTGACTTGAAAATCTTTGATTCATTCTCTTTTTCCTCATTCCATATTTACTCCACGAGTATCAGTCCCTATCCAGGATTGGGAAAAAGACTGACTTGGGTGCACTGCCCCGATGTTCCAAACCTGCTTTGATTGCATTTCAGGCAGGCTTTATTTAGACTTCATCAAAATGCAGTGTTAAGTTCCCTTTCTGTCTCTTCTGCCCACCCACCCAAGTTTGTAGGCATGTAATAAATAAATATTCTAATTTGTTTTATTATTCTTTTCTCAAATTTATATTAAATTGGCTGACTATTGTTACACTTCATAGTTTATGCCTCTTGCAACATATGCTAATAGAAAGAGTATTTTTGAACCTTGCTCTTGCAAATAAATCCCAAAGATTTAAGTGATAAATCAGTATGGACGGACAGTTTCCAAAAGTTTTTCTTTGTAAATCCTTTAGGACTTCCACTGTACACAAAAAGTAAAATGGTATACAGAGTGAGAGAGGATAGCAGAAGTATCTTTAAGAACATAAGTAGTGCTTGATACATTAAATGATATCATTTGATTGTAACAGGGTTAGTGGTTTATATGTAGCCAACATAGACATAGATAAGGTATTATTCTCTTTGAATTGTCTTACATAGTAAATTAATAAATTAAAGTCTGAATGTCTCTTGTGTTTAAACCATTCTCTGTAGTATCTTGAATAAGTAGGTACAGTGGGAAACATAGCCTTTTGCACTTGATTAAGAAGTTTTAAAAATTATTTTTAGTTCGGCGTAAGCATAAGTACCTCTCCCGCATTGGGGATAAAATGGAAAAGTCTGTGTTAGGAGAATACTTAAATACAATATTGTGTGCCAGTGTGGTGGCTGATGTTCTTGACCCTAGGAATCATGGCTGCAGGCTAGTCCTTTTATCTCTGGGTAAGGTTGAGATTAATTGAAGAGTTGCTGAAAATGATTGTATAGACGACCACTTACTTTGTCCCCCTTTTTTGTGCCTCCACAGGTACATGGACTATACCGCACAACAGGTGCTAGTTTTGAGAAAGCCCAGCAAGAATTTGCAACAGGTGTGATGTCCAACAAAACTGTCCAGACTGCAGCTGCAAATGCAGCTTCAAGTGCAGCAACTAGTGCGGCTCAGAATGCTTTCAAGGGTAACCAGATTTAGAGAACCCTCCAACAACACACTGGTACCTTCTGACTATACTTTTTCTCCAGTTACTGTATTCTATAAATATTTTTATGTTCAAAACAGTACACACGGCATGTATATTTCCTGTTCACTTGTGCATGGGCTAAAACCAGAAAAACTTCCTTGTCTTATTATTTACCTAGCAATTTAACATTTTGGTGCCCCCTGCAGAAAAATATATCACAAATATTCTCCATATTTTTTGGGGGATTAATGTTCAGCAAATTATTTCAGTGGTGACACACTGAAATTAATATGGTACTTATGATTAAAAATGCATTTAGTACTAGCTGCAGTCTTTCTTTCAAGAATCTTAGACTTAAGGATTACATATTAGAGCATTAAAGTGATACTTCATTCTGTTTTCCCCATTTATATTGAAAGAAATAGGCCATCAGGGACTTAGGGATTTTAAAATTGGCTTGCTTTTTAGCAGTTTTAGTCACCAGTGAAGAGCCTGTGTGCATTTCATAGTAGATCATGTAAATTTTATCCTTTTACTTTTTTGTTCCTTTTTTTCTTTTTTAGAGTAGTTGATATTTTGATATCAATCTCTGATCTTGCATGGGCACCACATTTCTTAAAAGAATTCGTATTTTGGCTTCTGCACTGCTTATGGTTTTAGGATTAGGGAGTTGCTGGTAGAATCAAAGACGTGGTTTTCTGCAATAGTTTCTTTTAAATAAAAATTTATTGGGATGCAATTTGAGAACATAATATGCAGTGCATTATCCAAAAAAGGGTAGATAATCAATGAAATAGAATGTAGTAATGATAATACTTTTTTTTTTTTTAATTTTCAGTATTCGTATCATAGTAGAATATTACTGTATGGAAACTTTGGTATATTCTTGTGGCTACTCATTTTAACTGAATTGAGATTGTGTTTGGCAGCTCTTTTTTGGGGAGTGTGTGTGTGATTTTTAAGAGGGTATTAAAGTTAGACTAACTCCTTGTCCAAAAAGAACATACAGTATTTCAGGGATTTTTCTTTTAGCCTCTCATCTGTAGTGGGATTAAAAAGAAAAAGACGCTGTTGTTTCACATATACTTGAATCCCTAATTCACCTCAGTCTTTGAATTTTTGAGACAGACTGAATACATTAAAATTTTTCAGCAATAGGAAAAACATTTAACCTGCACCAAACAAGAAAACACAAATACAGTTAAATGCATTAATTATGACTACAACCACATTAAAATTGTTACTATGCAGCTTAGGATTTAATTCTTACAGTATACTTGGTTTGAAACTTTAAATCATTTTTAATACTGATTAAATGACTCAAAGACATTTGTAAAGTCATTATATACTGTGTTTTGGAAGTCATCAGCTAATTTAAGATTGCAGAATAATCAGTGATTTTTTTAATTTGACTTTTAAGTAAGGATAGTCTATTGGATTATATTATTTGAGACTGCAGATCCTTTTTAAAAAGAATCAAATGGGCATAAATTCATTCTTTTCCCCAAACCTGGGGATAAATGAATTTAGCGTTGGGGGTGGGATGATGAGTTCTCACTATTTATGAGGGAAGCTTTGTGTGATACTAAGTAACATGGAGCCATCTAGATGGTGTTTACATTTGATTTATTGAAGTAATATACTTGGAAGATATTTCCTTTATTCTGCTTAAAATAGGATTCAGAATATGAATTTAAAGCTGTTTTTATGAGTATTTCTGATCAGTGATAATCTCCCTACTTTCTCAAATAAGCCAGTTCTAGTTTGTCAGATTCTATAATCTTACTGAAAATCTGTTTTATCACAGTGTGCTTTACTAGGTGTGTATTTTACAAACATTCAGAACACTAACCACAAAATATAATAGGAGTACTTATGTTCATCATTAATTTATATCTCAAGTCCATTTCTTTTTTTCTTTCAACTACAAATGAATATAGAGACTTGAAAAATACTGAGATACTTTCCTTCAAGAATAGGAAGGCTTCTGTCTGTCTTGTAGCAATCCCCAAAGGTAGCATTGTTAAGTAGCAAATAATTAAAACCAACAGTACCTTTTTGTGTGTGGATGGGGAAAATGTTTTAAAATCCCCTTCCTGGGGTTCATACGAGCTTATGAGAGAAAATTGTTTTTTAAAAACCTAAATGTGCATTAAAATGATGGCAATAACAGTTTGGTAAGGTATGGGGATTTTAAATTCTTACATTCTCTGTTCTCCTAACAATAATGAGTAAATGGTCACATTTTCCAGCAAGAGATTGGCATTTTTTAATGTTTTATATTTAATACTAACATGACCCAGTATCACAGTCATGAAATGGTCTTCATTGTTGTAAGCATTCGTGTCCTTTTTCAGTTTGCAATATTAAATTGTGGCTATTTTATTTAAAACTAAAATTTGAACACTGGAAAATCATTGCTCAGTGATTTGTAATTTGGGACTTGGATTATTTATCTAGGGATGTTTGTATATTTTGTCAATGAGTAATATTGCGCTGCCATCATAATGAGCGTCATGGTTCTATATAAATGCCCTCCATCTGTCCCTCTAATGTTGCATGTTTTCAGTGGTTTGGAAGTTTTGTATATTTATTGTATTAACACAGAGTGTCATAAAATAAAATGCTGTTTACTGGATGTTAGTTTGTCTAATTTTAAACACGATGTTAGCATTTCAGAGGTAGAGATTATGCTGTGGGCTTTATGTATATAGAAATTTCACATTTGATTTTTAAAGAATCTATGTATAATTCTATCATGTGCTGAACAAAATAATATAAAAGGCTTCATTAAAAATTGAGCAACATAAAATGACAATTTTTCTGTTGAATTAGACCTTTTAGGTGATGGAACATGAGCTTCACTCATATTTTGATCACTTCAAGGTCAAAATACACATAGTATCTAGAAGTTAGTGAGATTCAAAATGGAAAACGTGTTTTGTGGCTCAAGTTTTTCCTTGTGGGTTAAAATGGATGCTTCTGTACTAGTATTGTATTGATTAGCTTGAACTTGTGTTCTGTTTCCTGACCTAGCTACCTGTTGCTGTTTTATGTACTGATGAAAGTACCTATTTGTTTGTTGTTGGATTTTTCACCTGGGTTATCTAAAGAGGATGTAAAAATCTAAAATGTTCATGTTGAATCTTATTTTGAGAAATATGTGTTAAATTAAAATAGGACCAGCATTTTTAATTTTCTGGGTGTTATCCAAAAAGTGAGTTTGGATTTTTATTGGATATATCTTCTTCTATAAATCATGTTGAGCTAATGTATAGTTTACATTTTATGGGGAATTTATGTTAAATTGAGTTTATTAGTTTCTGTAACTTATTTGTACTAGCATAATGCTTTTATGGTTATTGCTATGTCTTTTTCTGAAAATGCTGACACATTAGCATTTAATTTTATGTCTTTACTGGTAAAAATCTATGTTTAAACTGTTTATATGCAGAGTTTGTTACAGTTTTGCACATTTTCCCCCATTAGAATTACTGTGGCCGTCAAACACCATTTCACTGTATTTCCTTCCATTTTTCCTTTAAAGAAAATGTTTAGAGGGATTTTTTGATTCCATGTGATTAAGAGCTTTAGAAGTGAAATAAAAGTGGTTAATGTAAAAATAATTGTTAAAAATAAAAAAATGCCTTACTTTGATAGATTTTCAAGTACCATAGTATAAATTTATTTAGAGTAGAATAATATAGTGTAAAACATTAGAGTTGTTTTGAAAACTTGTTTATTAAACTAAAAAGTTACATCTCAATTGTTAAATATTATGGAAAGTAAAGTATTTCCACTAGAATTTTTGGGTACATTTTATAAAACAGCATACATTTTTGTATTGATGGGTGTTTTAAAACCTTACTTTTAGGGCTTTGTCGCAGTACAGAGAGAGCTAGAAAGAAATCTATAGAAATTTTCTAAACCAGACATTGCCACTAATCTATGCTAGATAAATATCTTTAAAGATTCTAGGAAAATAGGGAAAGACCCTTCTCTAGTGTTCTTACCCTTCCTGTCAGTTTCATATTTACAGTTTAACTTTGTGGTTTTGGTAAGACAAAGCCTTCAACCTGTAGAGTTTTCTTTAGCACTGTTTATATTTTCAAATGGCAAGGGAGATAGGAGCCACCATGTAGCAGTGTAATGAGTGTTAAATTTTATGTTTATCTAAATCTTGATTTATTTTTCAGCTTATCTTTTTTTTTAATTTTTAATTTTTTTTTTTTTTTATCTACTTAAGTGATGGCTACACCCCATGTAGGCCTTGAACTTAGGAACCAGAGATCAAGAGTAGCATGCTCTGTGGACTGAGGCACCAGCCAGGTGCCCCATCAGCTTATATCTTTCTGGGCTTGTATGGCTGATGGGGTAGTTAAAACCTTCCTGCCACTAAAACCCATTTTTTCTCTAATAGGACAAAAAATAGTTAATCCTCTTCAAGTTAGTAATGTTTCATATACTTGTATAAGATTAGTCTGAATATTATTTTCTCTACATTTATACTAAGTTACAATTTGTAGAATCATAGCATGCAAATTTTATTTTTTAATTCTTTAGTTATTTAAAATAGCCCTTACATGTAATCCTAGAATTCCTCCAGAACTCAGTCGATATTTTGTAGGCCAGTGTATCTCAAGATTATCTCAAGACAAATCATAGTTGTGAGTAGTTGTTACTGGTAGCAGTTTATGGTATTCTTCAGCTGTTTCTTCAGCCAAAAATCACTGTCTTTTATCTGGTCATAGTAGTTCCTACAATATTAAGTCTACACAGAAACTCAGTCCACTGGTCATACACATTCCTCAAACTAATTTTTTCTAGTTGAAAGTCATATATACCTGTTAGAAAACAATTGGAAAATAATAAATGAGAAAAAAATAATACATAATTCTGTCATCTAGGGATATCACTGCCAATGTTTTATTGTATTTTTCCATCCTTTTTCTATGCATACATTTTTTTAGAGAATTAAGGAATATAAACAGTGTGGATTTTTTAATCTTATTTTCCCTCCTTTAGCATTATGTCATAATGGCCTGATAGTTTAGCTTCTAAAACTACAATTAATACATACTTCAACATAAACTTTAGAAAATATAAGCAAAAGAAGATAAAGTTGCTCGTAATTTTATACCAATAAATAACTGCTATTAAAATTTGGCTTATATGTTTCTATTAATTTTCTAGGAAGACAACTTTTATCCTAAAATTAAAAAGTTAAGTTTCCCTTCCGCATTCTTGTAATAGGTTCTGTGGGGGTGTTTATCTAGCTCTCACAAGCCTCATCTCTTTGGGCCCCTTAAGACCACACTGGTACAAGTTGTCATCTAGCCATAGCAGACTTAGACTTGGCTCATTAAATGATAAAAGTGCACAAGTAGGATGAAACACATAAAAAATATCCTAATAGCTTTCCATTTCCTGTATGAGGCCCAGCAGCTCACCCATATTTCATCCCATTATCCCAGTAATACTCTTACTCTGTTTTCTCTCTGAGCTATCTTGAGTTGGTTTCCTATTACTTTTAAAAGGAGAATTTAAGTGGTTTGTAATCTTTTTAAAACTATGATACGAATATATGTTGAACTTTTTTCATATTCTCAATATATTTCTATAACATTTAATACCTGTATAGCTACCCTTATATGCATGTGTCATGTTATTTTTTAATTAAAAATTTATTGAGGTATAATTGACATAATATTAAAATAGTTTCAGGTGTACAACATAATGATTCAGTATTTGTGTACACTGTGAAATGATCACCACACTAAGTCTAATTACCACCCATCACCATACATAGTTACAAAACTTTTTTTTGTGATGAGGGTATTTAAGATTTATTCTCTTAGCAACTTTCAAATATTCACTACAGTATTTTTAACTGTAGTCACCATGCTGTACATTACATCCCCATGACTGACTTATATTAATACTGGAAGTTTGTACCTTTTGACTCCCTTCACCCACTTCCCCTACCCTCTGTACCCTCCTCCTCTGGCAACCACCAGTCTGTTCTCTGTATCTATGAGCTTGGGTTTTATTGTTTATTTTGTTTTGGGGGGGGGGGGGTGGAAATTTTTTTTTTTTTTTTAGATTCTGCATATAAGTGAGATCATACAGTATTTGTCTTTCTGTGATTTATTTCACGTAGCATAATGCCTTCCAGGTCCATAAATGATGGTGCAATGGCCAAGATTCCATTTGGGGGTTGGGGGCTGAGTAATATTCCAAATGCACATATCGCAGATATTTTCTCCCATTCAGTAGGTTGCCTTTTCATTTTGTTGATGATTTCATTTGCTGTGCACAGGCTTTTTAGTTTGATGTAGTCCCACTTGTTTGTTTTTGCTTTATTGCCTTTGCTTTTGGGGTCAGATTCAAAACATCATTGCCAAGGTCAGTGTGAAGGAGCTTACCACCAATGTTTTCTTCTAGGAGTTTTATGGTTTCAGGTCTTACATTCAGTTCTCTAATCAATTAATTTTTGTGTATGGTATAAAATAGTGGTCCAGTTTCATTCTTTTGCATGTGGCTGTCCAGTTTTCCCAACACCATTTATTGAAGAGACTGTTCTTTCTCCATTTATATTTTTGCCTCCTTTGTCATAGGTTAATTGGCCATGTATGTATGAGTTTATTTCTGGGCTCTCTGTTGTGTACTATTGATCTGTCTGCTTTTATGCTAATATCATACTGTTTTGATTACTGTAGCTTTGTAATACAGTTTGAAATCAGGGAGTGTGATGCCTCCAGTTTTGTTCTTAAGTTTTCTTTGGTTATTCAGAGTCTTTTGTGGTTCCATACAGACTTTCCTATCATTTATTTCTTTGAAAATTGCCATTTGAATTTTGATAGGGATTGCATTGAATCTGTAGATGGCTTTGAGTAGTATGGACATTTTATTTTTTTAAAAGATTTTATTGGAGAGAGAGAGAGAGTGAGCATGAGCAGGGAGAGGGGCAGAGGGCAGAGGGAGAGGGAGAAGCAGATGCCCCACTGAGCAGGGGGCCCAATGTGGGGCTCGATCCCAGGACCCTGGGATGATGACCTGAGCTAAAGGCAGACGCTTAACCAAGCCACCCAGGCACCCCTAGTATGGACATTTTAGCGTTATTCTTCTAATCCATGAGCAGAGAATATCTTTCCATCTGTTAGTGTCATCTCTGATTTCTTTCATCAGTGTCTTATTTTATTCTTTTTGATGCAGTTGTAAATGGGATTGTTTCCTTGATTTCTTTTTGTGATAGATTGTTGTTAGTGTATAGAAACACAACAGATCTTTTGTATATTAACTTTGTATCCTGCAATTTTACTGAATTCATTTATTCTAATATTTTTCTGTGAAGTCGTCAGGGTTTTCTATATTTAAAATCATGTCACCCATAGATAGTGACAGTTTTATTTCTTCCTTTTCAGTTTGGGTACCTTTATTTCTTTTTCTTGCCTTCTTGCTTTGGTAAGATTTCCAATGGTGTTTTGAATAAAAATGGTGAGAGTGGCATCCTTGTCTTACTCCTGAACTTAGAGGAAAAGCTTTCAGCTTTTCACTATTGAGCATGGTGTTAGCTGTGGGCTTGTCATATATCACCTTGTCATATTATCATCTTTATTATAAAGGGTATGTTCCCTCTATACTCACTTTGTTGAGAGTTTTTATCATAAATGAATGTTGAATTTTGTGCAATGTTTTTTCTGCATCTATTAAGATGATCATATGATTTTTATCATTCATTTTGTTAATGTGGTATAGTTGTGGTGATTGAACCATCCTTGCATCCCTGGAATAAATTTTACTTGATCATGGTATATGATTCTTTTAATGTATTGTTAAATTTTGTTTCCTAGTATGTTTTTATGACTTCTGCATTTATGTTTATCAGGGATATTGTCCTGTAATTTTCTTTTCTTGTGGTGTTCTTATCTGATATTCGTTAGGGTAATGCTGGCCTCATAAAATGAGTTTGGAATCATCCTCTCTTTTTCAGTTTTTTTTTTTTTTTTTTGAAGAGTTTGAGAATGATCAGTATTAATTCTTTGAATGTTAGGTAGAATTCACCCAGAAAGCCATCTGGTCCTATGCTTTGATTTGTTGGAGGTTTTGATCACTGATGCACTCTCCTTACTAGTAATCAGTCTATTCAGAGTCTCTGTTTTTTCATGATTCAGTCTTGGAAGGTTGTATATCACTAGGAATTTACCCATGTCTTCTAGGTTGTCCATTTTATTTGCATATAATTGTTTATAATAGTCTCTTAACATCCTTTGTATTTCTGGGGTATCTTTGTAAAGTCTTCTGATTTTATGGATTTGGTAAGTCTAGCTAAAGGTTTGTCAATTTATATTTTGAAAGAAACCAGTTATCAGTTCCATTGATCTTTTTTCTTGTTTTTAGTCTCTGTTTCATTTATTTCTTATTATTTTTTCTTTCTAACTTTGGTCTTTGCTTGTTCTTCTTTTTCTAGTTCCTTGAGGTATGAAATTAGATAGTTTGAGATTTTTTTGCTTCTTAAGGTAGGCCTGTATTACTATGAACCTCTGTCAGAACTGTTTTCGCTGCATCACATACATTTTGGTGTGTTGTATTTGCATTTTTTGTTTATCTCAATGTATTTTTTATTTCTCCTTTGACTTCTTTATTGACCCATTGGTTGTTCACAGTTGCATGTTTAATCTCCACATTTTTTTGAATTTCCAGTTTTATTCTTGTAATTGGTTTCCAGTTTCCTATCACTGTGGTTGGAAAAGATGCTTGTTAATAATTTATCAGGGAATGTATTTGTTCCTAAGTTTGGGGGCTTAGCCTTTTGTTCTTTCTTTAGGACAAATTGCTGGGTCAAAACTTAAGCATTTTTTTTTTTTTTTTTAAAGTAAACTCTACCCCCAGTGTGGGGCTTCAACTTAAAACTCCAAGATCGAGTGACATGCTCTACCGACTGAGCCAGCCGGGTGCCCAAACAAACGTATTTTTAAAGACCTTTGATGTGCACTGCCAAATTGTTCCAGAAAATTTTATCAGTTTATGCCCCATCAGTATTGTCTGCAGTGGCTTCTCTCTCCACACTCTGCCAACATTGCATGTTCCTTTTCTAAAGTCTTTGCCACCAGTAGGTTTTGACATACAGGTTTGTTTTCTTAGATTCTGCTGTCCCAGAGATGATGGGCTAAGTCACACTAACCTCCTTATCTTTTTGGTTTTGCTAAATAGGAGTGACCATGTATACTGCATCCACAGAGAAATCTTCCTCTTCCCGAAAGCACTAAGTTAAAGATGATTAGGATGGAAAAAGAAATGGTGGCCTCAGGTAGCCAATCCATTGAGCCTCTCTCGGTAAAGTTAGATTGGTTTTAACAAGTTATGTTATTCTTCACAAGTTTTTAGCACAGCTCTTAATTTTTAAGATTAAATGACAGTCTGGGCAGACAGAACATTCTCTTAATTTTCTTCTAGTAACTTTACTTATTGAGGACTTTATACCAGAGAGTGTACTAACTGCTTTAATACATCACTTAATCCTCACACCAGACCTATGAAATAGTTTCTATTATGGGCCCCATTTTTATAGATGAGTAGAAAATTATCCCAGTCATTCAGTGAGCACTGGTGAAGGGGCAGCTAGACCCATGTTCTCTGACTCCTGCTACATATGGGGCTGCCTCTGCCATGGTACCCATGGTATCACTTCTCTCCAACTCTGTTCCATCTTTCCACATTCATATCCATAATTCATATCCATCCTTTAGGGACAGTGGACCCTAGGAAAAAAGTCAGTACCCAAGAAAAAAAAATTACAGCATGTATTTGAAGTCTCTACACCAAGGCCTAGTTCTCCAACATGTGGGTGAGTACCTGCTGTACCATTACCAAATAGTCTTTGGCATTTGTGTGTATGTTTGGAGAAACTTTAGTTGAAGTCAAATCCTTATTAGGTTAACTACGAAGAAAATAGGCTTTTTAGCTAAGAATAGCTGCTTACCCTGGATGAGAGATTATTTATAATAATAACTAACAAATAATCATCTGCTTACCCACAGGCATATACCCTGATGAATTTTTAGGGGCACTTTACAGGATTGAGTGAGTTGAGACCTTCTTCTAAGGTAAGAAGAACTAGCAGGTCTTTCTCTGAAAGGGAGGAGAGAGCAGTTTTTATCAGTTGTCATCTTATGGTGTGGTCTTTTTGGAGTTGTAC
Organism: Leptonychotes weddellii; assembly: GCF_054177405.1. Lineage (NCBI taxonomy): Eukaryota > Metazoa > Chordata > Mammalia > Carnivora > Phocidae > Leptonychotes > Leptonychotes weddellii. The sequence continues at coordinate 87,852,234 of NC_138375.1, read as the reverse complement.
TTAGAAGTTATTCCAAGATTTAACTACACAGAGATGTTGGTGCTCCCCCAGGATTTGTATTGGCCTTATTTTCATCATGTACATTTTACAAGGAAATGTACATGGAAAGTACATTTAGGTACAAGGAAACTACCACTGTTTGAGAATATAGACTTGGGTGTCAGACCTGTCTTTGAGCCTTGGCTTTGCCACTTACTAGCATTTTAACCTAGGGTAAATTCAGTTTAGTTCAGTTACTTGAGTAACAGCTTATCTGTAACATGAGGATAATTTCTGTTCATAGGGTTTTGATGAATAAATGAATTAAGTGCTTAACACAGTATGTGGACATAGAAAGTACACAGTAATTAAGAACTCTTATTGTCTGTCATGCATATTGATGACTTCCAGATCTCTTTGTCTAACCTGGTCTTCTCTCCAGAGTATATTCCTGGCTGCACACAGGACTTCTGGCAGCCTAAGCCGAACCTTTCCACCTTTATACTGTTTCTGCTCCTCTCTGCTTTCTGATGTTGCTGATTACCATCACTTTCCGCCCAGTCTGCCCAAGCTAAATACCTGGGAGTCATTCTGGATTCTTTCCTCTCCTTTCCTCTCCTCCCACCCTCAAGCCCTCCACTTCTAACTAGTCACCAAACTGTCCATTCTTTTTCCAAAGCATCTCTAATTCATCTCATGGTCTTCACCAACACCTGCCTTAATTCAGGCTTTCTTCTCTTGAGAATAGGTCATAGTGGTTTTCCCCCTTAGGCACTTGGTTGACTGCTTGCCTGTAGGTTTAACAATCTAAAGGAGTTAGATTTTTCAGGATATTTGACTATAAAAAGCCAAAGAGGTGCTAATATCTACATGTTACTTGATTGACTTTTCCTTTCCATGTGGTTTTACTGCTTCCTCTTACTTATTTATGCTTTTATCTACATCCTGTGTACCTCAGCAAAAAGCAGTTCACAGCTTCAAGACTTATCTTGCAGAACTCTCCACGGTGAGGAAGAAGCTGCAAGGAAGAAGATAGTAGAACGGACAGCAGCCAAATGATTAAGCAGCTGATAGGGACTCTGAGAGAAAGCCAATTACTGGTTCTTGCTGCTCTGAAGAGTAGGCTAAACGTTGGCTTTGATGCCATTGTTCTTTAGTGTTTGAGGGTTGAAAGGGTAGTGAATTAATGGAAACTATTGAAATAACCCACTTAAAATAACTCCTATTTTTCGATAGTAAGACTGTTCTTAAGTGGATTAAGGTTAAGGAAAGACTTTAAGGAGAGCTAGCAGTAAGCTGAATGCAGTGTTCCAGGAAGATCAATCGTGGGAAGTTGATCCAGTAGCACAATTGCCAAGTCAAAACTAAGGATGAAATGCGAAGCACATGTGAGGGTTTCCCAGCCTCTGCTGACACGTAAAGCTAGGGTCCTTTCTCTTTTCGATTAAAGATGTGAAAGCTGAAAAAGCAAGTGAAGATTTCCAATTTTGCTTGGACTACCTAGATCATAATTCTTTTGAAAATTTTTTTCTTTCGTGATTTGGATAATTTTGTCAGCTTTTAATTTCTGGTTCTATTAGAAACTTAGCAGGTGTCAGGTATCTTTAGAAGCCAAAGCATACAAGTAGTTTCAGCTGTCACAGGGCTTTGAAAGAGCCATTTTTGTCTGTTCTCTCAGATAAGTGCTTCCTGAGGTATGCAGAGTTGAAAGAGTTTATGAGAAGTGTTGTTAGTGTTAGAAATCTTTGAATTTCTAAAGTAGAATTCTCCTTCTTGATGAGGCTCTCTGTGGGCAGGACTACCTTCAGGAAAGGTGGGTGTGCACCTCCTCCAGAACTGGCTTTAATTTGGGTATTTTTGTTGGAAGAGACTGTGCCCTTCAACTGACTTTTTTTCTTTGTCGCTATTATACATATTTCTTCAAAAAGTGTTTTTAATGCTTGGAAACATTTTCATATTTCTTAAATTTACTGTAAAATTAAGATATTTGTATAATATTTGAGAGTTCCCCTCTCCCCATTTATGTTGATGCTTCTCCAAGAAAGAAATAGGTCCTTAATCTCGAAGTTAAAGCTAACCTAAGGTAGAGATACATATGTACTAATGAATGGAATAGTTAAAATACCTGAACATTTCCCCCCCATCATTAATATTACATATAAGTTAGTGTTTAACAGAAAAGTTGACTGGTAGGTGTTTTCTTTTTTTTTAAATTTTTTTACTATGATGGTAGGTGTTTTCTTGAGAAAATTATGTAATTGTTGAAACCAATATACTTAGACTTGAAAAAATCAGAGTGAGTTTCCAAAATCTGGTTTAATTCCGATCTGGGGAGGGGAGGGCATTGTGAAATACATATGCACAGGAACCTAATCAATGCTAGACAAACAATGTATTAGTTTACAATATAATAGGATAACCATAAATTTGAAGGCTCAAATTGAGTCCATTAGCGGTAAATACAGTTTTCTATTTGGCTCAAGTGGCTACTGAATATCAAGTGATGCTGAGTTCCTCCAAAGCACCTAATGACTCCCCCAGCCTTGGAAGGAGTTTCACCACAGTCTCAGAAGAAATCCCAGTCATGCCTTTAACTCTTTTGGCCCTTGGGAGTCATCGCTGCCCAAACAGAAATGCAGGCCAGGGATTCCTAGTGGCCACATGTTATTGCACAGAGAAGTCTGTTCTAAGCCAGACTCTTATGGCTAAGAAGGTGTGAGATCAGCCCTTAAATAGTGGTCTAGCATTAACGTGGTCTATCAAAGCATGTTAAGAAAAAGCTCCTTAGTGATTATGTCCCAGCTACTAGTTTTCACACTAACAGAAAAGGCAATGTGGCAGCTTCACATTTCACATGAAAGACTAGCATTAACTGGGCCTGGTGCTGGCTTAATTTTCACGTATATCTAGTGATTATATTAATGTAGACCCAGGAATAAATGATTTCATACCAGTCTTTTCTTCACATCGGTTTGTGTAGCATTTAAATTGTTATGGGTTAATGACTAGGCCATGAAGGCGAACATGTTTAACTCTCCTTTGCCGAAACAGAAACAATCCCTGTTCTGACTCCTGTCCAGTTTCCAAAAAAAAACAAAACTTACATACACCTTTGTTATTGCACATCTTTCACACGACTTGTGTATGTATAATATACATATATATATATTTTAAATATGCTACACATAAAAAAAGACTATGGCACTTTACATGTTTAACAAAGATCATTACACCACAGATGTTTGAAAACTATACAAAAACCCTCACACAATTAAGTGTAACATCGTTGAATTAGCACACAGGTTTAAAAAATCCACAGAATCCAAGGCAAGTATTTCTGCCTTCTTGGAGTCATTGAGAAGCCCAGCCCATCACAAAACTTTAAGCGCAAACGCAGGCAAAAATAAATAAGACTTTTCTGGTCGTAGTAATGGTCCAGGTGTATTAGATTTTTGGACTGAGGTGATTAGATGATTGATATTTATTAGGAAAATGTGGGTCAACAATCAGTCCACTTGTTTAACATATTTCTAATACATTCCTCATATTCAGTGGTTTTTAAATAGCTGTACAGGTTGGTGTAGACTAGCATGATTTTAACGTTTTATTTTTCCCCAATCAAAGCCTGGCTAATAGACTGAAGGTTTAAAAGGCCCAACATTAGTTCTTACTCTGTCTCTGCTACAGAAATTCCATCTCTGCTCTGCTTATTAAGTCAGTGTTTAAGTAGTTTTAGTGGTTTGGGGTGATGTGTGTGTGTGCATGTGCTTTGCTGTCTGTAGCAGTCAGACTAATGGAATAAAAACACTGTCAAGTGAATTCCTTCGGCCAAGAGAAGTAACATTTTCACTTGTGACTACTGCTTTATCAGGGTGTTCTAGAGAGATGCCACCACCTTAGCCAAAGAGCAGTCAGGTAGTAAAGATGATGGCCATTCTCAGAAGGTCCTCAGGGCTTAGGACTTTAACTTGTCTGTAAAAAGGGAGTTAAGAGAACCCATTTCCTAACACTGATTTTTGTACAGAAATAAAACAGTAGAGCGAATCTGCTGATGAAAGGAATCCCTCCTCCCCCGCTGTTTTTTTTGAATGAAAATTACTGCCAAGGTTTAAAAAATAGTTACGGTGGGCACTGGGAGTTGGTTAGAGCATAAAAATACACAGTAGGGACCGGAGCCCTGTCCATCGGCTTCCATACCCTATTTCTGTTTGGTGTTAGAGATAGGGTTAATTGTTTCCTGAGCCCATACAGTAGGCTGCTATGAGCAGAACTATTTACCCCTTCTCTTTTCAAAAAAATAAAAAATAAAAAAAGGTCGTAGGACTTAAATCTTGCTTACTCTGAACTTTGGTCTAAGAAAGGTGAACTGCTTAAGGCCTGGTTCTATACCACCACCCCTCTCGCCCTTAGCTCTTAATCTGGGTGATAAGATGATTTGTGGTATAGGCCGAAGGCCAGAAGGGAATAAAGGTTTAGTTGCTCCAGTCCGTCTACATATAAAGCAACTGTTTGTTTTGCACCAAGGCATGGTTTTAGACTCAGCCTGGAGATGATTCACTTCAGGCGGTGTTGTAAAATCTGATTCAGGTTTCTATGCCTGGTGGCACTTAGCATACAATACCTTACCCAAAGAAGGTGCAAAGTCATTATTTGCTAAGCTTTCAAAACAAAGCAAGCTCTTAGGGGAACAGATTCATAAGCCCAAATAGACCTGTACTTTTAATTCTTCCAGAAATCTTGTAGGTCCACTCCAAACTTGCTAAACTGTGCAGGAGTGTTTCTGTATCATTCTGAAGTTCTGAAGCTTCGGTAATACCCAGCTAGGTTCTTGCCACTGAGATCATTCCAAAGTAAATTTGAGGTGGTGGTGAATACCATTTTTCTGCATCAATTTTATTGGCAATTTATAGAAACTAGATTATAAGATCCTGAATCCTTTTTAATAGTGGTGTTCCATTCTTTCTGTAAACAGGCATAGGCAGGTGCTATGAGCTTGGTCTAGCTCTCATTTTTGCATTAAATTTCCACTCTTTGCTTCTCTGGGTGTGAAGGCTTGATGCAACTCACCCACTGAAGTAATTTGAATGTTCTTTCAGTCTGCTTCCAGAAACAACACTAGTAACTGGAGAAACTGAACTCCCATGACTAGCTCCTCTTTTTCCTGCAAAGGTCATTCCACTGCTGCTGGGGTTGGAAATATAGCTGACTACCAAACAGTGGGAAAAGGTCTCCCCGCAAGTGCTGAGATTCTGGCAAGTTCTCTCAGTGAATATCTGAATGAGCCACAGTTGGCTTGGAGACCTCTGTTCCTGGAATGAGGAAATAGGGTGAGGTTTCCTTTGGCAGTCAAAGCTCGATCCTAACCCTAGGAGAAAAATATGGGATCTCCTTTAGAAGAGGAGACTGGGCCAGTACTGGCGGTAGCCTGACTGCTGGGCAGTGGAATGAATTTGTCTTCCCTAGCAGGATTTTCTACTTTTATTCCCGTGATCATATAGGTCCTTATTCTTTCCTTACTCAGATTTCTAAAACCTTGGACAGTTCAAGTGATCCAACCTTACCCTGGAATTCAGCCTAGAATCAGTTCCACAATGGGATTCCACACTGACCTGCTGACCCCTTTGGTCATAAGAGGCAGTGCCTTATTATGCCCTTGAACACATAAGCTATCCCCAGTAAGTATGCAGTCTTCATTTTAGTCTCTGAGACGACTTGGAAGAACTAGGAGGAGACAAAAACACCAACCCCAAAACCCCATTCTGAGGCAGTGATGCTTACAGGCATGCAACCTTGTAGCAGAAATACATCTCCACACAGCCTGCAAATCCAGCTCACATCTCCTGTTACCAGAGGAACTGCTGCCTTAATGATTTAGATTATCATCCTTCATGAGCTTCGGAGGAGATGGAGTCAGACTCGTCAGCTCCGGGTCAGGGTTCCTGTTCCATCTCTGACAGCTGGACCTGTGGCCCTGGAGCGCACGCAGCTGGATGTTTCCTTGCACTGGTCCTGTTAAGGCCTGGGGCCGTGCAATGGAGGCTGTGGTAGGTAAAGGCTAGTTGTTCTTCACTTGACTCAGAGGAGGGAACCAGAGGGGTACTCTTTCACAAGGTGACACAGGAAGAAAAAGGGCATTTACGTCTCTTCCAAACTAAAGGAGGCAGATAAGGTTTTTCCCCTCTTCGATTTCTTCCTGTACTTTGTCACTGGAGGTTGCAATTTCTGCTTGTGCGGAGAAGACAGCACAGATGAAGGTGAGGACTGTGCCCCCAATGGCGGTATAAAAGGCCCAGCCCAAGGAGCAGTCTCCAGGCCTGTAGGCCGACGCATAGTGTCCGCAGTAGCCTACGGCCTTCTGACAGCCCCAGCCAGCAGGGTAGAGTATCAGACCCAGGATCAGGAACAAGCCTGCAAGGCAGAAGAGAAGACCGGTGAAAACCCCCGTGGCTTCACAGTGTAAAAGTGAGTAACTGTACAGAGAGGCTGTCATCTGTTCTGTAGGAGCAGCAGGGACTATTTTATGCAACTAATCTGACCTGATCGAGAAATACCATCACTTTCTTAGAAATATATTTAGCCCCTTTTGTATATGCTGGAATGTGAATCCATTAATAATTTCTCTTCTACAAAAGCAAATTAAACTTGTTGCTAGTTCTTCCCACAAAACTCTTACTACAGTGAGCATTTCCCTTTTGGTCTAAAGCAGAGGTTGGCAAACTAAGGCCCCCACAAGTGAAATGTGGACTTGGTTCTGTAAAGTTTTGGTTGTTTTGTTTTTTAAGATTTTATTTGAGAGAGCGCAAGTGAGAGAGCACAGGCTTGGCGGGGGAGGCAGAGGGGGAGAGGGAGAGGGAGAAGCAGGTTCCCCGCTGAGCAGGGAGCCTGATGCGGGGCTCAATCCCAGGACCCTGGGATCATGACCTGAGCCGAAGGCAGACGCTTAACCCACTGAGCCACCCAGGCGTCCCTGTAAATAAAGTTTTACTGGAATGTACCCCGTTGCCCAGATGTTTATGAACTTTGCCTACAGCTGCTTTTGTGCTGTAACAGTTTCAAGAGGATGGCTTATATTTTAAGTGGCAGGAGAAAAATGGTATTCTCTGCAAAATGACACCTAATATAAATCAATGCTAACTTTATACCCCCCAAAAGCGGTTTTTTTTAGATAGCTTGCAGTAGCAATTCTATCCTCATAATTTAATCGTGGTTCTAAATTCTCTTTTCCTACCTTTACTAAAGTTCTCTGGGTTTACCACACCAAAGCTTCTAAGTCATTTACAGGAACTCTCTCACAAAAAGAACATGACTGAATCTGTGGCTATTAGGCTTGAAGGATGATCAAGGACAAGTGTTTCAGTCCACAGATTACAACTGTCATAGCTGTCTTCACCTTATGATGGCATCTTCTTGCCAGGCCTGGCAGTTCAGATCTGATTTTCCCTACTTCCCAAATTAATCCCATTGTTCTACTCTGGAGGCCTTAGGGGGGTGAAATGAAATACAGGGAAGTGGTTCATATGTTCACTGAAGAAGAGTGCTTCAAAAAAGAAGTCTTTCTAACCCTGCAACCCTTTATTTCTGCATAGGTCAGAGTGCTGGGCAGTAGGTAGGGAAATGCACTCCAGGGTTAGAAGCATTAAGTGAAAGGACAGCTGACTGAGGCATCCCAGAGAGGTGCTGTTAGAAATGACCGGGAGCATGGAGCTAATTCCCCCAAGAGTAAGACTGCCAGTGGAGAATGTGTTGGTGCTCAAAGATGCAAGGTTTTAGCAAAGACTAGCTAAGTTAAGAGGTGGGTCGGTTAGTAGTTAAGAGCTTGGACGTAGGTACCATAGAGGTCTGAATCCAAGCTATTGCCATTTATGGGCTGGGTGACCTTAGAAAAGTCTCTTAACTTGTCTGGGTATGATTTTTCACCTGTAAAACTGACTAATGCTTAACTCATAAAGTGGTTGTGGATATTAAAGTGTGTAAAAAGATACTTTATATGTCCATAACAGTAACAGCCTTAACAAAACTGGAACACAGACTAGCAAGTGGTAACAGGTTAGAGCCTTTGGCAGACCTCGCCCATATATAAACACAAGCAGTTTAAAGTTTACCGTTTATGAATAAGCAAATCAGGTCCGTTTTGAGGGTATATTTTGAAAGGTGTAATAATTTGGGAGAGGGGAGAACCCAAGCTATAATTTAATACCCTTGGAAGAATAAACTAGTCTCCATCTGAACATATCTTACTCAGCTGGGGAGATCTAAGTCTACTGAGCTAAGTCTTCTGTATTTCTAAAGCCTACGATAAAGCCTGATTAATCCCCATCTCCTTCCCTAGGAAACCTCACCTGAGGTAGACGGCACTTTGGTAGTCTCCTCCCTCTGGTCCTCAGTTTCCACCCGGGAAACAGTGAGGTACCATGGCTGGGACTTGGGTAAGGATTCAGAGGCACTCTGTGGCCTGTCCCGTCCCGGGCAAGGGAGCATTAGCTGCTTGTCCCTTTGAAAGTCCAGAGTGTGGGGCGCCTGGGGGGCTCAGTCGGTTAAGCGTCTGCCTTCGGCTCAGGTCATGATCCCGGGGTCCTGGGATTGAGCCCCAGACCGGGCTCCCTGCTCTGCGGGGAGTCTGCTTCTCCTTCTGCCTGTCGCTCCCCCTGCTTGTGCTCTCACTCACTCTCTCAAAAAATATTTTAAAAAAAGACCAGAGTGTTCATATTTAAATTGTCTCCACTGAGATATTAATTGTACATATCATTTGTATTATGTGACTTAAACAAGCCCAATTAAGTAAAAGTAATGTGTTTTAATATGATTGGGACCAAAGACAGAAAGCACGGAGCGTGCTGTCCCCCAGCAGCTCTGCTCCCCGAGCTGGGATCTAGCTGGTCGTGGGACATTCAGAATACCTTAATTTGGCTGTCTCAGGTCCTTCTGGAAAGTAGGCAGTTTTAAAATAAATATAAACCTTCTTTTAATCACCTCAGATGGCTTTTCACAGCACTGTCATGAACGCTCACTCCAGCACTACCCTCCACACTTCGGGCTGTTCCCCTTTCCAGTAGCTCAGCTAAGCTTCCCAAGGGGCTTCAGCCCATGTTCAAATCCTGTGGTAGCCACTGGCCAATCAGTTTATGAATAAGGACAGCAGGGAGACTTTCCTTACCACAGAGTTTGTCAGAGCCTCAGCTTGATACGGAGAAGCCTACAGGGCAGTCCGGGTGGGAGGGTAATAAATAGTGGGCTCGGGCATGTCTGCAAGCCCCAGTGGAGCGGGTCTGGGCCGCAACCACAGGCAGCCAGCCTACACAAACACCAGGAGTGCCTTATCCAGATTCTCAGAGGGAGGAAACCTCACTGTCTACCTTGCCCTGGCTGGTGACCTCTCCTCCCAGCACTCATCGGATTGTCATTAACACAACTGACGCCATGAAAATGCAAGACCTACGTCTCAACGAGAGACAGAAAACAGGCCTTCAGGTGAGCAAAAATAAATAAAAATGTAAAAATCCCATTTTTCATCTCTCTAGTATTTAGACAAAGGCTCTGTACCAAAGGAATTCCAGTAAGTTAAACAATTCAGGTTGTCTCTCCAGTGACTGCCACAGTCAGTCCTTACCTTACCACATCCTGACTTCACTGCTCTCGGGCCCAGTGCAGCTTATGAGCAGCCTGGGCCGTGGTGGTTCCTGGGCCCTAATAAGCATTACTTAGTCATAAAACCCTACCCAAACAGATTCTTTTTGCTTCTTAGTAAAAGTGAGAAAAAACCTATTAAAGTTCCCCATCTCAGGGTAAAATCCAGCTTTCTGTCTCCTTGGCCTTCAAGGCCCTATGATCTGGCTCCGTATTACCTATTCAAACTCAACTTTGCCCTTCTCGCCCTTGTGCTCTCTGCTCCAGCCTCACTAGCCAGAGGGCTTTTCCTTGGACATACGTACCAGGCATGCTCAGGCCTTTGCACCGGCTGTTCCTCTTACCTGCAGTGCTTTCCTTCCAGACACCGTTTAGGCCACGGTCAAGTGCCACCTTGTGGGTGTGGTCTTCCATGCCACTCTACTTAAAATTCCAACCACCCACCTCCCCCCTTTCCTTGCTTTATGTCTCCTTAGCATTTATTACTAACATAGAACATATTTGAGTCATATGAAACTTTCAATATTTAACCATTTTTGACCTATAAAAACGGACACATCCTATAGTTCAACCTACTGTTTTACTTCTTTTGTTACCATCTCCATCCCAGACTTGAAAGTCCACGAGGGCAGGCATTTTTGTATTATGTATTTACCACTCTAAAACCAGTACTCAAAAGAGTGCTTGGAACATAGTTAAACTCATAATAAAATCTCTCCAAACCACAGTGCCCACCGTGGAAACCAGTAAAATAACTTGACAGATACCAATCAATGAGAACGAAATGTGTCAGCAAGAAAGGAAATAGAGACTCTTAGCTGGCTGGTTTAGCTCGTCACACCGCCCTGTTCCAGGCCTCTGAATCCCAGTGTTCAGAAGCAAACTTATGCCCCGAATCCCAAACAGGATTAATGACACCAACTATGAGGCAAAATTGAAGTCTTAAATAGGCATGTGAGACAATAGGCGTAAGAATATAGTCAGACATACCAATACCAAGTCTGCGTGCAAACTGAGCATGGTTTTTCTGGTCCTCAATCTGGAGTACAGCCAAGGACTCTCAGTGTGGTTGTGGGTTATAGCTAGAGACCAAATGGAAGGTGAAGTGTGCTCTGAATTTCACATAGGAGCCAAGCCAGAAAATGGTCTGATCTTCTTGTATGGCTATTTAAAAAGTAGCTTCTGAAGTTAGGCCAGCCTATAGTGAGTGGTCTCTGGGGTCTTTCCACCACCTTGCCCTCATGCATTATTGTGTTGAGAGGGGGGCATCACTGATAGAGAAAGTAAGCGACTAGGCCAGTAGGCTTTGGCTTTTCTGACTGGCCTCTCCTCCCATGTGCCTGACTAAGCAATGGCTGGTCCAGCGGGGAGGAAGAAAAGCAGGGAGGAGGATACTGGCCAGCAACCAAAGGAAATAGTCACCACCGAAAGCAGCAGTGACTCAGAGCTGTGATAACCTCTGCCATAGCTCCACTTGATAGGATGGTACCCCAGAAGGTACCATCTGCTCATCCTGGGGTCACCTGGGGATGACTCAACCTTATCTGGGAGAGAAAAAAATGAAGAACTAATGGTTACTTGGACTACCTGAGATGCCACCACAGGCTGGAGACAGAACCCCGGCGACCTCGGTGAGGCCGGCCATACAGTGCTGGCTCTCTCATGATGAGCTGGACACCAGCTCTCACAACGCAGTGCCCACCGTGTCTCTGCTGTTTTAATAACCTTTTCCCCTTCCTGGATGGCGCTTTCAGACTCAACCCCAGATTCCCAGCAGTTGAATCTTGTTGCACAGGAATCTTTCGTCTCTGTGGGCAACCTAAGCATGTGGTTTGGACTTTACTCAAATAATTAGACTCCGTAAGCTCCAAAAGGGCAGAAACTGTGTCTTATCCTAGCATTTCCAGTGTCTAAAACCTAGGAGGTGCTAAAAAACAAACAAAAAACAATGAAATGCACCAAGAAAAGTCTTAGTCTTCTTGCTTTGTGGTCCACATTTATTCACTGCTGTGATTGGACCAACCACAAAATTGTACATCTTAGGTAATTTTCTTGCTACTACCCTGGAATGAAATAATGTTATCAAATCTAAGTTTTAAGCAAATACCTTAGGTGGGAAGATAAACATCTCCGTGATCCTGCCAAGCACCCAATTTTATAAAGATTAGGAGTTCCTGAATACAATAAATAGTATTTTACTTGGTCTGAAGATGACCATCTCCAGCTTCATGAGATGCCAGGAATGGGGGTGCGGGGGGGGGGGAGTCCAGTCTGAACCACAGCTCTTCAGCCTGTGAGGGAAATGAGGAGAGGCTCCATGGCTGTTTCACAGTGTTTTCCGGCTGTTACACCATCACCTCCTTCCCTCCAGATCAATCACACAATTGTCACTCTTTCACCACTGGCTGACCAAGGGAGTGGACTCAAGGTTTCTTGTCCTTTGTGGGTCACCCACCATTTGTACAGAAGAAGGCCATTTTTTCCTGGCCTGAAAATGTGAGAAACAAAGGCTGGCTCCTGTTCCAAAGAATAACAAGTGGATCTTTGGACATCACATTCCTATTTCCTCTTCAGACAGGCTTTCAGACTAAATAGCAAAGACTGACTAGACCTCAGTTTGCAAAGCACTTCTCTAAGGACACGAAGAAAAGAAGGCCAGCCGTTAGTGCCACCGCCAACCTGTGGAGAAGCTCCCAGAGAGGGATACAACACTTAGCCTCCACTAGATTATAATCAAGAAGCTCTGAGATATCCTCATCTCTTTGGAGAGTGAGCACACAGCAGACAGCTGGCAGCAGGCGGAGCAGCTTTTGATAAATTTGGGTTCCAATTAGGTAATTTGCGAGGTGAGTCCACGGAGTGTCCTGGTGCCAAGCAGGTGAGTGGCCACGGCAGTGGGGGGAGGAGTGGGCTGGTGTGGGGTTTCACAGGCTTTACACACTTTTAGGCCAGTAATACTCAAGGAATCCGGTCACACTCCACACATCAGCATTCCCTGAACATGGGGCTCTTATTCACGCTGACCCCTGGGGTACTCCATCTACCTGGAAATAGCCCCTCTCACCTAAGTCAAGTGTCACCTCCATGTGAAACATTCGTCACCACTTCCTGCCAGAATGGTCTTGTCTGTGTGCTTCCACTACCCTGTCCCTCTTCAGCTGTTCGTCACAGTGTTAATTTTGTAGACTTATTCAACAACTATTTACTGAGTTACCTCAGTGCCCCTCATTATACTCAGCCCTGAGGATAGAGCAGTACCCTAGTAGGACTCTGAGCCCCTTGAGGGCAGAAAACTTGATTTCTCTTAGTATACATGACAGTTTTGTCTTAGCATTTCCCATAAACCTCATGGGTGTGTCACAGTTCACTTTGGATAACAAAGGTCAAGAGTTCAACTCATTTCTTTGAAATAGCCACGGACTCATTTAGGAACCCAGCAGGAGACCCCTTGTTTATCCCCTTTGGGTCTACCTTGTGACTCAGAGACCTGGGAATGTGGACCTAGCTTAGCCTGCACCCCAGTTTTTGTTGACCCAGCTCAGCTCACTAAAGCATAATGCCAGGAGGCTGCCCCCACGCCCCCTACGCCTCATTCCCTTGCTCCAGGCAGCCATCTCTCTAACAGGAAGTAAGGCAAATCAGACAAGAGAGTGGCTGGCTTCCAGTACCCAGCCCCATTCTAGGACACAGCTCAGACAGCACCCCAGGCTTAATGGGAGTGGTACCTTCAATCAGCAAGTTTAAAAAAAAAAAAAAAATACAGCACAGGATTAGAGGAAGACCAAAACAGGACAGCCCTCCTTGCAAGTATTTTAGAGCATCCACCAGCGTTCTAGGTGGGATGTCATATTGGCTTTTCCTTCTCAGTACCCTTTGCTGTCATTAACTTTCCAATTTTTTTTTTTTTTTAAGATTTTATTCATTTACTTGAGAGAGAATGAGCTAGAGAGAGCATGAGAGGGGGGAGGGTCAGAGGGAGAAGCAGGCTCCTTGCTGAGCAGGGAGCCCGATGCGGGACTCGATCCCAGGACTCCAAGATCATGACCTGAGCCGAAGGCAGTCGCCCAACCAACTGAGCCACCCAGGCGCCCAACTTTCCAATTTCTTAACATTGGACTGCCCAGGGCTCAATCCTTTGTCTTCTTTGTATTCTCCTCATTGATCACACGTGGTCCCATAGCTTTAAATACTCTAGGCTGACATCTCCTGCACTCGGATCTCCAGATTTGCATATCCAATTACCTACTTGACCTCCACTTAGATGTCTAACAAATTATGTCCAAACCTAACTCTTGATTGCCACTCCCTGCTTCACAATCTTGTCTTTGCCCTGTGCACTTCATATCAGCAAATGGGAGTTCAATTCTTACACCCTCTCAGGCCAGAAACCTTAGGATAATTTTTGACTCCTCTCTTTCTCTCAGAGCCCACATCACTCTTTATCAGCAAGGCCTTCATTCTAACTGTTCCCTGGGCCCGCAAAGCTCTTCCTGATTACCCATATGGCTAACTCCTTTATCTTCGTCAAGTCCTTAAATCTGTTCTCCTTGAATCCGACCCTGACTATCCTATTTAATATTATAACTTGTCCTCTTATCATGTCAGCATAGTTGACCTCTCCTATCCTGGCTACACCTTTTTTTTTCTCCCCTAGTACCCACCACCTTTTAATATACTAAATAACTTAGTTTATAGTCTGTCTCCCCCACCTTCAGTGTAAACTCCATGAGGAGAAAGAACTTTGTCAGTTTATGTATCCCAATTGCTTGGAACAATGTAAGACATGTAACAGGTGCTCAGTAATATTTGCTGGATATTGTGAATGAAAAGACGTGCTGTGATGCAGATGTTAACATTTTGCAGGAAACCAATGTAACATACTTGCCAAGTTTTTAAACTAGTTGGAGGAAAAAGCATAGATAACACGAATCTCAGGAGTTGGCAATTTCGGCTAACAGAACAACAGCCATACTTACTAATGAAACCCACACAAGGTCCAAACCATGGGACTTGACTGCAAGCACTGAAAACCTCCTTTCTAGCTCTAGAAAATGATGCTCTTTGGAAGAACACAAAGATAAAAGTTTTAAGTTAATTAAATGTAATAAATTTTCAGTTATCTAGAGAGCAACCTTAGTTGAGCCTCAAAACTCTGAAATTGTTTCGAACTCTGGCTGGCTGCAGTGAGGACAGCTAAAAAAGACAGACTGTGGCTGGCCTGTGGGACCTTTCCAGGACACCACCTCTGGGAGGGGAGCAGTGCCGGGATAAGCCTGGAGAAGTTCAGGAAAATGGCAGGTGTCAGAAAGCAGAGGGGTACAAGGGTAAATGAAGAAGGAGGTGGACCATGGCAGTTTGCAAAAGAGCCAAGGGTGGTAACCGGAAGCAGCACGAGCCTGGACAATGGAAAGACCAACAGAACGTGCCAGCGGTGAAGGCAGGAGGAGGCAGAACCGCTCTAGAGCGCGGGAAAGGCCCCTCCCAGCAGCAGCCCGAAGGCAGCGTCACAGATGAGCACTGGTGTGCGTGGTCTGCACTCCGGGAGAGGAATACCACGTCCGGCTATTTTCCGCTAAGTCTGGGACCGTCATGTGCTAGACCAAGTGATGTACAGAGTGGTTTACGACAAAGGTAGGGATGCTGTTTAACATTTATCTGTACGTTTACCACGCTCTTCAGTCTAAATTTTAATTTTCTCCCAAGTCACCTTTCATGCTGACAGCTGGAAGGCATTCTGGCAGTCCGTAATAGCTATTGGTAGGTCAACTGTTGTTAGGTGGGGACACTCCTCTTTGACAGTACCCCTAGGCAAACATATGCTTTGAGGAAGGCACACCACATCAGACCATGTCCAGTTCCCACCCACTGAATTTGTCATCACGCTATTCTCTTCGCAGTCGTCCTGCTATGAACCTGTTACACACTCTTCACGTGCAGGGACTTTGTGAGACATTCTGTAGTGATCATTCTCAGTCACAACACAAGGCTAACCCAGGTTCTCTCTAATCTTTTAAGAAAGAATAAATGTAATTTTTATTTAAAATTTTTACCTATGAAATTCTAAGGAGCAAGTACAGGGTTAACCAGCTATCTGGAAAACTATATAGAACAGTGATAGTAAAAAACTAGAAGTCTTAACTGTGACATAGGACACATTTGTCCCATAAAAGAACAGCAATTGTCCGAGCTCAGATGGACTCACATCCAACTGTAAACTTGCTAACAGCGGTAAGAGGTGTGTTCCCTATTGCTTGGCTTCTCTCTCTCCATCCCTACCCCACATCCACACTCAGTGCCTCTGCCACAGTCCTCCACACGTTCTCTGTTGTTGGCCCACCTCACACATCGTTTCTCACGCCTGTTTTCTTTCTGGTCTTCACATCTTCACAAGAACCTTTTGGAAAGGTCTTCTGTGGCAAAAATACTAGATTCCAAGTAAAGATGACATGGAGCTAAAGCTATAAACACCTTCCCCCAATTTTATACATTCATAACTAATACTTTAAAGCTAGAGGTTTATACAGATGATGAGAACCGTTTAATGGTCAGAATGACTTAAAATAACGGTGGCAACCACTGATGCTTACTGAGCCCTACAACGTGCCAGGCACGGGTGAAGCACTTTAAATTTAGTTCGTTCAGTCCTTTTCACAATGTTCCCACCGAGGAGATGAGGGAACCGCAGCCTGCAGGGATTCAGTGGGGCCCCGGCTGACGAGCGGCGGAGGCGGGCCTCGCATCCAGGCGCTGTGGCTCCGCACGGCTCGCCCCGCTCCCGAGCCCTCGGCTGCTGCCGCCTCACTGCAAACCAGACGGCCTTCTAAGCAAAACGCCTGTCCGGCCCAAGGGGGGAGACTGGTACATACTCAAAGCTGCCTTATTCCTCCACGAGGTTAGAGAGCAGATGATGAGGAACAGCTACCAAGTGAGACAACCACGGGAGTGCTGTGAGGGGCGGGCGGGAGGGAACGGCCGCGCCAAAACAAAGGGTCATCTATTGTTCATGCTGGCTGGTTTGCTAATGCCACAGCAAGACAACAAATAAAGGAGTTCCAGCCACACCTTCTCTTTCATTACAGCCTGTCACCAGCCTCCTCACCGCAATACAGATGCCGCTGTGGAATGGCTGCCCCTGGCTAAAGAACCTTCTAGAAAGAAAACCTAGTGAGCAGGTTGGAACAATTTCAGGTTTGCTACGATGTCCTCTCCTGCAGGATGTGGAACACTCGGGTGAGCAGAAAACTGCGAGCAAACCTAAAACCTATTGGCCTAGAGGGAAGAAATGTAAGCCATATAATCCACCTACATTTTCGTCTTTGCTCTGAGATTCTGTATGATTGGGAATTGTCTAAAATTGCCCATCCACCTGAAACAATAATGCCCTCCACAGGCAAACATATCCCGTGTTCTTCCCAGGACAGCTGATGAGACAAACACAGCACCGAGAGCATTCCCAGACAGCCCCCAAATTACACCCCCCTCCAGCGGGTCAGGCCACTGTGCAACTGTCCCTTCAAGTGGCTTTCCTTAATTCACAGAACACAGCTGATGATCTTTGTCTCTCCTGCCCTCCCCCTGCATCCTCGCGCCATTACGTGCGCGCCTGCGCACCATAGCTGTAAGTCCGCCACGTGTCTGCAGGAGATCTGCTCGTCTCACTGCCTGCACGCCGGGGATACCGCCCTCAGTCTGCGGCGTCTGGCTGGCGTGACATCTTGCTTAGGACAACTGCAGACGCCAAGATGGTGGCTCTCAGGGCCCTTCCCTCCACCCAAGGAGAGTCCTGGGCTCACGCCTCCCCAGTTGCAACGCCATCTGGCAATGGTATTCCAGCCTGCTTGACTTCTCAGATGCCAGGCAGGCCACTATCCTCAGTACCAAAATGTCAAGTTCGCCGTTCAGAGTCAGGGGTATTGAATAGTATTTATAAATAAAAGTAATAAAGTACTAGTTATAACATGAATCAAGGACTTCTGCCCACGAACTGCCACGTTTGGTTAATCTAGACCTTTGACATCACTTTGCCCATTTAGGTTTTTCAATTTCTCAATGAAAATTTATTTAAAAGCCAAAACAGAATTTGGTTTTAGTGCTTGCCAGTTCTGAAGTGATTCTTATTAGTTCTTTGGGTAATGGCTCCATTGATCTATTTATGCCCTGTCTGGGAGGGCAGAGGTCATGTCAGGATTGAGCTTAGCAGCACTGGTGAACGCTTTACTCTTTTCCAGACACCTAGAAATGTATAGCTGTGCTAGTGCAGATTACCATAACGCGGATCATGTTTTTATCAATGAATATACATTTACTGAGGACTTACTTATGTATGTAGCAGGGCCCATTGTGAACAGTAGAGATAGAAATGTGAAAAAGACACAATCTGCACCCTTGCTTACATTCTAGAACAGTGGTTCCCACACTTCTGGACTTCACACGCTAGTACAATAGCCAGAAAAATTACTGGAAGGCAAACATTTAAGGACGCTGAAAACCATCATCTCCTTTCCTCCTCATTTCATAAGAGGATATTTTAACACAAAAACTGAAGGATGTAATCTGAGAATTAAAGATAGTTCTTTAAATGGAATACATTCACCTCTATGAAATCTTACTACATTGTCCCGGTCTTTCTTATTTTTGCTGTGGACTGCGGAGACCTTAGCAGAGTGGACCAGGATTCATTCAAAGGCAGTAACTGCTGGGCAAGAGGCCCCTCTGAGGAGAGGGCAGAGGTTGCCTGTGTCAGGCTGGGGACACCTCTCTAAGAAGCAAGTAATAGGCTGAAGGGTAAGAAGGCTCTTTGTGAATTCTGTCTCTTTGGAATCCAGAATCCAAATCTGCATTCGCTGCACCTCATTTTAAAATTTCAAGAGTTTATGGAAAAGCCACAGTGGGCCCAACTTTGACATTTAATAACTCTGCTTTGATAGGCAGATCAGGAACTGGAGGTCAAAGGGTTCACTGGTAATCAACAGGGTTTTCAGCTGCTACCACAGTGTCTTTGTTAAGCACATTATATCTACATGTCATCTTCATACATGATTAATAACATTAGAGGTTTTTAACCAACAAGGTTTTCTGAAGGGAAGGAGAAAAAAAGTGAAGGATCAGGTGTCAGTTTTTTTAAAAAAAGTTTGTATTAATGCTCATACCATCTCCCCAGAAGAATCTAGTATGGTACTGGTTTCCTACTAAGAACACTCCCAGGGAATTATAATAAAAAGAAAAATACTTTTGCAGGGTCAGGGGTGGACAGCGGATGATAGAGCAACATAAAGAGAATTCTTTGGAAGACAATCAGAGCATAGTTGTCATAAAAAGACTTTACAACCAAGGCCCCCAGAGGAAGTTTCTGTTAGAATTACTCAGAATTAATGACCATCAATTAAGAATTGTCTGATGCCCTTAAAATATACAGAGAAACAATCTATAAGAAAGATGCAGTTTCTCCCTTGTTGAAGCCTCCTGAAGTCTTTCTCAGCAATGATTCATGTTTATATGCAAACTACCTCACTGTCAGTTTCTAAAACCTTAACTCTTAACAGTCAAAATGCATCCCAAAAACTAATTTAGCCAGATTATCGCTTCCTGTGAATTAGTGATATAATTTTCTTCTCATTCCAAGTGAGAGAGTTGTTGTTTTTTTTTTCTTGAGAAGCTATTTTTTAAACTACATGCAACTGGGAAAAATTTATAAAATATTTTCTTGATAAGTTATTCATCCAACATGCAAGATTAAGAAAGAGCTTCTGTTTGACTATAACCAAATTACACTGATCATTCAAAATAAACTTCCAAAATAAATAAAATGCAGTGTACAGCAGAGTAAAAGACATGTGAAAAAATTCAGTTTTTGAGTGATGAAATTTTTAGGACAGTAAGTAAATTTCTTGCCTGCTAGAGTCTTAGGGTCCAGATAATGTTAAATATTAAGCCCCTATACTGAAGCAGGTGTCTTTTCTTTTTTTTTTTTTCCTTTTTCTTCCGTTTTTTTTTTTTTTCTAAATGTATTTTTTTTTATTCTTATGTTAATCCCCATACATTACTTCATTAGTTCTAGATGAAGTGTTCCATGATTCATTGTTTGTGCAGAAGCAGGTGTCTTTTCAACACAGGGCCCTGAGTTGGGCCTCAAAACTCTCAACACATAGCACCTGTGCACTTTGGTTTGGAATTTTTAATATTGGCTTTGCATTCTCAATGTTTATTTTAGATTTCACTGGTTACTAGGGGCTATCTTTTAAAAAAGGGAATGAGGGGCGCTTGGGTGGCTCAGTTGGTTGGGCGACTGCCTTCGGCTCAGGTCATGATCCTGGAGTCCCGGGATTGAGTCCCGCATCGGGCTCCCTGCTAGGCGGGGAGTCTGCTTCTCCCTCTGACCCTCCCCTCTCTCATGCTCTCTCTCTCTCTCTCTAATAAATAAATCTTAAAAAAAAAAATAAAAAATAACAAAGAGAATGATTCTTGGGGGCGCCTGGTGGCTCAGTCGGTTAAGTGTCCAAATCTTGATATCAGCTCACGTGGTGATCCCCGGGTCCTGGGATCGAGCCCCACCTTGGGCTCCCTGCCCGGCAGGGAGTCTGCTTCGCCCTCTCCCTCTGCCGCTCCCCTTGCTTGTGTGGGCACGCACGCTCTCCCTCTCAAATAATAAAATCTTTTTTGAAAAATAAAAGATAAAAAAGAGAGTGAGTCCTGGACATTTAACAAAGCTACCGGAGAGCCCGTATACAGGAACTGAACTCATAACTGGCTGGCTGCGCAGGGGCAGTTCTTCATAGGACACACATCACTTTTCAAGGGGCATCACAGCTTAGAATACAACCGATGCAGCAAGCTCTTAAAACGGAGTGTCTCAGCTGCTCACGTAAATGTTCAGTAAATCATACACGATTATTTGTTCATGGAATTTGAACATACATCATCCATGGCTCCGTGATAATCTACGTCTATAATTAAGTGGTTACCATGGCAAACCGCTTTCCACATTTGATTCGCATATCAATTGCTATATCTGAATTTTAAGAGAATTTGCAGTTTTCTTCTAGACCTTCCCACTGGTTCTTTAAAAACAGATCCCACTCTCGGGATTTACTCAAATTAATGCCTGCTTGGTCCACTTGCTTTTAGGGCGTAGTTTTTTATCTAATGATATGGTTGAGTAGTTCTCTGTTCCCTTTATATATAATGATTTATATATATATTTTTCCCTCTCTAGGGTACAGTTTATGAAACAATGACTCTCTAATATGGCTGGGGAGCAGACACTCAAGAAATTGGAGACCTGCGTCTACAGGTCTTTGTACTTAGTAGGCATCCCATAAAAGCTCCTTGAAATGAAATTTAAATCTGGCCTGCTGTACATTTCTGCATTCTTCAGTTTTTACCAGGGGATTACTAGAGGTCGATGAATTAGTAGATGTGTCATAATCAGTGGTATTCTTAAATCAATCCAGACACAGAACTGTTAGGTCTGACTTCTGGGGCAAGCATTCTCTGTCTGGAGAGCCAGAAATGAAGAGCTTCCCTTTGACAGCCAGAAGCTCCCAGAGCTTTTTTCTAAGAAGGAAAAGCACCGGATGCTTCCTCTATTTTCCTCATGCTTTTTTTCTGAGGGGATTTTGAAGTTGGGCAGTCAAGGTCACGCTACCTTCTTGGAGAAAGCCAGGTAAGTTTTTCAGGTGCAAAATTATGGGACAAGGTGTCTGTGAGAGTTAGGAATCTCTTCCTCTCTCCCTATGCTTTCCAAGCCCCTGTTCTTATTTTTCTCCTTTCCAGTGGCTGATTTTTCTGGCCACAAGTAAATGGGTAGAGCAAGGGACAAGTCAAAATATATGCTGAGACCAGGTTGAGTCATGGTTATCTTCTTGATGCTAAGGTTATTGTTCAGCCTGTGAAAAACAGCAATGGCAATACCCAGTCCTAGATAGTAACCATGGTATATTTCATATGCCTATCCACACTCCCATATACCTTCTGGTTTACAACAAAGCAATTCTACAAGCAGCAAAGGCAAAATCCTCCACTTGTCTCCTCTCTCAGATTCTTCTTTTATTCCTTTCCCTTTTTTGCATATTGTCCTCCTCCTTCCTCAATCATTGCTCACTTCCCAGAGAGCTGAGCCTGCACAGAGCAGGCGCTGAGCCATGACAACAGAGCGGGTCCCAGGAGCACGCCCTCTCTCCCAGACCAGCGAAGGCAGAGTTCAGCCCACAGCCATCTATCTGGTCAGACTGGTGGAGCAGCTTGCCGAGGCGATCCTGTTGGACTGAAACAGATAGAGACAGACAGAGGGCTACGGGGAGTAGAGAGCGTGAGAGCCAACCAGACACAAAGAAGCCAACGAGCATATGAGGGAGGACTGAAAAGACAGCAGGCAGCCAGACCCAGCAGCTCATGTGCTAGTCCAACCCTCATGGCAACCCCAGTGGAACAGTCCAGGCCAAAACTAGTGAGCCAAATCCTGAGCTCATTTTAATGGCTTCTGTCCCAAACCTGAGTCACTGGGGATTCCATGGACTTCTAAGAGAGCCCTACATGCATTTCTAAAAACAAACTGCTTGATGCTGTCATGGAAAACCTGGATCTTTGCGTTCTATGGTTTCATTATGGATTACATCCAGGTCACAACCTAAGGAAGACAGCTGGGGGCGATGACCCTGCTGGCCGATTACCCAGCTTTTGTAATGAATCCCAGAGGGCTCCAGATGATGTGTGTTTCTGGCTCTGCCAAGCGCTGGACAAGTCCTCACCTTGGGAAGACCAATCAGCCTGTGATTTAGTCTGTGTCAGGAGTCTGAAAAGCCACCTGCAGTCAAGGCTCAACTGCGAGAAGCTGCCTCCAGCAAGGAGAGGAATTAGAGACTGTGTGTGTCAGGCGGAAGAGCAGTGAGAGGAAGAAGTTCTTGGTTTTCCTGTCAACTCAACTGCTATCTTCTGCTTTTTAAAAAAATGCCCCAAGGACACCCATAGTCACCCCAAAGCCACAGAAATGCTCTACACTCTTTAGCCCCAACACAGGCAGGCTATGAAGGGGCCAAGAATGGCCCAAACAACACAGTGATGTTTGATTTTCAATAGAACAAGGTCACCTCTAAAGACTAGAAGAGAAACCACTATTCCTTAAAATGCAGCAATTCTAGGAAATATAAAAAAAAAAAACAACTAAATCTTGCCAAGAAAGCAGAAAAACTTCACATAGCTACCACTTATTGTTTACTATGTGCCGAGTACTGTGCTTAAGTGTTTCCTCTCATATAGGATCTAATTTAACCCACAAAACAACCCTGAGGTATGTATTATACCTCATTATACCCATTTTACAAGTGAGAAAGGAGGTTCAGAGAAGTGAGGTAAATTACTGGCCATTTCACAGCCACTGTAAGGTGAGGTCAGGACTGATCCAGAGGCAGGTGAGGCTTGACCTCTAATTGCTGCCAAGAGAGAAGTACTGAACTCCAAAGGCATCTGTGCTGAATACTTAGGAAACGTCAGATGGGTGCCCACCAGTAGGCTAGACCTTGAAGGCAAATCCTCTATCTGGGTTAACTTAATAGTCAATAGTTGCATCTTCTTATTATTTATAAGTAACGTAGATTCTGAGAGTTCCACTGAGGTAGCAAATTCTTTCACATCCACTTCTAAAATCAAAATACCCAGATTTTGATAATTTATGTTACACTTTCTATAGACAATGAGGCTACACAAACCTAAGGCCTATTTATTCTTTAAAATTAGTCATAGTAAGGAATATGCTTACAGTATCTTATAATTTTTCTTCGTTATATTTAAAAAAATGTTATTTTTGCCAAAATGAAAGTTTTAAGAGCAAACACAGTCTGAGTGTATTTCCAGAGAATGCGCTGGCAACAGCTTCTTTCTCACCATTTGTTCCCATGTCACATAGATGCGGGGCTGAGAACCGTGGGGGTGTGTGGTGGGTTGGGGGCGGGGGGAGACTGACGCTCGCAGCTGCACCGAGTACTTGGCTGAGGCTGGGGCTGCCCAGATGCTATTACATATTGGCCAACAGGAGAGAAAGCAAGTCAGCTGTTTCAGACACTGGTGGGGCAACTTTCTCAGCCATAGATTCAAGGACCATGGCTGCCATTTTGTTGGCTTGAACTAGCCAGTATAGACCTCCATTAGGAGAGAAAGAGCCCACCAAGCATCCCTTACAGATGTGCCCCCTCCCCGCACCATGAGGGAGTCACCTGCCTAGTACGTAGTCCATCTCACCCATGTTTCTGCTCAACAGCTGCTAGGCTAGGTGGAGACTACTCCTTCTTGTACTTCAGTCCTTAGCCTTAGGTCAGTGGGCTCTAGAGACATGGTCTGGCTTATAGGAATCTCTGCCTCTTGCCAATTCAAAATTTTAAATAATTTCAGACTTTCTGAGATGCTGTGTGTATTCACAGGGAACCTAAGTGAGAGGGGTGGGGAGAAAGTTCTCTTAGAAAATCGAGACTTTTGGGACAGACAGGTGACTAGCACCTCAGGTATGCTACTATTTCCTTCTTTTCAACCCTTCTTCCCAGAGGCCTGACATAGAGAGAGGGACGGACGGAGAAGTCAGGAATAATTCACTGGAGTGTATGAATAATTCCTACGACATATACTGATCTTTGTGCCAAAATGAACACTCCTGTCATTTATGTGAAATAGCAAACAAGAGCACCAAAAGATTTGTTGGACTAATCCTCATTCTTAGAGACTGAGTTCACTGGACTAACACCTTATTAAAAACTGCATGGGGGTGCCTGGGTGGCTCAGCTGGTTAAGCATCTGACTCTTGATTTCAGCTCTGGTCATGATCTCAGGGTCGTGGGATCGAGCCCTACATCGGGCTACGTGCTGGGCATGGAGCCTGCTTGGGAGTCTCTCTCTCCCTCTCCCTTTGTACTGCCCCCCCCCCAAACCTGCATGTAAATAGTCTGTAAGACTGAAAGGGTAACCATAAGTTGCTTGTGAGTGACTGTAAAGCACAGCTTAAGGTGTTATGGCCCAAGATGCCCCATTTGTACTATGGATGGCTAGGAGTGCTAGAACGAACTAAGTTTCTCAGGATGAAAAACATCCTTAGGGATGACAAACCAGGAGTTTTGCCTGCATACCAGCACTTAGATAAAATTCATCCTAAAGGCATGAATCACCACGGATGTGGAAATATACACAGTAAGGAAAAATTACACAGAAATCCACTTCTCTGGTCAACCCGGGCTCTTCAACAGGATTAATAAATTGTGTATGCTGCCTTCTCTTCGTCCACCTGTTTATTCTGGCTTTTCAAAAGCCTTTGGTAATACTTCTCAGCAGAAGTTTTAAGATACACACAGCATATATGCACATACTTCTGAGGCACTGTGTGTCTCAGGGCAATAAAGTAGGGGCACTTCTCTGACAAGAAAAAGATGAATCTTATATAATGTAGCTGGGAGGTAAAATGCCAAGCTGAAGGGGATACACTTCAGATTTCAGAAGTGAATAAAAAGGAATAATGAGCTTCACAGAATTAAAAAATTTAAGGTAAAAAAAAAAATCTAAGGTAAGGTCATATTTTCCAATGTCCCTATTTTTCAGATGAGGAATGCCAAGCATTTATCTCAAGCAAAACTGAAAATTAGAATCCTGGCCTCCCAAATTCTGTGAATGCCTAGGAGTGCTCGAGTCCTTCGTTGTCCAGCTAGTCCTCTCAGAGAAATGGGGGCCCCAGAAGTCTATCCCCCATGGAAACAGATCAGGACTGTGCAGCAGGCCCTCTCTCATTTCTCTAGGCCCCTTATCCACCAACCACCACACACACATATAATAGGGTGGCTCCCCTAAGACTGGACGAACAGCAAACATTATCTTATCAGCTGCCTGGAAAATAACTGTTGGTTTGATCTGCTGATTTGGAAGCCAGCCCTGCTGAGCTCAAGAGTTTGCTATTAGGCAGACTAGAGTTAATTCACTTGGGGTCTGTTTCCTCACAGCCCTGGACACCAGGCTCAGTGCTTTACCTTCGCTGTTGAAGAGTCCCATGCACAAAGCTTTAGGATTTGCTGAGGGATGAGTCACCTGTGCCCTTCAGTTAGGGTTTGTGGGTGGATTACTGCTCTCCTGTTGGAGTTCAGATTAACAAATGCCTTGGTTCTGTTTAAAAAGTGATTTTTCCCCCCCTGAAAAATCAAAGCGAGAGTCTAGTCCTTTAGTTCCTTGAGGATATCTTCAAACTGCTGCGTGTCTACGTGTGTTTACTTCTGCCATCCAGAACAAATCCCTTGAGCCTAGACAGACTGAGTGATACCCGCTTGGCTCAGGATCCACGTTTCAAACCCATAGGGGAAAGGCTATGGAAGTGCTGGTGCGCGTGGAAGTTTCCTCGCAGCTCCCGGCCTCCCCTCTGGGATCACTGTAAAGGGCGCATACTCTTCTTTCCACCAATTTCTAACAAGCTCATTAGTGAGGGATTGCCTGAGAGTGGAACAGTTAGTTTGTATTTTCGGATCTGAATGCACAGAACCTTCTGCCAGACTCCGGGAGACAGACAGTGTAAACCTGAACGTGATTAAACACAGAGCCGCCGATACTCCGTCCTTCCCAGCCTGCTGCTTCCCGTCCCCAAGCTGAAATCATCCTGCGGTTGGGCACGGGGCTGGGCGCGCGGCGGGACCACTGCCCTGGCCTGGAGGCCGCACACGCACATGCCCTCCTTCCCAGCACACGCGGCCTGCTGCAGGGGGGCCTCTCTCACCGAATTTCCTCAGTGGGATGCACGGACGTGGAAAGCATGCTTTTTAATGTAATGGGAAAAGCAAAACAGTAGGAGTAGTCACTCTAAGGAAACCCAAGGAAATGAGCGAAGAGGAACACGGGAGAGAAAGAGCAGGCGAGAGTGTAACAGGGGAAGGGGAGCGCGAGGGCAGCACACTCCTGTTGCCTGGAACAGTCTTTGCCAAGCCCGTGTGCGCAGACGGGAGCCGGCCTTCCAAACCGGCAGGGACGCACCAGAGCGGCGGCTGCGCAGCACGCGCAGCGCGAGGGCCCCGCCGTCTCCCCGCGCGCTTACCTGCGATCCCTTGCAGCAACCCGCAGACGTTGAAAAGACTTTTCTTCATGATGCTCTGCACACACATGGTGAAGACGGACACCAAGGCCACGGTGCAGAGGATGAAGATGCCCACGGCGAGGAAGATCGCGGTGGCCTGCCAGAAGCCGCTGGCAATCTCGCCGAAGTTCTCGGCGTAGGGCCCGCACAGCGTCTCCCGCGGCACGTGCTGCACGCCGGGGTTGCGGATGCAGCGGGCGTAGATGCCCAAGGTCGGGTGGTAGGGCTCCGACGAGCCTCCGCTCCTGTCGTCGGGCTCGGCGCCGCTGCGACCCTTGGCTGTGCCGATGAGCCAGTCGGCGCTCATGAAGGCAATGAGCTCTGCAAAAGCCACCACAATACTCAGGAGGGTCCAGAGCATCGAGCGACAGGTGACAATAACATGACACATATTGATGTTCCAGGCGGAGAAGTCAGGAGTCCACGGGGTGAAGAAGAACAGCCAGCGGGTGGGGAGGGAGGCTCAGGCGGCCTCAGGAAGCAGTCGCTGCTCCGGGCGCTCGCTCCCACAGCTTGGGGCTCCCTCTGGCCGGCGTCTGGCAGCGCGGCGCCGGGCCGTCATGCTGCCATGTCCGAGCTCGGAGCGCGGCCTCACCTACGGGAGGGAAGGCAGGAGGGCGGTGAGCGGCGGCCAGGCTCCGCCCCGCGGCGCCGGCGCCAGCGAGCGCGCGGCCCCCAAAGCCAAGTGTGCGGGCGCCGCGGGGCTGCTCCCCGCGCTCCCCAGCCGTCCCCAGCCCCGGCCGCCGCGCGCCGCTCGGCGCCCGCCCGCCGGAGCCCCGCCGGAGCCCCGCCGGAGCAGATCCCGGGCCCCGGCCGGCGCGCCGCCGTCACCGGGTTTCTTTGTTCCCATTCTCGGCGAGCTCTCGCGCCCTGTGTGCGGTGGTTCCCTTTTCTCCGGGCCGGCGGGGGGCCGACCCTTCGGCACAGGAGCTCCCGCCAGAGCCGCGGCACTCTCGGAATGGGGCTCCTGCTCCACCATCTCTTACCAGACAAGGTCAACGGCACGGAGAGCCAGACAGATCTCGACAGGACCTGCAGGCAACGAACGCTGCCGACGGCCTGGCCGTGTTTTTATAAAGCTCACAGGGACTCTCTGCCTGCTGTCTTGGTACGAGATGAGGTGAGTTTTGAAAAACTCGCACCAAAAGCTTTTGCTTAGAGACAGGGCAGCAACACCCACTTTTATTGCCTGGGAATCAAATTAGTGTCAGAGACCTGAGAGTGAGGGTTTGCTTCATAGGTAAGTGAGAATTTATAGAAGGAAACAACACTATGAAAAATAACAACACACTGCTCCCCAAACTTATTTTTATTCATTTCTCACAGGGTGATTTCTGGACAAAAAACTACACCAATTAAAACTCAAAGAAGAAAAAATAAGAGCCTTGAAGAGTTCATGACGTACTCGGGGAAATCCCTCAAAACAGAGGCATTAATGACCACTGACTAACTGTCATTACCACTGAGGAGACTTGTTGCCAGAAACTTGCCGAGGAAGAATGCATTCCTTGAACTGTCCCAATTCAGCGACCATGTGCCTCTGCCTGAGCTTCCGTTCACCCCAGGTCTGCAACTCAACATGCCCATTGTTTCTGGTCGCACAAGGGCTCATTCTCTTCCCAGGGACAAATGGCTTCATTACCAGAGGGCTTTGCTCTAACGGCTCGAACCTCCTTGAGAGGGGCCTGAACCCTGAAACAGGGGTACCGTGCTCCTCGGCCGCCCCATTTGCTGCCCCTTCTCCAAGGTCAGGAAGAATCACACAGTTCACATCTGACATCTGGGCACAAGGCTGTGTTGTGAATGATTAGACATTATTAAACTGAGGTCATGTCAACCTCACGAGAACCAGAAAGAGCCCCAGTGTGGTGGGGCAGGGAGTTAGTGACGAGGAAGGGCAGTGGGGAAATAAGGAAGCCCAGAGTCAAGGCGTCCACACCACACTAGTGGACATGCTAGTGAGAGATTACTATTTATCTCCTATAACACGGCACATTTACAAATCCTCATATCATTCTAGTTACACAAGATGCTCTTTTGGGAAATTACCTAACACAGTAGTAAGGACGTAGGCCCTTCATAATTGTCAGTGTGCGTGTGCGTGTGTTTGCTGAGTGCGGCTCCGCTGAGCATGTGAAGGGAGAAGCGGGTTCCACTCGAGGAGTTCTGGAGTCTGTCAAATTGCCTTTGGACAATTTTCAAGATGAATATAAAACTTCTGTGTGTCTGTGCTCCTACAGAGCCTCGGGGCTCTGCTACAACCTCTCCGCTGACCTGGATCTTAATGACCGTGTCGCGTGTCCACTGTCCTGGGCAGCAAGCTCGGCTCAGAGTCAGGCCTGCAGTCAGGTCGCCACTTACGAAGAGAAAGGGTGTGAAACTTCAGGGGAACGGAAGGTGGCACATTCAGGCTTAGCAAAACGGTCCGGGCCACATTTAGGGCAGGATTATTTAGGGAGCCAAGTGGTTAAGTTCACAAAATGCAGTTCTCTGTCTGTCCGTGCTAAAACAATCCCCCATCTACGGCACCAAATTCTCACATCCAGGCCAGGATGTCTGGAAGGAGGCTTTTATTCTCCTGGTTGGAAGAGGGAGCTAACATGCTTTGCTCTCTCCAGCCTAGTCTGCTAATAACTAAGTGGGATGGCCGTACCACACAAGGCTGACTGACCGGCTTTCCTGGGGATCCAAAAAAAGTCCTCAGATCGACAGGACAAGGGAAAATCTGGAAACGCATCAAGGGGCTTCACCAGGAGCCTGTGCTCTGTAGAGTGTCCCAGTTTGGCCACGTCCCATGTGCAAGGAAAGACCCCTGCTGGCACAACATCCATATCAAAGGGGAAACAGATCCTCATGACAGATGTTGTGAACTGTGGGGATCCCAGCACAGAGCTCAGCACGGCCTCCACGGACGTCCCCTGGACGCCCTGCTTCTCCACGACTCACTCAATAAGACCAGGCCCTCGCTGACCTTCCGTGTGCGTGTCTTCTCTCCACAGGCCACTACGTACATTTCCACTCCAGCACAGCTGACTTCACTGTCATATCCCTGATGGCTGTGCCTCATCTGGACAGTCCTCTGACTTTCAGAAAATGCTGCTGTGATTCTCACAAAGGTCCGCAGAGTAAAGCCTCTTAGCGAGTAATAAGAAACAACAACAACAACAAAAAGAGACTCCTACAGAAGCCTACAGTAGTGATCTGCAGTCATACTAGAGTGAGAATGCAGAGCAAGGGGAAAGTGACAAATGGCAGGTCTCCACAAAGCCCTCATATTTAAAACAAGGGTGAAAGTAGTAGGCTGAGCTCAACTGGGTCTGTCACTGCCGTCACAGGGTCACAGGGAGCAGGGAAGAAGGTGCAGGTGGAGCACAACTACCCGGGGCCCGGTGGCCGGGAGATGACCGTAACAGAGACTGAGGAGCAGAGGAGGTGAGAGGACTTGACTCAGGTGCATCACAACTGCCCCAAGTGAGCCCCCATTACCAGAGCAACGAAGCCCGCGAATGAAGCCATGACGGAGTTTTGAAGAACACTAGCTTGCTTCTTCACTTCGGTTCTCTTTTTCTACTTTATTACGAAAACTGGCAAACATAGAAGTGGAAAAGAACAGACTATGGACACTCAGCTTCGACACCGGTAGACAGCCTCACGCTAACACTCGTTTTTTTCTGAACCACGTGAAAACAAGTCACAGATGTCTTGACACTTCAACCCTAAACACTGTAGCATACACCTCCTAAAAATAAAGACATTTTCCTACATAACCACAATAAAATTAACACACCCCCAAAAAACTGACAATACTTTCCTTCTATCCAAAGCCTGGTCCACACTCAAATTTCCCTATCCTGCCCCATTTTTTATAGTTGTTTTCTTAAAATCATGACTCAGTCAAGGCTCATGCACTTCACTTGGTTTTGTATCTTGTTTCTTTTAGTAAAAAACAATCCTTTCATCCCCTAACCCTGTTTGCATTTTTCCCTTGACACTGAGACTTTTTTTTGAAGATACCAGGCCAGTTGCCTTGTAGAATACCCAACAATCTTGATTTGTCCATTTCCTCATGATGTCACTTAAAGTGTCCTCTATTCCCTGCTTTATAGAAACGAGGTTAAATCTAAAGGCTAGTTCAGAATCAGCTTAAATATTTTTGGTGAGACTCCTTTGCAGGTAACACTGTTTATTCCTACCACATCACATTTGGGAGGAATAATACTGAGTACACCTCAGAATCAGAATAATTTTATACATATATAGACATACATGATTATGTATATGTGTACATGTATAAATATATACATATATATGGGGGGGGAGAGACAGAACGACAAGACAGACAACATGCCCGGGGTCCTCTGTGGCCCTGAAGAATCAGAATTTTGGTGAGGGAGATGCAGAAGGCTGGCTGGGCAGGGCTCCGTATGTTTGGAAGAGCTCTTTGGGTGAGTGTTGACAGCACTGTTGAGAAGCCCTGTCCTAAGAGATGCCACCCTGGAAGCTTAAAAAGTCCTTTACCAAAGGGATTTTACTTCTAAGAAATGGTTGCTGTATTTCTCTGAAATGGAATCACACTTTATATACGACGTATGAAAGCAGGGAAAGCTCTGCAGGCTTGGGGAGTAAGATACAACCTTGGAGAGAGGCAGCCCTTTCCAGGAGGACTGACTTGAACCAACAGAGCCCGGGCTGTAGTGATGAGGAAAGCTCTTGCGTGACGAGAAGGAGGGGCCATCTGGCCGCTAACTTCAGAGCCGCCCGTCTCAGAAAGGACAGCCCTGGGCTCCTGCCGCCTCCCTGTGACCCTGCCCTCGGCCGGCCAGCCTGCCCTCAGCCAGGCTGCGGGCGGCATCAGGTGCCAACACCACGCTGGGCAAAGGGCACTACACTGTGCGAGCTGGCATGGTGGCGTTTTAAGAGCTCTGTAAACAGACTCGGGAGCAAATCTCAGCTCTGCCGCTGCACCGCTGTGTGTCCTTGGACAAGCTATTCACACTGCACCTCGGCCCGCCTCAGTCTCCTCCTCTGCCAAAAAAGGGTAGCAACATCTTCATCCCGAGGCTGCCGGGAGGAATGAAGGAGACAGCATACGAGGAATGATCAGCAGAGCTTCCTGGTCACTGTGCTCAACATACCTGAGCTATTATCAATCATTATCAGAGGATTAAATAATTTAATGCATTAATTAATGATTATCATTTTAATCATGGGATCGTATGACTAAATAATAAATTTACTATAGTGACCCATGTGACCCGAGGGACCAATACACTTCCAAGCAGATTGCATTTTGCTCCCACGTCACTGGTGGTTTGTTTGGCAGTATGGTCTCCATCCCAGTGTCTTCTGGAAGGATAAGAGGATAAGGTGAGTAGAATTTAGGTGCTTTTTATTACCTTCCAAGAGTTGGAAAGACCCTCCAGAAGGCTGCTTCTTGAAGTGTGGTCCCTGGACCACCCCCCATCTCCTAGAGGGAGATGTAGGCCATCTGTTTTAAAAAACATTCAGTTCCTGGTCCCCACACACTGCATCAAACTTTTTGGAGGTGATGCCAGAAAGTGTGTTTTTAACAAGCGCCCCGGAGATTCTCTGCACGGTGCCATCTAAGACCGGGTAGGGGGGAGGTCGCTGGCCCCGGCAGTGCCTTGGAGCTGGGGAGGGAGCCAAGGAGGGACTTGCCCAGTTCAGGAGGACAGAGCCAGACCACCTGTCTTCGGCACAGCTCCTGACGTCACAGAAGTCAATGGGCTAGTGAATCTGCAGGGACGCAAGCTGCTTCCCCATACACGTGCTCTCCAGTGGTCCTTGTAGAGCATGAAAGAGCTCAAGCGTTCAGGACCTTCTCTTCAGAGCACGCCGGCAGCTCTCAGAACTGATGGACCGGGCTGGTCCAAAAAGCTCAGCACCTTGCAATGATTCTCAAAAAAAAAAAAAAAATCAGCTCCCAAAGGTTTTGTGAACTCTCAATTGCCCTGGCCACCCCCTCAAACGTGTGGACTGTGGAAATGAGGTCCTCTTGACAATATTTAAGAAGGGGCCCCAATGCACTAATCCTTATGCTGTCCTTGGAGTTCCAGTCTTGGCACGCTCACGTCCTCTTGCTTGCCGCCACGATTTCCCTCCTCGCTCCTTCCTCATCTCTGATCTGACTCTACCCGGAAAACTCCTGCCCTGGCTCTCAACCAGGATGATTTAGCCCCCTCCCCCTTGCAGGGGACATGCAGTGATGTGTGGAGCTATTCTGGGCTTGTCACAACTTGGGGCGGGAGGGGAGGGTGTGCTCCTGGCATCTAGTGGGCCAAGGATGCTGCTGACCGGCCTGCAGGGCACAGGGCAGCCCCACAAAGAGGCAATGTCAGCAGTGTTTACGGTGAGAACCCCTTTCCGGAGGCTTCCTGCATAGAGCAGGGCTGACATTTGCAGGTGCAACATGAAACAGATTGCTAAAGCCGTTGCTTTTTACGAAGGTCTAATGAGTAAGCCATGTTCTACAATCTGGATGGACAGTCATAGTATTTACTACATTAAGTACACATTTAGTCGTTTTTCTGAATTTCTGTTTACGGTCCACACTAGTCTGTGTGTCCCAAGATGGCAAGCTGACAGAATGCGGATCCCAACTTGCCGGAGTGAACACACTCAGGGACAGTGCCCTTGACCCTGCCTCTTCAGGGGCCCTGAGAGTCTGTTTGGATCACACACAGAAGTCAGCTATTGTTTTCAGTCATCTCTTCTGCAAATGGCAGAATGGGGCTCCCAGCTTATTAAGAGCAGGAGGTCATTCGCTGCTGTCTTTACCTCCCTGAGGGTCTTGCACTACCTCAGACAACTGCAAGTTGGGCCACATGGCCTCTATTTCTCTCAAATTCCCCTCCTCCCGAGCTGGGCTGTCCACTCAATATATGCTCAGGGGGCCTTGGCCATTCCAAATGCCAGGAAACCTCAAGGAACTTCCCAAGGAGACCGAGGGAATGCGCAGGCATTCTGGTTACTTCCCGACCCCAGCCTGGCTCCCTTGACCAGATGCTCTCCTCTCTGGCTGACCCTCTCAGCGGTGTCTGCTGCCTGATGGCCCCTCCAGGGCAGCAAGGGCCCACCCTCCGAAAGCAACTGAACGAGCCTTTTCTTTTCTAGGTTTGGAGCACCCAGTGAGCTCCTGCTCATTGTCAAGTGTGTCCTTTAATTCTCTGCTCCTCACAAGGCCTTCTTGATGCCCACTTTCACTCCTCTTGTATCTAATCCATCTGCTTGCTAAGCACCCATTTCTGAAAGTGTCATTTTTATATTTCCTCCCCGAGACATCAGCACCCAGAGGGAGCAGGTCTACTTGTCTGGTCCTATTTTCTACATGATCCCTTCTTTAAGATTTCTGAAGCCCACCTAACTTACTTCTTAACTTTTTCCTTGTACAAACCTCACCATCTAAAAATCTTTAGAAAGCAAGTCTTTCTTTACGGATCTTCTACTCTGTCAAACAGGAGGGACTGAAGAATCAGTCTCCAAGGTAGACGCTGATGTCTAATCTTGCGCATCTCCTGTCAGCCAGGGGCCATATGCCTATGCCCTCCACATACTGTGGGGTCCAAATGTTTTCGGTTTGTTTCAATGGAATTAGAGCTTGAACTTCAAGGGTTGCCTTTCAGTGTCACTGTTGTATATAATTTTAAACTAAAGGTGTTTTCAAGTTCATAATGAATTCTGTGATACCAGGCAAAATGTAAGTCTTAAAGTGAGCCTCATGAGTTTTCTCAGAATCAATAAGAAAGTAGAGTGTTTTAATGGAGAAAAGTAACAAAGGATGGAAAACAAATAACTTAGAACTTGTGCATAAAAATCAAGATATATAACTTCCTTCTTCATGAACACCCAGTGAACACCAGAGACTCCAAATGCCCTCAACTCTGAGAATAAATAACCCTTAGGGAACAGGCTTCTGGCTTGTCTAAGTGGACAGCTGGGCAGCCTCTCCCAGGGCGGGGAGCATGGACGTTCACTCTCAGAGCAACTGTAGGCTTTCTAGTCCCTTCCAGACACAGGCAGAAAGAATCACTTCTGTTCACGGGATATGATGCCATCCGCCAGGTTCCCTTCCAACAGCTTGAGAAAAGCCAAACATGATAAACGGAAAGGATTATGCCATCTGTTATTTCTGAGTCTCACACAAACCCAGAGAACCCAAGAATCAACTAGAACAAGAGCCCCATTCTGACTGGAAGCTTCTTCGGAAGCTTTTGTGGAAGACTGTATTCCTCTTTCAAATATACTCTGTCTCTCTTGGAGGAGGGTTCTCTTTTCCCTCCCCATCCCCATCAAGCCTGCCCAGAGCACTGGCCTCAGCCAAACCACTGAGAAGCGACACGCACCACTTCTAAGTTTATGAGCTGGTGCCTTATTCTCCCGCTCTCCTACCTCTCCCATGAGGTCGAAAACACCTCAGACAGAGGCCTCCCCATCCGCCTGGGTCCCTGACAGCACGAAGCAGGGGCCCCTGATCCTTGATACACAGGCAGTGTGGGCCCCAACCCAGTGTTGTTGCCAGTGTGGAGATGTGAGGGCCGTGCTCCTGCTGGAATGCGAGTAGCTGCCGGTCTGGACTCTCCCTGGTGGCAAGTTCGATCCCATTTCGCCACGTTCTACCACACACACATGGCAAAGAACTTCCGGCATTTAACGGTAATAAGTGAGAAACATTAAAGCTTGGCCACCGTCTCAGGAGCACTCCCTGAACAATTCAGTGAGGTAAGCTGCTCCAATATGGGGTTTGCTCTCACTGTATTTATGTTAGGGTTAATAAATGGAAGTACTAAGAAAGAAGAAAAATTCCCTTTTGAGTAAGTGGGGACTTTTCTAAAGTGACTCAGAGGACCAGCCTGAAGACACTTCCCACATCAGGCGCTTCTCCGAAGTCTCTTACGGAAGAGCTGCCTCAGCTTTCCCTTCTCTGCTGCTGCTTCTTCCACCGGGGGGTGGCTCCAGCCGGCTCCCGCCGCCCCGGCCAGGACCACGGCTAGGCCGCTCCCGTGGTGCGGGACAGCTCCGCGCCGAGCCCGACCGGGAGGCTGGGCCCGCGCCGCCTCCGCCTCCGCCTCCGCCTCCGCCTCCGCCTCCGCCTCCGCCTCCGCCTCCGGGGAGCCCTGCGGGAGCAGCTGGTCGCCGCATGGGCCCAAACCAGGGCGGCAACACGCGGCAGGGCGGGTCTCTCCGAGGAGCTGGCAACCACGGGGCTGGAGGGAGGGTATCCACGGACACGGGGGACAAGAGATCCTTGAGGTCAGAGGGCAGGACCGAGACCCTGAGGCTCCGGCTGCGGAACAAGAGGTCGCGGCGGCCCAGGATGCGGAGCCGCCAGAGGTGCGAGAACGAAAAGTCCGGAGGCACAAGGTGGAGGCAGAGAGTCGCAGGGGGACAAAGAGCCATGACCACACTTGACATTTTCTCATGTAATCTCTACCGTGAGAACCAGAATATTCCATCTAGGAATGCGGCCATTCCGGAGATGGCATGAGGGTGAGAACCGGTGGCTTTCGTGAGGAAGACTGCCAACAACTCCTGAGAATATCTGTCGTTTAAAAATGAAGTTTTTAAAATTTCGGTATTGCCTCTTTTTGAACTGAGTCCTTTTTTTTTAAACAGCAATATGGTATCATTTTATAAACTCAGTAATAAGTGCCAGACAAAAACGTTAATCTGGAAATAGTCTGTGGTAGTTAAAAAACAGCAAAAACAGTTCTTTCCTTCTATCCCCCCCCAACACACACACACACACAGGCACTGAAAATCTCACCCATTAGTGTTATTAACACAAGAAAACCAGAGTGGTTAATGTTCAACCTGAGCCTCCGTGCCAAGGTTCCACTAGCCGTTAAGGAGGTGATGGGTGTGAGTGGAAGTACCATAGAATCCTCCTCTTAGAGGCCAAGGGGACAGGGCAGGGGCATGACTCAGAGAAGGGGTACCCTCCTGCGAACCGAAACTCCACCCAGGAACTTCCCGAAGGGCACAGGGCAGGAGCCGCTCCCCGCCGCGGCAGACTTCACCCAGAACCGCCTTGAAACAAGCCCATCACAACGCCACCCGCCGCCATCTGGTCTGCTTGCAAAGCTCTCAGCAGAGTGATGTTCTTTCTAATTAGCCACTAAAAGATATTATCAGTGAACTGGGCCTAAAGATGCAAGACAACCCACATCCTTAAAAACCAAGAGGATAATTTAGGATTTACCCAGAAACCAAGACAGTGCTAGTCCTTCCTCACCTTTTTCTTTTCCAACCTTTTCTATTCTCACTTAAGTCACTTCTGTTTCTAACCAACATTGCTAAGCAGCAGTGGAATTTTAACAAGTTTTTAAATGAGTTAAAGGAAAAGGCCAAAGTCCATTGTAGACTACGCTCATATTTCTAAGAGCACCACTGAAATGCTCAAACTCGTTTTTTATTACTTCACTCACACCAATACTGGCTTTTTGCAACTGAAGATATGACTTGCAGCCTCTGGTCTGAACCATCCTGTCTGGTGTAGACACACTTCCTGAATGCCAGTGAGCTTGGACAGGGAATGGACATCGGCCTAAGGCTTTGTGTACCCAACACACACGCAGCCTAGAATAAGATGGGTGAGGTAGGTGCTCACAAACACGACTCTTTATAACTCTAGGCATCAAAAATCTCCCCTCTAGAGACTTCCTTCTCTCATATATTTAAGACCCACGAAATACTGTGTGATCACGAATGTGCATGTATACACATATTTGCAATGTTAGATTTTTTTTAAACCTCTAAAAAATCAGCCGGACGGATTTGTACACCGCATCCACACCCAGTTCATTAACCACTGTCCATTTCAGTGATTTCATAGCCAGAGAGTGAGCTACCCAGCATTTTTCACCTTTCCCTAATGAGAATGCCAAATTCAAAACCATAAGCAGGTTTACGCTTCCTTCATTTATTAACTAGAGGAATTCCCACTGTTTTGGAAACAGGGGGGGCTTAAGTACAGCTCCCAAAGGGATGCACACTCTTCGAGGGAAAACATGTTCGATGCACGGTTACCAGCAGCTTCAGGTACTGGCAAAGGGAGAGCAGTCCCGCGGTGCGGCGGCGGCCTAGGCCCGCACTGCCGAGCTGGCCTAGTGACAGGGAGGTACCAGGCGGAGGAGGCCCCCGGAGCTTTCCTCACTGCAGGCTCGATGGAGTCAGTGCAGACTCCAAGTTCAAGATGGTCAGAGCACACCCCCGGTATTTTGGAAGTCTGAACCCTTGTACTTGATCATAGGACCCAGCACTTTCTTTCTGGAAACAGGGATTCACTGTTACAGTTTCTAACAATAGTGAGGCATAGTGAACAGAGAGAAAGTTCAACTGGACGTCTCAGAAAAGGGAGTATGTGTCAGAAGACCAGGCTGCTTAAAAACAAAAGCAAAAGTGCTAGAAAGCCTGGGAGCAGAAAAGACATTAGGTTCATTTCTAGAAGAAGATATGTCCCAACCCTCTGTTCCCCAGCTTCTCCCCTGTAAGGGCTGATAAACAAGGTGGGCAAAGAGGAAGCCTGTCCTGGTTTACAGGCCTGTCCAGCGCTATGGACACCAGGTGCCACAGTGGGCTCCTGGCACCATCCCCTCCCGCCCCCCAGCACAGGTTGGCTGTAGGGTATGACTCACTGAGAACCCACATGGCTCCATAAGAGAAAGGTACAAGGCGGGGGGCCTGGGGGAATCAGCAGAGGGAAAAAAAAAAAATAGACCGTGTTTGGCTAGGTAATAAAATGGAGCATCCCCAAGATGCTGACACAGAATCCGCTGAAGTTGTAAGAACTGACAGACTTTGTGACAGCAAACCATTCCCCACAGCCCTGACCACTGCAGGCTTCGGGAGAAGACACCCTTATCTGGCAGAGTAAGTCCTTTCCTCTGCATCCCAGCTGCCAGGCTCTCCCGTGAGCAGGGTGGCTAATAACTCCGGGTTCCTGCACAGTGTTTTGGGGAGAGTCTCTCAGGCTCATGCACAGGAAGAGGGTGGGCTCAAGAGTCACCCTCTCAGAGTTCCTACGACGCCCACTGCTCTGCCCTCCCAGGCCAATGAGATCCCCTAGAAAGGCAGCACCAGGGAGGGATTTGGTCTGGAGCCAGACTGCCTGGATTTAAATCCTGATTCTACCACTTCCTAGATGGTGACTCTGACACAGACCTGCCTCTGTGCCTCAGTTCCTGCGTCTGCAAAATGGGACGCCAATAGAACCTACGCCAGAGGCTTGCTGTGAGGATTACGAAGTTAAAAGAAATAACGAGCTCAGGGCAGGGCTTGGCGCATGCTCAGTGTTCCCGGCACATGGCCCACCCTCCCCACCTCCTGACTTGAATCAGAACAGCCACTTTGGGGGTCGTGCCTGAGGCATCCCTTTTGCCATTTCGACCTTCCTGTTTTGTTTTTTTTTTTTAAAGATTTTATTTATTTATCTGAGACAGAGAGAATGAGAGAGAGAGAGCACATGAGAGGGGGGAGGGTCAGAGGGAGAAGCAGACCCCCCGCCGAGCAGGGAGCCCGATGCGGGACTTGATCCCGGGACTCCAGGATCATGACCTGAGCCGAAGGCAGTCGCTTAACCAACTGAGCCACCCAGGCGCCCTCGACCTTCCTGTTCTATAAGGCCCACCTGGCATGCGGTAATTTGCCTCACCTTCAAACCCCAGTCTTTTCCGTAAAAGGAGTCACAGAGCAGGAAGGATACGGCTTGGAGCCAGATCCTCCTTCAACCCTGTCACCCTGACCGTAACTAGCTCTGTGTCTGTGGACAGCGAGGTTCGCTTCTCTGAAGCAGAGCTGATCAAAGTACCTACCTTACAGGGCGTTACAAAGGATGCAAGACCGTGCAGGTAAAGTGAGGTAAGACTGCAAACGCTCATTAGGTGGCAGGAGCCACTACTATTATCGTCCTGTTGGTCAACATTTATTTTTCTGCTCTCAAAAGGCTCTTTGTCTCCACAAGGCCACAAAAAAAAAAAAAAAAAAAAAAAATCACAGCATCACTAACGGGTGGGAAAAAAGCACTAGACAGGAAGCTGGAAAAACTCGGGTGCTGGTCTAGGCTCTCGCCTAACTGGCCTGTGAGCAGACAGTCGCTGAACTGTCCTGGTTTCAACAGCTCAGGCACAAAGCTACAGGGATGGGTTTGCAGATCACCACTGTCAGTTCTGGTGCCCAAAGGCTGTCATTTCAAGCACCAGACCACCTCTTACCACCTTCTCCAAGACTAGGGGCTCCCCTGGGGCAGGCGGCACCCCAAGTCCTATTCTTCTAGAGGGGGAATGGCAGAGGGGAGACCCTGCAGGAATGCCAAGTGCAGGGGCTTAAAGGTGGCAGAAGAGGGGTACGCGGGTGGCTTAGTTGGTTAAATGTCTGACTCTTGAATTCCGCTCAGGTCATGATCTCAGGGTGGTGAAATCAAGCCCCCCGTTCAGCAGGGAGTCTCCCTCTCCCTATGCCCCTCCCTTAGCTCACAGGGGGGAAAAAAAGGGTGGCAGAAAAGAAGGTCACATCTGATCACAGTGCTGAGTAGACCGGGAACTGGGGGACATGCCCTTGGGCAGCGCACAGGGACGTGTTCAAGGGCCATGGTCAGACGGTGTGGCCTACACTGGTTCCCTCTTCTCATGGTCTTCTTGTTTTCTCCCTGTGGTGGAGGAACCCAGCTCTGACCTTTCATTTCCCGCTTCAGAGTGTCTCTCATTCCTGGAAACACAGCGGAGCAGTCCCCACTCCAGTCTTTGGGCTAACAGCTACAAATGAGGCCCCCTCCTGCCCTTAGCTTCAGAGATGGATCCTGCAATTGAAGCACACTTACTCAGTTCTGAAAATTCATGGTCATAAAAAGGGTGCTTTCTTTCTTAGATACTTTTGCTACCCGTCCTCGACAAGTAAAACGCTTGATCATGAAGAATTTCATGGCCATATGCCAGAGGACATGATAGAATACAAAGTTCAAATCGTTTTGAAGTATTTAGATGTTGGTTTCTTACATATTTTAGGAAGGGCACCAGCTGACTCACCAATGCTCCTTAGTATGAAGTCTCCAGCTGGAGAAGCGAGCAACAGGAGACACTTCTTTTGAAGGAGTTTAGTTTCAGGCAGGAGTCAAAAGTCATATCCCTTTTATTTCAAAACATAAACCATATGAAGCTGTCCTATAAAATTAATGTTTGCTGCTGTTTATTCTCTGTTCTTTGGTGAATTATTAAAGTCAGGCAGTGTAATTCTCTCCTCAGTTATAAATGGCCCCAGAAGGCTGATTTGCATCCATCCAGGGGCACTTATTTCTGATAAGTACTCTTATTAATGACCTAATAAAATGTCTTGTTTTGTTATGATCAACCAAGTGATTCAAGTGTTTAAAAATTCAGCACGCCAACCCAACAGCCCTGGCGATGAAGCCGCTGAGCTGACGTTAATTTAAAGTGATTTTCAATTTTCCTTGGCATTATCAGTGAGATCATGGATGAATTAAAAAAATTTTTTTTTTTTTAAATTTTGGTCCCAATGCTGTCAAAGGCAATCGTTTACGAAGGTTCAGTAAAAATGATCTGATTAGAAATGATAATCACAGATAGCAAAGGCCAGGGGTAAGAGGTGCTGGTAAGACAAATTATTTGGCGTCAGCCACATCCATCCTAACTTGGCAGGCAGGCTGCCGGCATGGCGGTGACAATAAAGCTCTGTCAACAACAAGAACAACACTCCCAAAAAGAACACGTCCAGTTTCACGCCTCCTAACTTCCTGACCTTTGTTCCAAAGTGCCCTTTAGCAGAGGTAGCCACTCATAAAAGCAAGGGCTGAAGCCGATTATGCCCCCGGGATACGGGCAGGGATAAAAAACGCCCTGCCTGTCTGGAAGGCCGGCTAGGAGCAGGTGCTAAGAAGCTGATGAACGAGTTGTGCACACATACAGAAACACCTCCCACCCCCGCGGAGAAACCCAGGGCCCAAAGCTTAACAGGACAGAAGTAAGGGATTCCTGAGGTAATGCTGAAACTGTCAGTATTCTGCAAAAATAGCTCTTCTTTTTCCCGGGACCCAGAATATCTGATTGCGTGATTTTTTTTCCTTCACCCCTCTTTGAAAATAATGCTCATTAAATCTCTGCTAAGACTAAAGCACTTAACAAGGAGTCTCATCTGCCAGCTTCCCAAACCAGAGAATTTCTATTCGTATGCATTTATTTACCCTTATCTATCACTGGGATTAGCAACCGAGCACTCAAGCTCTCAAGAGGTAAGACAAGACAGTTCCCCCTAGAAACTAACACCTTGCGCAAGATCTGACTGTCCAAGGTGTGCAGAGCAACACAGTGGGTCACGGAGTCCGGACAGGACGGGCGGGAGGAGACACACTCACTGCTCTCAAGGGGAATCAAGAAACAGACCAGATAGACTCAGGCCACCGAGGGGCAGGACCAGCCACTGAGAACTCACCATGGTGGATCAGGGCAGGCAGTACTGGGGGGGGAGGGGGGAAGAATCTTGAGAAAAACTATGATAAGGTTTGATCAGGAACATAATGGCTGGGAAGTAAATCGAAGGGAAAACTGCAGTTGGGGGAAAAAAAGGTGAGGGTTATTCCTGTTTCTGTTGGATAACCCCAGATGGGTGCATAACAACACTTCTGAGAGGAAGGCTGAAGGGCTGGATGATGCTGACCCTCCTCATATTCTAAGCAAAATAGAGTGGTGGATAACCCTCCTGTGTTTGGGGGGTATGTAAGTAGAAATAGTGGCTGAACGGGAGAATGAGATTTAATCCTGGCATATCTGCCAGCTATTTAGTATGATGAATTTTAAACAAAAGAATTAAAATTAACCTATGTTCTAACAGCCCCCTCTTCCCCATTCAAATTCACTTTTTCATGGACAGGATTATTTGTGAACTTTTCATAATGATCGCAAGGAACTAGGATGAACTTTGAGTCTGGCTTCCTCATCCAAATTCTATCAAGAAAGAAACTCCTAGAACACAGCGGGTTTAGGCAGTTTTAAGAGACAAACGTGCTC
Organism: Leptonychotes weddellii; assembly: GCF_054177405.1. Lineage (NCBI taxonomy): Eukaryota > Metazoa > Chordata > Mammalia > Carnivora > Phocidae > Leptonychotes > Leptonychotes weddellii. Next base: position 87,809,514 of record NC_138375.1, on the reverse strand, counting down.
TGTTGAACGTCAAACCCATACTGTTTTCAGAGGCTAGAGGGGGGCATACCTGGCAGGCCTGCTCTGCCCTCATCTGCTCTGCCCTCATCTGCCCAATCTGCTTCTGCTCCAGAGCGCAGGGTCCTCTGGTCCTGAAACACCGATGCAAGTGTGGAACCCACCATTCGAAGAAGCAGCTTGCACTTGGCAAAGTAAGTGCATGTTCATATCTGGCTCAGGGAAAAAATAAATGACATTAGGGGAAGAGTTTGTAAATATAAAGTATGATCCCAAAAAGGAATTTGCAACCCTTTCTGCAAGCTGTCCCTTCCTGCTAAGTTCTCTAGGAGCTCCTGACCACGTAGGACATTTTCAGGAGAGGAAGGAAGAGGGCGTCAATGGATGTGACAGAAAACTGGGAACCTTGCGTCTTATATAAAACATACAATTTAATTAGGGACAAGAGTCCCCCAATTTCCTCATCAGAAAGAAAGCGAAGTTGTAGCAGTCTGGTCGGTAGTGGCCATTCCTCGGAAACCACGCAGCCAAATCCCCTGGAACCAAGGGGTGAATTGATCTCATTTCTGAGAGTGAAACGTCCTATCCACACACTGTCAATATTAACTTTGTAAGTCTGTTCATGGGCCCGGGTCTACGCCAGGGCTGGGACACCGAACTGCTTAGTCCTCTTCCTCAAAGCGGCATGGGCTCGTGGGGGAACAGGAAGGTCAGCGGGGGGCCCAGCACCGAGCTGTCAGTGAAGAGGGTGCACCGTGCTCACCGGGAGGCTGATGAGGCCACGGGGAACAGCACTAGCACATTCATGTCCCGGGACACAAGGGGGGGTGCAGGGAGCAACGTGACAGGAAAAGACAGCAGGAGCCACCTAGTGAGGGGCTGGATAGGTTTGGGATTTGAACTTTGTCCTATACATTACGAAGAGGGGCCCCTGGAATAATTTCAGCGTAAAAGTGACAAAATCAGGTCTGCGTTTTAGATCACCTCCAGGAAGCCTGCAAGGCTTAAGCCAACTAAGACGAAGGAACACGTGTCCTGAGTGTGTCTGTGTGTGCACTTCGCACGCATGCATGCAGAGGTGCACACAGGGTCTGCGGGGAGCTGGCGATCACCAGGATGGCTCCAAGGGGGCGGCTGGGCCCCAGATCCCACGGACCATGGCCAGGCGGAGCCTGCGCTGCTGGTGATGGCCTACCAGAGGCCAGTGAGGAAGCTCCTGCAGCGAGCCGGCTGGGAACAGCTCAGAGTCTGCGCTACGGCGGAGAGAGGGGCAGGTCGGAGAGGGCCCTGCCTAACGGAGTATGGAGGTTGTTGGGAAAAGGAGTCCGGGATGACTCCCAGACTACTGCCCAACCACCTGAACGCTTCCATTCCCTGGTGGAAGAATACGGAAGGAGGGACATGTGGGGCAAGCCCGTGCACCTAGTCTGGGTCAAGAAGAACCCGAGATCTCTGTGGACGTACAGCAGGCGCTGAGAGGAGATCTAAGAGCAACCGGAGTAAGGGACACCAGGGATGTACCCTGGGGATCCGAGGAAACGGCCAGAGAGACAAGGAGCAGTCCGAGGGGGAAGAATGAGGGGACCGTGTGTCCCGGAAGGCACGACGGAGAGAGGTCACAGGGGGTGGCCGTGGTCAGCAGAGACCAGGGGCAGACAGTGCCGTTCACATCCTACCAAACAAACATTTTATCCTAAAAAGCAGCAAGGAGATCGCTGAGCAGGAATGGAAGGGAGTCTCACTGGGGCCTGATTTACACTTCAGAATGTTGTGCACTGACTGCATTTTAGCTATATCCTCAATTTGCCAGCCCCAAGCACTTATTAAAAGGAAAAAAAAGTCCCAAGGAGTACTTTATCCGAGGAATCACTACAACAAACGGCCGGTCAGCACAAGGTCACGATGAGGAAGAATGGGAACAATACAGTGCTGCAGATGCGGCTGGGGGGCGTGGGGAGGGGGCTGCAGGGAAGGAAATGAGCTGGACCATGCACAGATGTCTACGTTTTCGCTCTCAGACAAACAGGAAGACCTTAAACTTCTCCAACTGGGAACGCTCGGTTTTGCCTGGGGAGCAGAGGGGCTGAGCACATGACCGGAACACGAAAACAGACGGTTGTGATTAAGGCAAATCTACACAGAACCTTCATGCAGCCTCGTTCACACAGAAACTCGAGCCTGGCTCACCCTGCGCCCAGACTACGCTCCCTCGGCCCGTGGCTGGTCCGTGGGGTTGGGGGGGCGTGGTCTGTGAAGTCCTAAGAGCTGCACCCACCCATGGGACCAAACAAGGCCGACATGGTAAATTTCACAATTTTAAAATTTCCTGCTGACATGGAGCAGAGAACCCATATGCATTAAGCCTGTAAGAGGATCCGAAGAGAAAATGGCTAGCATTAATTCTCCACGTGAGAGAAGGGTGTTCCAGTAACTGTAACACAACAGAGGTATCAGAATGGTTAGAAATCCTTTGCATTTCATAAGTTAGGAATTTCATGAAATATTTTTTCCCTGTAAGCAGTTATATTTTTTTTCTCCCTGTTGAGTAACTCTGCAAACAAGGAATATTTCTTGAAGTAACTGAAATTTCACAGCATCACTTGGAAGGTGGCCCTTAACTGTTAAACCTAAATGCTCTGCTCTAACTCCAACAGGGTTTCTCAAGCTCAGCACCTTTAACATTTGGGGTTGGATAATTCTTTGTCAGCAGGTTGTAGGATGTTGAGCAGCGTCCCTAGCCTCTTCCCACTATATGCCAAGAGCTCTCCCAGTTGTGACAATAAAAAGTGTCTTCTGATACTGCCAAATGCCCCTGAGTGACCATTTTGCCCACTAGTGGTTAAGGCACAAGATCTAGACTGAGGTAAGGTTCAAGCCCTAGCTAGGGCACATACTAGCAGAATAAAGTTGGGCAAGTAATAGCCTCCCTCTGCCTCAATTTCCCCAGCCATCAAATGGGGATGATACTACCTACTTCACAGAGCTGATATGAAGATTAAATGAGAAAATACACACAAAATGCTTTGCACAGAGCCCAGCACCTAGTACACACTCAGTAAATGATAGCAGTGACAGTGGTTGAAGAAGAGAGCTGCAGACCCATGACATTGGAAGACAGAATCGAGCGTATCACGCATTTGGCCATAAGGTAAGACAAACCGCCTGTGGAACTCATGTCTGAACAGTCTGTATGAGGGCACTTACGGCAAGTATGCTAGAAACACAACCACTTATTAGTACTAACCTTGATGGAAACCAAATTGCTTTCATCCCTTTTGGGATGAAAGCGGGGGAAGAATAAAGAGAAAAGAAATGAAATGGAAAAAGTGCTATGTACCAGAGACAGATAACCTGACACAAAGCGGAAAAGGTAAAACTTCACACCTTCGAAAAACTACTTGGACCGCCAATTAAAATAAACAGAAATCTGGGATGTGGGTACGATGGTTAAGAATGAGCACCTAAACTGTGGAAAGAGCCAAGATGTCCATCGACAGATGAATGGATAAAGAAGATGTGGTATATATACACAATGGAATATTATGCAGCCATCAAAAGGAATGAGATCTTGCCATTTGCAACGACGTGGATGGAACTGGAGGGTATTAT
>NC_138375.1:87688272-87805408 GCF_054177405.1 Leptonychotes weddellii | reverse complement strand
GGTGGGTATTGAGGAGGGCACATTCTGCATGGAGCACTGGGTGTTATGCACAAACAGTGAATCATGGAACACTACATCTAAAACTAATGATGTAATGTATGGGGATTAACATAAGAATAAAAAAAAAAAGAATGAGCACCTAAACAGTTAAAGATGGTCACTGGGAGACCAAGGGGATGTCCTAAGTCAATGCAGCCAGGAGGACAGACACCAAGGAGGCAGGAAGGTGTGAGCCCTGGAGACTCTGGCCAGGAGCAGTCTCGCCGCTTGTTCCCATCAGTGCTGTGGGGCCTGCTGCAGAAGCTGGCAGAGCCGCCCATGGCCTCCCGAGGGTCCACCGGCTTTGAGGGCAGCCACGACGGGCCGCAGACCAGGATCTCGCCTCCTAGACTTTCCCTGGCCCTCAGCGGGGCTGGCGGGACTTTATGCTGCTGAGTGGGGAACCTTCCTGGATCTAGAGAAGCCTCCCTCAGCTGCTGGTACTGCAGCCCACCTCTGGCACCTCTACTCACACGCACGCGTGCACGCACGCACAGACACGCACACACACAGACACAGACACACACACGCACGCACCCGCGTGCGCGTGCGCACAAGGAAACCAAAAGCACCCCTCCTGCTCAGCCAGCAGGGCCTCTGCTTCCCGCACAGCCTGGCTTTGACTGGGAGAATCAGAACGCAAGCACAGAGTCAACCAGCATCCAAGCTTTCTCGGGTTTGGCCACAGTGACTTTATCCAGTAGCTGGAGTCTGAAAGAAGCTGTTTAAAACAGTCATCTGACTCACAGAGAATGTAACACTAAATTGGAGATATCTTCTAATTAACCATTCAAAAACACAACCGAGCCTTTCTTTGGGAGACAAAGCCTAGAAGTATGTGGTCAAAGACCCCCTTCACTGCCTGTTTTCTGACCTGGGTTTCGCATGTATCTCGGTGACACAAAGGAATCTACTATGTCATTCAAATGTACCATGTTTTTTCTTTTCTCATTAAAGTAAACTGAATAACCCAGAATAGTAGTAGGCTTGTGCCCAGCGTGGAGGGCTGCGCGCATTAACATTCAACAATGTGCCCACACATCCATCATCTGAGCCTCGGTCTTGTCCACTCAAAAACCCAGTGGAGGCGAGGGATGTTTTACCCTGATATACTATTATGTTGCTGTCAGCTGAATGCACTCTAAGAACCAAATGAGGAAAACAAGACAACCCTCCATTCTTTCCTGAAGGAAGGCCACGCAGCGCCCTCTGTTTGACCCCAACATCCTATCAAACACATCACATGGCATTTACATTCCAGGGTAATTTGTGTAAGATTAAAACTTCTATAGCGCAACTTAAAAAGCAAAATATTTGACATAAGTGCAGTATCCAATACATAGTAGAGGTTAGAAATGAGAAAAACAGGCAACAAATAGATAGTTAAAATATCCTAAGCCATTTCGACAAACTCCGGAAAGTCGAATGCTAAACTCGCTTTGTCAGAATTAATTTGGGAAACATTTAGCCCTGCTTGGAGGAGAACTGGACTTCCCCAGCCAACATTTTGTCAAGTCACCATTTCCATAGTTTTTTCCTGTCAGTGTTCCATCTGAGTAACTAAGTGTCCCTCTCTTGCCTTGGGTGGGAGGACTAACATGGGGCCAAACAGCTTGGAGACAGAAAAACAAACGGACCCTGTTACTAGGTTTTAAACTCACTTCTGTCTGGAAATCAGGAAGCAAGATCAAGCTTTGGGGAAGCTCTCAGGCTGATGAGTTTTGTTTTTTGTTTTTTTTTTCCAAAAGTTCAAATGAGAAGGCATCCAAAGCTCAGAAGTGCAGAAGGCTAAGAAATGGCCATGTGGATTGCCTCCTGGGGGCACAGTCCACCTCCACCGCTTGGGACAATTTTTGATTCAAAAGGATCAGAAATTTGGATCTGTGTCCTGCCTCGTTATTTCCACCTGACCCTTCTGTGTCTGCAAATTTTATATAACATGTCTCTGCCTGAAAAGGGATCTAGATGGTCAATTTCACTGTACTTCTAGTGGAGCCAAGGAAGGGAGGATTTTAGATTTTACCTCATTGACAGGGAAAGAAAGGAAAAAATATTGTGCAATTTTCAAATTTCCTTGTAACAACAGTTTTTCCCATCACAGGAGGAACTGAAAAATGTCATTCAACTGGAAAAATCAGCTATCTGCTCCCCAGCACCCTCCCACCCTAGCTTTATTTGTTCACATACATGATGTTTATTGAGCTGCCTGGCTAAGAACGTGAAGTCAGCAACGATTCCAGTTCTGGGTCCTGAAGAGAGCAGACTATGGACAGGAGCTGGGGTCATGAAGAGTAACATCCAATATTCACCAGTCTCAGCTTTTCCAATCTCTTGTTTCTCAGATCTGGTAACCCTCTATCTCCATTTTCTGAATCCGACAGCGGCCAGGACGTTCCATTGATTACAACTGATCTCTGAACCACAACCGTCTGTCTAAAACTCGATCTCTCTCTAGGGTGACTGTGTTCCCAGAAACAAAATCCTGAAATGTTCGAACCAATGCGCTTCATGTGGGCATTCCGCTACAGATCTGTGTCTGCTGTGGGCTTCTGAGTTAAAATACACCTACCAGACAGACTGCCTTAACTCAACTCAGTTTGCACACTCCCTACGTGATGCCCTCAGACCGCGTGCTGCAGACCATGCTGACGCAGCCGCGGCTAACGGCCCTTACAGGTCAGCAGGCGCCATGCTGCGTACCATGCATGCCCGGCTGCCGGGCTCCCACACGGCTTCCAGACCCACCTCACAGAGGTGGTCGCTGAGCTCTAGGCCATGTAAGCAAATCAATAAACACAGACCTTTCCCTCCAACAACCAAGAGAGAGCATCCACACTCAAAAGATGCTAATAAATACTGACGACCAAGTACTTCTATTTTAACCAGTGTCATGTTAACATAACCTGAAAAACTACTTTAGGAATGTGTTCTTCAACTGGACACAACCAACCAAAGGTCAATTAGCATAGTCCTGTCAAAGGCAAGTACCTTCATACCTTAAAATTACATGTTTACCCATACCAAAAAAAAAAAAAGTTTACTCATACCAATACCTGGAACCATATAAGGACTGAAAAATACTTTTCCTGGTGACCTCATTCAATTGCCACAGCATTCCTGTGAAAGTTTGGAAAGAACTGATAATCTCCAGCACTCTTCCCTGAAGCATGAAGCTTTCAGACAGCCTCAGAAAAGTGTTGCGCGGTGTGTAGGCAGGGTTTCGTGCGGGATGGAGCCCTCCCACGGAGCTGGATGCCTAAATGCTCACGGGTTTAAAAGCAGAAAGCATTACACGAGGAGACAGGTGAGAGGATTTGTGAAACAAATCACTGAATTTTCAAAATACTATGTATTCTCAAAAAGGGAAATTCATTGAATCATGAATTTGTGCAGTGTAAGAATTTACAAAAGCACCAAGGTATGAATCATAGCCACAAAATGTTTTGTAACATCCTTGTAAAAATCTGCCTTATAAATGTAGCAGCTCTTCCAAAAGCACTTGTCTTTTTGTTCTAGGTATTCACTTATTTAACGATCTGTAAAAACGATTTATACAATCTACCTGAGGTATAATTTCTGGAAACTAGAAGAAGAAAGGGAGAAAAAGAAACTAAACCCCAGTACAGTAGACTGTCTGGATGCCATTTTGTCAACATCAGAAGCATTACCAAAAAGAAAGATTATCATGTTATTCCTTCTGATGATACTAAGTCAGGCTATAAGATCCAATAAGCACTTTACTTTTAGTATAATTACTCAAGGGCACTCCAATTCATGGCTAAATACCACCAGTAGGAACTTTTCTAAAATTATAAATAATTTTGTCATTAAATTTTAAATGGGCTTCTCTGAAATACCAAGTGATTGTTAAAAGTTACCCCCAAATTCTAAACTCTCTGATCAAATTACATCATTAGGACTTAAAAACAGCAAACTAACTGATTTTGGTTTTGCGTACACATGTGGCCTTAGTCTACTGTTTCTCCAATACTCCTTTGTGGGGAAGGCCGTAACCATTAAGGTCCACATGAAACCAAGCTGAAAGATAAGGAGTCATTCTGAGAGGTATGTCTACCCACGGAACCGGGAACTGGAGAGTTTCATCCTGATATGATGTCTTCATTAATCCCTCCCCTGATAAGGACCCATCGTTTAATGAGATCATGTGCCCTGAGTTCTAGAGCTACTGGTAAGATGTTGAGTCAGTCTTCTGGGACGTCCTAGCTCCATGGTTGTTGACTCTGTATTTATTGGGCCAGACATTATTAACCACGTTTACAGCATGAACCCCAAACTGACCTTAACACTCACACGGACTCATCCTTGGTTACCAACTGCACCTAACCCTCCCGAGAATTTCACATGCAGATACGAAGGTGCTACTTCAAGGTGACTCCCATGGGACTGGGGTTGTTTCTGAGCAGTTCTTGTGTGGTAGGAATAATGCCCCCACAGCCCTGCCTGCCAATGGTGTCCCCTCAACCACAAGTTGACTCATTTCACAGTCAGCAATGGGTAAGGACTTGAATAAGCAATAGGTAATTTTTCCTTGGCAGAGACAGCCAGGTTCCCACCCAATATCCATTCTCTTCTTTGCTGGGAGTACCTATGACCAGAAACCGGGGCGAGGAGAGTAAAACACTCTCCTTGAGTGCAAAATTTAAGGGGATGCCAAAAACTGATTAATCATGATAAAAAATATTTTAATATGTAATCATGTAAAACCAATTAATTTCAAAATCCACAATAAACCAAAATAAAATTTAAATAAAGACCAGGTCAGCATTACCAATTTTTCCTTTTACTTTAGGCTCCAATATGGCACTGTAACATTGTATTAAAACATCATTTATCTTAATTACTGGGTTTTTTGGTGTACCCTTAAATGTTGCACAAAGGTGAGTGCCTTACTTGCCTTACCGTATTCCTGGCCCTGAAAGAAATCGTACCTTATGGAGGGGTGGCAGTGTGTCCAGCTTAAAAAAAAAAAAAAAAAATCTACATTTCCTTTGCAGATGGGATGGCCAATGAGACTTAAATGGACAAGATGGGGAGATGTTTCTGGGAAAGCTTTTTATTTATTTATTTATTTTAAGATTTTATTTATTTATTTGACAGAGAGAGAGAGAAAGCGAGAGCAGGAACACAAGCAGGGGGAGTAGGAGAGGGAGAAGCAGGCTTCCCGCTGAGCAGGGAGCCCGATGTGGGGCTCGATCCCAGGACCCTGGGATCATGACCCGAGCCGAAGGCAGATGCTTAACAACTGAGCCACCCAGGCGCCCCTGGGAAAGCTTTTTAAAAGGACCTGCTCTGTCACATAACACACATCCACACAAAAGTAACTATGTGAGGTGGTGGATATGTCCATTAACTTGGTGGTGGGAATCATCCCAGTGTAACCTTAAATTTATAATAATTTTGTCAATTATACCTCAATGAAGCTGAAAAAAACCCCAAAAAACCTGATAAGAACAAGGGACCTGACTCAGCTTTGATACTAGCTTTTCCCCTTTGGGGAAAGTGACCAGGAAGGCTCCAGTGGGGATTTATAGGATGACATGCCCCTCGCTAGCAACTGCGGAGCAAGAGGACAGAAGGCACCTGTGTCCGTGACAACATCATGCAGCTCACATCCTGGTCAGCCCGTCTCAGGATTCTTTATTACCTGGAAACAGTGCAACTCTTAGTTCGCTTACAGCACTGTAAGTGGGCCTCAGTTAACTGATCAATGCAGTTCTCAACTGGTAGACTAGGAATACTTTAAAAAAAAAAAAAGCTAATCACAGTGCTAAAACCATTGCCTTCATTTAAATGGGACTGTTCTGAAGAGATAAAGCAACATCTCTGATACTTCTCTTTCCATCTTATTAACTGAAACGCCAGTGTTTCCACCCAAACGATTCTAGTGTTGGCTTACTATTAGGAAGTGCACGTGCTGGCCTCCCGAGTAATCGGAGGCAAAGATCAGGCAAGGGTGGGGATTGGAGACGCTTCCCTGTGGGTGAGGGGCTCTTGCCTGTGGCCACGGAGACAGAGAGGCCAAGCCCCCGGTGCGCCGAGAGCCCGACTCCGGGAGGCTGGGCAGTGCGCCGAGGGCCCTCAGAGACTCCGCTCCCACCCTCTCCTTTACGGAGTCTACTTCCATCCGCACCAACGGGCTCCCGGACACCAAAACCCGCCGCCGCCTTGGGCCTTTGGGGCTTCGCTGCTCAACTGCAGCAAAAAGTAACATAGGTTCACCTGAGGGCAGTCGTCTTTTCAAAAACCAAAACTTTAGAAGACGCCTCGCACATTCCTGATATCGCGCTCCCCACAAAAGAGTAACACCTCCATATGGAAGATATATCAGGAAACACTGAACATTAAGCCTTAACATATTTTTAAATTATATTCTTAAACAAATGAAGCTTTGTTCCATCAGGTATGGCAGTAATTCAAACCATATGAACAAAGCGTTGCCTGGTGACATTCCTTAGAAGATGTGTGACAAATATATAGGAGAATAAATCAGAAGAAAAATCGGCATTCGTTTGTAAACGTACTGCTAACACTGTGGGAGCAGGGGTGCGAGGTGTGGGGCCTGGGGGGGTCGTGGGGGAGGTAAGTAAAAGTATAACCTTTCAATCTCCCTGAACAAAGGAAATAGGCGGGGAAAGCCCTCTCTGGCTAGGAAGATGTCAGTGCAGGAACTAAAGGCTCCTATTCCAAGGTCAGAACCCCCTTTTCAGCAGAAGAAAAGAAAGGAAAGCGTCATTTACATTTCTCCTGGCTTGTATGGGTTGTTAAGCAATAAGCCATGTGCCAAGACCTTAATCTGCAGGATCAGCTCTGAAAAGAGGAAGAGAATTCTGCCAAGCATTTATCAACACCTAAAATTGTTTCTTTTCATTCCTAGAACTAAAGCTGTTTTATTAAATTTATAAACCTGAGGTCCACTGCTCACCTCCAAACCTGCAGGCACTTCTCAGATTTTAAGCCATGGCTCTCAGAAAGCAAGGGGGGGTACCCCATGCCAAGGCGGCTGTTAGAGCAAAGACTGGAGGCCCCTGAGCCCTCCCCAGCCCTGAGGGTGTGCAGACACCCCCGCTCCAGCTGTGAGCCTTGGCAGGGTGGCTCCCCCCACGGCCCTTCTGGACAACTCCGAAGAGCAGCACCCCAGATGGCGGCCTCGAAAGGAGAAGCTCTGCAGCTGTGGCCACGTTACCATGTGACACTAGATGCTGGCGGAGGGGGAGGAGAGAGCCAAGGGAAGAGCTGGGTGATGCTGCTGGCTGCCATGCCCCCACAAGGTACAAGCCGGGGGGGGTCTCTGAGACCTGGAGTTCCTCCTAGGAGGAAAGCAGAAGCAGCTCCTAGGAGCCAAAGGCTAAAACAACAGGCAAGGGCAGCTTCCCGGGCTTGGACCCAGCAGTGTGCTGGGGGCTGCAGAGAGGAACAGGGTCAGTGGGATCCTGGGAGGCACAGTGGTGCAGAGAAGGGAGCACTGGATTGGGAGTTCAGCAACATGCTCCCCCAGGCAGCTGTGTGTCCTTGGGCAAGTTGCTTTGCTCTTCCAGGGCCTCTGCCAGTTCCTGCCCAAATGAGGTCATTAGAAAGCCAACTGTCAAGAGAACCTCCCAGCTTTAATGTCCATGACTCAATGATTCCCTGTCCTCAAGCCTCACTCATCCCTGGTGCTGACTCACTCACGTTGCGACTGCTGGGTTTTCTCTTCTTGACCATCCTTCAGATTCAAAGCAAAACAGGAACATAAAGGCAGAACTCCAGATATGGGGTCAATCTTCCCTACTTCCCATGTTACTGAGCCGGCTGCAGATCCTTGGGGAGCAATGGCCTAAGCTTTGGCCCCCAGGGCACCCTTGAAGCCCAGGGCCTCCTCTGCCCAGTCAGGCCTTTGCCGTCCCCTCCTTGGGTCTGGCAAAACTCCCTGTTCCTGCCAACCCGTGACGGGAGAGGTAGGGGCTGTGACGAGGCCCAGGGATTTCACTTAGAGAAACACTGCCAAAATCATACAGCCGCCTCAACTTAAGCTTTTCAAATCTTAGAATATTATTTTTTTCCCTGTACTGTAAGTCCATGGCAAAACTTAAAAGCTTTAATAGCATTTTTGTTTCAAGTTGAACAAGTTTGCTGGAATGTAGGAAGAAAAACCATCAATTTCTTAGGAGTAACCGGGAAGAAACCCCATTTTCCAATGTCCCAGGACTGCTCCCCATTTCATTTTAGTTCTTTGTCTCCCACAAAAGGAAATGAGGCTTCATCTGAACCTTAGCACATACCACAGGTGAGACATAAAGAAGTGGTTTTGCCAAGGAATCAGAGACAGCTCTGACTTGGAACACCACGCTTAGCATCCAAGTGCATGGGGCCCCTAACTTTCCACTGAACTCTGACCCTGAGTGAATCACTGTGGGGTAAACAGAGATAAAGATAATCCTAAAAAACCCTCTCTGGTGCAGAGACCCCCCACCCCCCATCTCAGGCTCAGCCCCAGCTTGTCTCATTGCCCCAGTTCTTCACAAAGGGGAGAGGGGGATCGAGAAGTGCAAAGATCTAGGGCCCCCTTCCCCCCAGAGCCAACAGCCGGGGGAGAAAAGCCATCCACAGGGGCTCCTTCCAGCCAGCCGCCCCCCATCTGGGTCCCCAGCTCTGCCTGTAAATTCCCAACCCCACCCACTCACTGATGCCTTCCCGCCCCGGAGCCCCCTGGAGAGGAAGCGAGGGAGGTCTAGTGCTTGCTCCCCGCCAAGCCTGGCTGGGGATGTCTGTGGAACTCCCATGCACTAACCACAGGCACATCATGACCGCCGTCCCTCATCCCCAGGATGGGCCGGCTGTGGGCTCCTCCACAGGTCTGACTACACCATTTCCACATGACAACGGGCTCTGGATTCTGACACAAACTGAGAGCAATCTCTAGAATACAATAAAAATCACAAGCTGGAGCCTACTGGCCTCACAGTTTTAATAATCAGACTGGCTGTTCGTACCCTTGGAAGAGACTTAGGCATTCTGCCTCAGGGAAGTGGGAGTCAGTCAAAAGACCATGCAAAGGGAGTTCACCGGGTTTCCTTCCGTGAAGATCACCCAGTCACGGCTTCTGCAGCCAGATGTCACTGCAAGTTCCTCAGGGGCCACTGCCAAAAACAGACCAATGCTATAGACCGAAAACAGCCCAGGGGCCAAATGTGATCACAGGGTGAGTGGCGGTGGCCCGCAACAGCACGGAGGATGAACTCCCATGGGGGGCGGGGAGGGATGGCAGTATTCAAGTGGAAACTGGGTAGGGTTCTGCCAACTGTTGTTGCCTCTACCGTTCAGTCGTCCAGAGGCCCCAGCAAAAAGATGCCCCCCCGCCCCCCGCCCCCGGCAAGGGAGTCTTTCAAGGACACAGAGGAGTACAGTTTTCTCCTCACCTCTGGAAGAAACTCCAACAGCTTATACAGCCAGCCCAAGTTTTCCCAACCTCAACCGGGGCCTGTCATACTCATTCTCCTACAGATGGACACAGAATCCTGGTCTCTCAAGGAGTGGTCTTATTCCCCTGCCACCCTGCAAACTACCTATCTGCTCATAAAGGCTTTAAAATGATCAAAATGACTTTAACCTCACAGCTTCAGTGTCTGGGCTATTCTTTTGCCCTTACAATTTTGGTAAAGTCTGCTCCATTATTTATAGAAGAATCTCCGTATACATCAACTAGTGCAGGTTTGTGCTTTACTGAATTAGTCATCACATCTACAGTGGTCAGAGTTTGACCAAATAAATGCATTTTTTACCAGCAAAATCATACTACACAACACTCATAATCTTGCTGTTAGGGTAAAGCGGCGTCACCACCACCACCAGGCCAGGGAAACATCGTCAGTATGACCAGCAGCAGCTGTCAAAACACTGGTCTTTTACTTAGCGTAGGCCAAACACAAGATGATCAAAACAGAGTGGGGTAACTCCCCCGTCTGTGCGCCTTCGCCCTTCCTCAGAGGCCTGAAGATCACAGTAGACTCTAACCCTTTGCCACTCAAAGTGTGTTCCCAGGAACAGAAGCATCAGCATTGCCCATGAACTTGCTAGAATTGCAGACTCCCTGCTAGAGGTGGGGGGTGGGAGGGGTGGCTGGGTGATAGACATTGGGGAGGGTATGTGCTATGGTGAGCACTGTGAATTGTGTAAGACTGATGAATCACAGACCTGTACCTCTGAAACAAATAATACATTATGTGTTAAAAAAAAAAAAAAAAAGATAGTAGAAAGGGAAAAATGAAGGGGGGGGAAATTGGAGGGGGAGACAAACCATGAGAGACTATGGACTCTGAGGAACAAACTGAGGGTTCTAGAGGGGAGGGGGGTGGAGGATGGGTTAGCCTGGTGATGGGTATTAAAGAGGACACATGCTGCATGGAGCACTGGGTGTTATACGCAAACAATGAATCATGGAACACTACATCAAAAACTAATGATGTTATGTATGGTGATTAACATAACATAATAAAATAAAGTTTAAAAAAAAAAGAAAAGAAAGAAATGCAGACTCCCGGACCCCAGCCAGACGTCCTGAATCAGAATCTGTATTGAACATTCACAGGCACGCTAAAGTGTAAGAAGCACTGCTCCCAGGCCTTTCTCCTCCCACCTCCACACTCCCCCTAGCCATCCTCTACTCAAACATACACTTTGGCCTTAGATCTGAGAGCAGCCCATGCTCCCTGGAGGCCACTGAAGCTTTCTCCAAGGGGCCGAGTTGCCATGGCAACCCCACTCTGCAGGCCCTCCACCCACCTGACTGCACCCTGCCCTGTTGGCCTCCTCCGCTGACTTGTCTGGGGTGGTTAGAAATGTGCGAGGCATTTCTGTCCCCCCAGAATGGTTTATTCATGAGGAAAAAGATCTATTTTTAAGCATCAACTGCCGGCCCATCCTGGCTCACCCAGTCCCTCTCCTCCCACTTGTCCAATTAGAAAGATCATATTGTTTCCTGGCATACAGTTCCAAGGGCATGCAGCACAGGCAGGGGACCTGGAGAGGGCTCCAAGAACAGCTCTTAGTGAATGGAAACAAGATGATTTCTGCTCAAAGCAATTTCCTCAGCACCCACCCTTTCCTCCCACCATGGACCCCATGCTGAAGGGACGCCAAGGCCACGTGGAAGTAACAGAACACCAACATATGCAAGACATATTTTTTACCCTCCAAATGCAGCAGAAAAAAAGGAGAGCCAATCAGTTAACTCTCCTTTCATCCCACCCAAGTTGAAACCTTAATAGTCTAATCCCAATTTCCCAGATGATAGAGAGATGGATCCAAGTTTTTCTTACATGGAGGAGCGTGCCCAAGAAGGAAGGATGTAGTATCAAAAGCTTCTGAGCTTGCTGTGCTCTCAAATTCTGACTTTTTAGGGGGATCTGGAAGTGACCATAAACAGCTAATTTACCTTACTATCCTGGTGTACTACAGGGATGGCAAATACGTCAGGCCATTTGCCTTTCCTTAGCTCACGGTAGATGGCACTAATTCACCACAGTGCTTTTTGTCACTGAGCCTAGATACTGCCTTAGAATCCTTCTCGACAGAGCCCCTCTCCCTGTAGAACCTCAGAACCCTCCCTAGAACCCCTCAATCAGGATGTCCACTGGAGCAGGACCCCAGGTGACCCGCACGGTGAGAAGCACTGGCGGACGCCGTACCCGATGTGGGTCCACAAAGTGAGATGCACTTGCTACCCCTGGTCTAGTGTCCTGGGCTTCTCATTTCTATTCCAATGTTTCCAGAGCCTCAGAGCCTCAGAGCCTATTCCACTCCTTCCTGCTGCCTACCTGAATGTGTGAACATTACCACAGTGGAGGCTGTCATGTTTCCCAAGTCAGTAAGAACAGGTGCCCATGACACCAACCTTCACATTCAACCCTTTTCACTAGTCCTGAAGATGAGCAGCCACATCTGCTTTGGCACACTTTCCCTTTCCCCCCGTGATCCCCACAGGAAAGGAGCACTGCAGTGTAAGCTGCCCCTTCACAGAGCTCCTGTCCTGTTGGAGATCCACAGGCTGCCGAGGCCTGCAACCACACACTACAAATCCTTCCTGCTGTCTCGTGCCCAGCACCAAGCACACACCAGCAAACATGACCTCGATAGCATGAGCCCTAAGTCAGCAGCCTGCTTCAGATTCCTGGCGATGCCACTCAGGAGCAGCGTGAGGACCCTGGGCAAGCCGCTAACCCCTCTGAGCCTGTTTCCACCTCTGTGAAATCAGAGGAAGCACTTAACTCAGTGTTCTACTCAGTTACTGGGGGGAATAAATGGCAGAGTGTAAAGTGCTCAGCACAGTGCCTAGCATATCTATGCACTCAATAAAGGTGGTTATTGCTATCATGAAACACAGCTCGTGCTCAACAAATATTTGTTAACTGACTGACTTTCCCCTCACCTTTGACTATCCCACTTCCCTGAGAAATGGAGAGCTTTCAGACCCTCTGCACTGTCATCTAGGTTGCGGATGAGGCATTGTAGTCGCTGGGGCAGGGGGGTCGTCTCTGGACAAGCTGGCCACATCAGCATCCCAGGATGTGGGTTGGCGGGATAGAGACCTGAAACCGCACAGCCAGGCAGGGCATTTTCCTTACCGCCACTCACAACTTCTATACAAACCAGCCAACTTTTTGCTTTTTTAAAAAAAAAGGTCATTAGCATTTCCATATGTCTCCTTTTGAAGTTGATAAAATAGATTTTTAAATTCCATTCCAACCCACATACATCTCTCAATTCTCTGGGGATCTCACAATGCACTTGGGTAGGACCACCCATTTTAGCATTTAATGCTCTCTCAATATTTCACATAGACCGTACGACTCTCCAGAAAAACTCTAAGTGGCCTCTTAGCTGATTAGCACAATGTGTGGCAAACAAGGTATTTTTTTTCAAGTACGCATACATGCATATACAGGTTTCCTTTTCAAGCAAAACAATAAATGTTTCTGCATTTATTTTGCACTGGCAAAGTGCTAAGCAATGTAACAAAATATATGCCATGCCCATCAATATCCATTTCTTTGTGCGCTAAGAGATATGTTTCACGTTAACTAAACTATGAAATGGAACTCTTCCAGTTTTCTTTGGTAAAGTTTGAAAGTGTAATAAATGAAAAGGGACTGAATTAGGTCACTGTCTTGTCTGTTTCCTTAAAAAGAGACTGGTGATGATCTCTGGGCTGCAACATTTTATCTGCCAACGCTGCAAAATTGCCGGAAGAAACATGCTATGTCTTTCCAAAAACAATGGTTTCCGTGTTAGTTCCTCCTTTCAGTTCTAACATCTCAGTCCCTGATTTCAACACGCCACAGGCCTTGGTCTTGGCCTTCCTTTTTAGGAACCGTGACGGCCTCACATTCACAGCCTGCAGAATGCAGGGGGCCTGGGGGTCACTAGCAGGGACTGGCGGGAAGAGAACCACACTGGTCATTTTCAGTCTCCCTAAGATGGAGAGGAAGTAGAGGTGTTTGGGACCATTCCTGGCACCTCTGTCCGGGCCATTTATTTGAGCATCCTGTTGCTTTGGCTGCCCCACAACCAGCTTTGACTCCTAAGGGGCACATCGCAACAGCTAGAAAATCACTGTTTAATGGCAGCCCTGGACACCAGCTCCTCCTCGAGGGGGCAGACAATGGTCTCGTTGAAGCAGCTCTCTGGGGTGGATTTGGAGTGACCCGCTTGTCTGAGCAAACCGCACAGCCCTGCCAGGCAGCTGTTCCCTCGCTTATGGGGGACATGGAGAGTTGTCATCCCACCCTTGGCCCTTAGCAATAAGGAAACCCCTGTGTTTTCGGTGAGGAAACAGTCCTGACCTCTAGCAGTGCCAGAGAGAATCATGAGAGTGTTCTGAGCAGAGCCTGAGGTCTCCAGGAGGGGAAAAAGGCAGGAACATTAGCACTAAGAACAAAGGAGCAGAAAACCCCTTACCTCCCAGGGAGAGGAAGTAGGTCCCTTAATTAACTGCCTGATATATCACCCGTGAGTGGCAGCCCCACCTCCCCAACTCTCTACCACCCCCACCTCAGCCCAGATCTGCATGGCACTTGCTCTCCAGACAGATGCTAAATCAGCTACTTTGAAACGAGTTGTCTAACAGGATTTCTCAGTTGGTGGGTAGTGAAGGTAGGGGAGAGGAACCATTTGGGGACACAGAGAGGGCAGGAGAAAGTGGGGGAGGCAACTTCCAAGTATCTATTGATAACAAATTATGAGCACGCTGACTGAAGGCCCAAAGGCCTTATGAGTGCTTCCTTTGTAGTTTCTCAACTGAGTACCCCCAGTGCAGTCGTGAGATGTGGGAGCCCACTGAAGGACACTGCAGAACTCCTATTTCACATGTAATTGCTGCTTGTAGAAACCATTTCACATTTACTGTTGTATGGAGAACACAGAGGCAGCCCACGGCCTGTCATCGGACTCACGGCTGGGCCAGTCACACAGTCCTTGGGAAAGGGGAGGGTCCCCTTTCATAAACTCTTACACTATGACCAGCCTGGCAGCTGATCAATCAGTTACTGAAACAGATCCGGGGAACCCAGGAACACTCAAAAGGGGGGAAAAGGTAACAGACGAACGCATAAAATACTACTATGCTGCAAAAACCACACAAGAGAGGACTTGCAGTTCAGGAAAATGGTAATAATTAAAGCAGTGCCAGGTGCCTGGGTACCTACACAGGTGAGGGCAGTCATTAGCCTACAAACAGTAGAGGCCATAACCACTAAGGCTAAGTTAAACTAGAAGAAAAAGGAAAAAAGCATCCGCATTGAAAAAAATGCATTTCCATAGTAGAAATAACATTAGGATGCTTTGAGTTTGAATTCTGACAAGGGTCCACTTTAAGAGGGAAGCCATTTGTAATTCTAGAATCCTTAAGCTACAGCAATTTAGTAGCTCCGTGACCTTTGGATTTTATTTATTTATTTATTTTTTAAACCACTGTAGTTAAGCTTTTGTCCAACTACCTCTACATCCTTGGGAAGTAAATTCTTCAGCATTGTGTGATGGCTCCGATTTGCCATCAGGAACAGAAAAGTGAACAATCACTAAGAGACCTCACATTACCCCAGAGCCTGCTTTCTCCAGTAGGGTCCCTGGAGAGGCTCAGGTTTCTGAATGGTAAACACCATGGGCCCAGCAGGACGACTTTACGGAGCTGCCAAACTTGCTTTGTCCCTCTGTGGAACCTACCAGCAAAGGGAGCTTGTGAATTGCTTCCCGAGACTTCTAGGAATCGCCCTGCTCGGCTGCTCCTGGTTGCGGCCTGTGTGTGTGTGTCCTGGGAGGCAGAGAACACATCTCAGCCTTTCCCGATCCCCTCCGAGCTCCCGTCAGGCGGGTTGTCTGTGTGCCCACCTCAGTGCTGTGGTCTCCGCACCCTTCCCCTGCACAGGGCCACCGCCCCTCTGTCCTTCAAGGTCTAGCCCCGGTGACATCTCTTTCAGACTATCTGCTCCCACCGAATGGGATCCGGTCTTTACCTGAACCCCTTCAATGGCACAGCACTTTTACGGCACGGTGCATTTAAGAGAACATCTTTTCTCCCTTCCTGGAGAGCCCTACAAACTTCTTGAGCTCCGAACCCTCACCAGACTCACTGTCACATGCCCACGGAACTGCACACCCAGGGCCTGCTCAGTAAGTGCCTATGGGAAGCTGCCTAGGGCCCTGTTTCTGTCTGCAGGGAGGGCGGCAGGTGTCCACAGACCTCGCTGGGGCACGGGGACAGCGCTCGGGGACGGCGCTGGGATGGCAGTCTCCCATCCTTCCTGCTGGGGCTCTCTAGGCTTCCCACCTTCCTGCTCTGCCCCTCTGTGAGGATGGAGAACAGCAGGACAGTCGTGGCCACAGCCTCACCCTGAGACACAGTCCTCAGACCCCAGGCCTGGCCTCCCGGATACACGGGGAGAAAGAGCCTTTCCTCAGCCACAGAGTCACCTTCAGATACATACAGCTGTGGGCCTGAGACCGGGAGATCGGCACAGTGCCAACCAGGACAACACATCAGGAGGGTCAGGGCAAGGCATGAAGTCATTGCTGCAGGTGCACTGAGGACAGAAAATGTGACTGGGGGGAGGAACTGACGGGGCGGGGGGGATTCTGTCATAGCCTTTGAATGTCTCTTGCAAATTCCGGGCTGGGATGCTAAGGGCAGACCCACCTCCAGTGGGCAGGCTGTAAGCACTCTGCCTTGGCTTTTGCAAGGGGGTTGAGAAGACAGCACAGCTGACTGACCTGGGACCAGGTTGGAAGGGCTGAGGGTGGCTGAGGAAAATCACGGACCACCCACCAGTGCCGAGGCAGCAATGAGAGGGAGACACTTGACGTGCCAATGGAGTTTCCTGTTCTGGGCTCTGGGCAGCCCCTTGGGTAGCTCTCTTCTAGACATTGGGCCATTGCCTTACTTCATGCCCCCAAGCTGTGAGGGCCTCATGCCCAGCCTGCTGCAGACAGCAAACTCCTGAGGGCAGGGACCACGAGTGCCTCCCCGACTCAACATCACAACCTCCCACAGCATCTGGTGCACATAGCAGGTGCCCAGTAACGACCTGCTGAATGACACCTCAGAGGTAAAACAGAGCTCAGGTTTTTGGTTTGGAATCGTCAGAGCTAGTACATTTCGAACACAAAGTACAAAGACCGTATCAGCCTCTCCATTCCTGGATTTATGTAGTAGGGGACAGGGTGGGCATGTAAAATCTCCAAATCAAAATCCAAAGTTGCCTTCTTATGGGGCTACCATTTCTCAGAGAAAAATTAGCCAGGAAAACCTCTGTTATGATTTTTGTCAATAAGATGAATATGTATCATTTGTCTGAATCCTCAAGTCACAGATGTGTGCAGACACAGCGAGGACCCACAGCTCCGCTGACTACAGCAGTTTCAAAGCAGCTTGTTCTGGTGAGGCCGGGCCACCTTGGTGTGGAAAGTCAGGCCAAGGGCAGAAAAGTGTGCCAGGAGGTCCTGGGCCATATTCTGGTGCTCGTGCACATGTGCACACACACTCACACACACACACTCACACAGATACACACACACACTCACAGACCAGAACATAAAAACAAAGACACAACCACTGAAGTGACTGTTTGAACTGGCATTTAACTGCCTCTTAGTCTGCTTTTCAGTAACTGGGTCAGAATCTGAACTTTTCTTTGTCTTCCTTTTTCTAAAAGAAAACATTCCCTAACCAAAATATGGAATTCATCTGCATGGTAATCCCAAGTGGAGAGCAGACTCATTTCCTCTTGATCTATGCCTCACTCACGCCCACTCACTCTTGTTTCTCATGGACAATGAATGGAAATACTCCCCTGTAGGAATCTCAACCGCCCTCTTTGAAACAGATGTTTTGGAAGCCCCTGACAAGCTGCCCGTCACTGTGAGGCAGATCGCACACGTTCACAGCCCGTCGGGTCCGACGCTTCTGCACACCCAGCTCCAACAAGGCTCGCAAGAGCTCAGAGAGCTGTTCCATGAGATCAGAGAGAACTCTGTAGTTCAGCAACTTTTTCTCCATGTCCTCTTTTAGCAACATCAGGAGGCCACTTCTAAGGCCCTACTTCAGCAAAGTCATTGTCATCTGCTACAGAATCAAGAGTGGGATTTCTCGGGCATGTCTCTGTAAAGACCTAGTATGGTCAAATCCTTCAATGAAAACATTACTTTCAGGAAATGAGCCACGCACTTGGGAAAGAAAATGAACTTTTGTAAGCCACCAGAGCACTGTTCATAAATTTCTGCTAGGCGAACGGGGCCCTCGTGGCCTGGGAGAGTTACTGCTCAGTACTTCCTAAGCACCCACAGAAGCTCACGTTTCTCCCTGAGGGCCTCACTTGCCCCAGGAGAAAAATGTACTACAAGCTTTCGTCTTGTTTAAAACTGTGTGATGCGTGGAGGCAGATCATTCAAGCCACCTGGGTGTGCTGTGAAATAGTTTCTCCAACAGTTCCAGCTTTTCCAAATGCACCTATAAAAACAAAACTAAATGCCTGTTAAATCCACTCTTTAGGGGAACCTACTTTGCTCCAGAGTCAACTGACCAGAGAAAAGCTTCAGCAGAACCTAATACACTTGCTCGAACAATCTGGTTATTGGCCAGAGTAAAGAACAGGTTCATGCACATTTGGAAGGCCATGAACTAAGGCAAGAGCAGACACCCAAAAAGAGACCTTTCCTTACCCAACTTTTGCTAAGGCCACAATACAGAGGATGAACTGGAGAAGCTAAGGAATCTGAGAGAAGCAACCAACATTTAAAAAGAAAACCTGTGAAACATTATTCCCATCTGCCTCAGCAATGGGCTTCAAAAGTTCTGATTTCTACTGCACCAATAAAACTTCCCATGACTGTCTGTGAGCCATTAAACCCAGGCACAAACATACTTCTAGAGCTGTACATGCCTGTTCAGTATTAGTACACACTGTTAAGGTTAGACTATCGGCTCCTTTTCTCTACATTCTTCTTTCTATCAATGAAGATTATTTACATGTAACACTAAATTTCAATTTTATTTGGAGTAAACTTTGAGTGGAATGATCATAAAGTTGTAATTATGATAAAAAAAAAAAGACATTTTCTCAAGCCAGGTATCCTTAGGTACTGCATTCACCAAACCCAATAGGAGGAAAAAAATATACATATATGCATACGCACACACACACACAAAGATAAAAATAAAAAAAGGGATTGACAGAGAATGGCAACATAGTGGAATATTTAAGGACATAAACTCTAGCCCAAGGGACCCATCCCCAGCTCCATCACTTTATCAGCTGTGTGACCTTGGGCAGATTAGTCTCTGAGCCTCAGTTTCCCCATGTGTGAAATGGGGATAATAGAACGTACATTTCTAGCATGGATGATTCATCTTGAGGCACAGTGTCCAGCAAATGGAAAGCTCCCAATAAATGGTTGCCTTTATCATGTGGTTCTTACTAACCTCAACTCCAGAACCCGCTGGTGCTTGCTTACTTAAGAACGACACAATCTGGCAGAGTCACCTGCACATATGACTATAACTGGCCTCTTGTTCGCCTTGCCATTTAGAGGTCACAGTCTACACGTTCTGTTTATATTGACAAAGAGTTTCCTGAGGACACAGTAGTTACACAGAAATATCTATTTGTTTAGTTCTTTGCTTTTTGCTGCTTCCAAATGTCTGTGGATTGATCTATGTGGATCCCAGAAATGTAATCGTTAGTTGCTTGGCTAAAGAGGCTTCTCTCTGTGTTTGTTTTTATTAGAAGTCAGTCCTCTGAACCTGTGGTTTGCAAACTTTCTTTTTGAGCATGGAACACTATTTATCAAACAGAATCTGACAAGCAACCCTAGATGCGTATATGAAACAGCGAGAAGCAGAGCTGGTGCTGATTATAAAATAAGGAGTCGACAAGGGCCACCTTGCTCCCATGACCACCATCACCTCCAGGTAGCCCCTAAAATACCATTAGGAACTGTAGCAACTGCAGCACTCTGTGGAAGATGCTCAGAAAAACACTGATCTAAACCACTCTTCCAATTTGGATCTCAGAGCCTATAAACACCACATGGCCTGAACTTAAGTCTCATTGGTGAGCTCCTGCTTTTCATCTCCTAGCTCTGTCAGTAACAACAAAGTCAGAGACCCACAAAACCATGATCCCTTGCTTCCTAAACATTCTTAACATGGCTGTGGTCTGTGCAGATACACAGACTCTTACTGTCTTTGTTTTACTAGACCGTACACTGAGTTACAGCAACTCCCCAAAAGAAATGCCGTAGGATCACAGTGTTCACATGGCTGTGCCAACCAGTACGCATGATGTATGTTATCATTATTCCTGGCTTCTGGAGGAGCCATGTTCCTCTTACACTTTGTTTCACCCTTTAGTCCATGACATACAAACCAAGATCAATCCAATCTAGCGAAGACTCCGAAGAATGTTGGAAAAATGTTCAATGACTATGCCACTCTCATGCTGAAAAATATACCCTTACAGGGCTTATGAAGTACCACACGGTTTCCACACATATGAAATGTTACAGGGATGAAAAAATTAGAGAGAAGTTCAGGGTAGGGGAATCAGAAGGCTGAAGCAGCTGGAGAAAGTCATCACTTCAGAAAGCGCCAAGACCAGGAAGCAGGCTCCTCCTCCTCAGTTTAATGGCTGCTCAGCAGAAGCATGACATAGATTCAACTGTGGGAAGGCAAGAGGTAGAGGGAGACTTGCTAAGGGTGGTCTGAGGAGACCGGCCAGGAGTGATGGGGCTGGAGCCAACCAACAAAAGATCCCAACCAATAGGGAGGAAAATATTTCCTCCACAGAAAAAGCCGCTCCATCTCCCAAGGGCATGGCTGGAAGACTCCCAGCCTGAGTCATTCGGAAACAGATTTTACAAACCGCTCCAGAGTATCCCAGGGGGAATGATCAGGCCATGACGGAGGAAGAGACTTCATGACCAAGTGGGTTTTTTCCAGCTCCAACTCCCATGATTCCCAGAACCTTCTGCTTCTTCCCAACTCACTGCGGCCAGCGTGGCCATAGCCTGACCGTCACGATCCTCCCCTGTGAGCCCGGCAAGGCCTGGGCGTAGCTACTGATGTGGCTCTGCCTGAGTCCTCCCAGCTGCCACGGTGAGCCTGCAGTCCCGGCTTCCGTGTAAACAGCCCCACCTGGCCCCAGGGCACTGAAGAGATGGTGGATGTGACAGCCGAGGATGCAGAGCTGCTAGGCCCCGGGGCACTCAGCAATCAGGCCGCTGCCAGGGGCACTGCCCCGGGCCTCTTATGTTTCCACATCTCACTGGGGCCTTCACGTCTGCTAATCAGGTTTGCTCCTGGGAGCCGGCAGTCATTAAACTTGCTGCATGGCTGGAACACTGGCGAGGTCTCACATCCCCGCAGCTGTCCAGCGAGGGGACCAGATGGGCTGCATCCGAAGCTGTGTCTGCTTGAATCTAATTATTAGGCTGCAAGAATGAGCCCTAAGTGACCCTGGTCACCTCAGAGATGGCTGGTCAGACAGGCCTCGGGAAAATGTCGCCCCGACAGCAGCGGGGGAAGGCTACAACTTCTCCATCAGTCCCTCTCTCTCACCTTCTTCCCGAGGCAGTGTGAGCACCAACCATGGTGGATCACTCACACTGGGACCGACTGGGTGCCATTTTCTGGTGCCGTTAATCATATGTCAAACACATTTTTTCTTGGTACCTATTCACTTGACTCAGGTTTCTAGAAAAATCCCTGTCCAGAAATTTCATTTTAAACCAGAAAAGCCTCACAGAAAGTAACTGATTAGATAAACCACCACATTTTTTTTTGTCTCGTTTCAGTTTTAATTCAGTTTTTAATTAAATTCTAATTAATTTAATAGTGAAGACCGTAACTATTGCTGTGTAACAAAGCTTCTCAAAATGTAGTGGCTTAGAACAATGATTTATTATTTCTCACGATTCCGTGCGCCGTCGGGCAGTTCCTCTGCTGGTTTTGCCCCGGCTCATGGATGCGCGGCTCTCAGCGGGGTCAGCCATGCTGGAAGGCCCGCTGAGCCTTCATTCGTACAGGCAGCAGTTAACGCAGCCTGCTGACGGCGGCACCGCGGCTCTCCTCCATGGGCCTCTCATCCTCCTGTAGGCTGGACTGGCTTCCTTCCACGCAAGTCTCAAGGCAGAGTCCCAACAGGGCAAAAGCAGAAGCTGCTGGACCTCTCGAGGTCTAGGCTCTGGAACTTACACAATGCTTGGGCCGCAAGTGTCTCTCCGAGCGAGTGAGAAGGCCAGCCCGGCCCCAGGGGGTAGGGAAATAAGGCTGCCGTTCTGGATGAGAAGAGCAGAAAAAGGATTTGTGACGGTTTCAAATGCACCACATGTCAGCATCTTCCCAGTGTGTCAGAGTGACAGGACTTCTGGACACTGGTCACAGGTGCTCTTAGACCAAAGGGATCCCAGAACAGATGCCGAATCCTACAGCCCACACTTGAAAAGCCGCTGTACACATTACCACGTTAAAGTCTCTGAAAAGTCCCACAATAAAAATGCATCCTGCTTAACAATGAACAAATAACCTTATAGAAACCAAGGAAGGTTACTTTCCTGTAGTAGTTGGAAACCTTGGTCACGAATCCTGGTCTTTGGGAATAGTTCTGGTTTTGCATGCTTTGCTCTTGGTGACCTATGAAACATCCCAGAAATGTCACGTATGTTTCCAGAACACCTCCTAACATATGAAAGTGGCACCACTACTGCGGGTCCTGAGGTGGGGTTATAAAACTAAAAGCCACCGCAGTTCTCTCTCAGGTAAGTAGACATGAACAAACTTCTGCTCAGAATCATCTCGCATAGCCCTAGAAAACTTTCTTAAAAGTGGTAGGCACAAAGGTTTGGAGGCTTTTGCTTCAGATATAGTATTTCTGAGCACTGACATTAGTACTATTTCCTACAGAATGAACATGAACATTTACTCTGACTAAACTTCACAAATTTGAAATTCAGGGAAAATAGCATGACCAACAGCAGAGCAGAAGGCCAAAGACTATGCTTCCACAGAAGCTGATCAAGAACTACTCTACTTCATATCTGCCTATTGGTCACCAACCTGTACCCTCCCATAAATCTGTACCCTCCCGTCATTTTCTGCTCAATCAGAAAGAAAAAGCTCATCCATCCTCAAAACCAGGTTCTCCACTGGCAGCTTTCAATAGCAATGATACGGGGGACAGTGGTCTAGTGCTCTGGTCATAAGACCGCAATGATTCTAGGGGTGAGTGAAGATTCACGTGGGCTGGGCCAAGTCAAATCATGATCTAGGACCGCTGAGACGCATGCACTCACGAGACCAGGAACAAGGGTGGTCTCCTCAAATTCAAGAACCAGACCCCGAGCACAGTCCCTGCACACAGAGTACAATGCACAGGGAAGGCACACTGCAATGCTGGATGCTAACTACAAACCTGAGAAAATATCCTATTTACCTTTGTATTTTCTCTTGTGTCAGGGAGAGTGACTGACAAGAAGAACCTATGCATCTGGCTGCTAGAAGTTTCTTAGAATTGATTATTCTTTTTTTTTTTTTTTTTTAAAGATTTTATTTATTTATTTGAGAGAGAGAACACATGAGAGGGGATAGGGTCAGAGGACGAAGCAGACTCCCTGCCGAGCAGGGAGCCTGATGCGGGACTCGATCCAGGGACTCCAGGATCATGACCTGAGCTGAAGGCAGTCGCTTAACCAACTGAGCCACCCAGGTGCCCAGAATTGATTATTCTTATATTCATTCACTAAAGGACAGTGATTCACCCTGACAGCTGTCAGGGGGGCGGTTTACTAAATCGGACTCAAGACATCTCAGTATTTCTTTCTTTGGCATCAAAAACTTGTCAGTCTTTGTCTTATGCTGTGAAATCATCAGGGAAACATCTCCTGGAAGCCTGCATGAAGTTTCAAAGGATGGGATAAAAGTGAATCTACAGACAAATGGAGGGGAATTCCATGGGAAAAAAACCCCCATGTGTGATAAAAGAGGAAGGCGGAACTCCTAAGGGAGACAGAATCCTGAGCACACTGGTCAGTTTAAGAAATAAACAAGGTGACTGGCCGAAGGAACTCCACAGCACAGCCCCCTGGAGAGCCTTTCTGAGAGTGGATGAACGACATGTAAGCTTGAATTTAAGCAGCAAGAGGTGGGTGCAAGGATGTGGTGAGAGGGTAATGGACCAACTTCCTCAGGGTTCCTAGAGATGCGTCTGGGAGTCCGTTTTAGCTCCTGCTCCCAAGTCACCCTGAGAAACGGCCCTAGGATGGGGACACCACATCGTGTGCTTTTTCCCTCTACCAAGGCAGCTACTCTTTTAGAAACAAGGGACAAAAATGACAACCAAGGGATTCAGCTGCTCAGTGGGGTATGGGAGAAAACCTGCAGCTGGCTTATGACTTTGTTCCCTTTCTCAGTCCATGCACTGAGGGATTCTAAGAGCAGACGTGCCCCCCGGAGCACGGCCTAAAGCACCACCACAGTAATGCGATGACACGGCGAGAGCAGAGAAGGGGGAAATTAGGAAGAGAAGCACTAACAATTCTAAACTCTATTATATATAGCGAGGTATTTCCAGAAATATAGAACACTTGGAATTGCTGGAGTGGTAGAAAATACATGGCCCAGAGGGGACAAGGATATATCTAATACTGACCACCTGCATGAAGCAGGCCCATTCCATCATCGACAAGGCATCCACAGGCCATTCAGATCAGCTGCTAAGCACAAAATGGTCGTTTCACTGCCAGAAGGCTGCATCTGTGGAACTTGGAACCCCACGCAGGTTGTACAAGCTCTGTTCATCACCCTACGTTATTTCTACGACGGCAGGATGTTTGCTAGGGAAACCGGAGGGGACAGAAGAGGTCGGGCTGTCAATGCCATCTGCCTTCCAACGGTACATGAAGGCAGTGGCAAGGCCCTCAGGACTTGGACAAGCCGCCTTCTCCTGCCTGCAGGTCCAGCCTCACGACACCGTGTTCCGCATCCCACCAACCACTCACTGCTCCCTGACCACACGCAGCGCTTCCAGCCCCCTGGCCTCCGTCCCCACTCGTCCCCACCTGGACACCATTCTCTCCCTTCATGCCTTAGTGAAACCTAGTCATCTTTAAGGCCCAACTCAAATGTCGCAGCTCTGGAATGCCCTCCCCAAAGGTCAGCATTAATTGTTCCGTCCTCTGTCCCCAGTATTATCCATTTATCACAGAATCAGTGGCTTCTCTGCTCGTCCTCTCATGGCTGGATCGGGAACTCGCTGAGGACAGGGACGCTGTCCTACTCTTCGCTGCTCCACCGTCACACAACGGGTCTGAGTGATTAGATATCTGACAGCTTCAAGATCGCATCCACTCGTCCCCTAAATGACACTCATGGAACAGCCAGCAGGATATTAGAAGGTATTTTCCATTTTAGGATGTGTCCTCAAGACCGTTGTGTAACAGAGAGGAATCAAAAAAATAACAGAGAAGGGTTCTTTTTAAGGTGCACTAACAGCTTGGATTCCCCCTTCTTTCCTTCCTCAGGAATTTCCCCAAGTAATGTAAATGGCTCTGTTCAGACTTGGCTGGCCAGAGATTTCCATCAGGTTTTTGTTTTCTTCCAGATCTGAGTGCATGGAAAAAATACCGTAATTTCCTTGTGGGCCTGGCTACAATTCTATAGGCCGATGAGCAAGGAGGAAACCTCGGCCCTGTAAGAAGCCCTGATAATCCAGTTGTTCCATTTGTTACTGTCAAGGCTTATCAGCGTTTTTGACTGAGGCATGATGTGTCATTTTAGGATCAACATCTAGACACCTCTCAGAGATCATCCCTACATCCTCCCTTCCCCGTCTCAGGATTAACGGTATCAAACTCTCAGTATTTTAAATTCACTTCAGTATCTATCAGACACTGATAGAATTCATACTCTACTAGCAATCTCTGCATGTGCTTTGTTTCTGACCAACCTGAGATGTCTCTAAGTGAACTTGTCTATGACTGTTAAAAATATTAAAGCAGTGGATTCAGTAGGCACCATAGTGGTCCGTGCGTACCGCTCATCTCCCTTGGGTGCTGCTGACGGCAAGCACCCACGACCAGCACCCAAGCAGAGAGCAGGCCTGAAGTGCCGGCCGCGAGAGCAGCCACCATCAGTGATGGATGTGAGGTGGAGGCAGCCTCTCCCCACTTGCTGGGCCCTCCAAGGGCTGGTTCTGAAGGAAGCCTCCTAGAATTCACCAGGGATTCAGGCCCAGGTACCCACAGCAGCAACTTAATCAAAATCATCTCTTTACTGCCTTTCATCTTCTCGCTAGTTCACATATCTATCTATTCCCTTACCAACGTTTTCCAGGATTACCTCCCAACAACCTACTTGTGCCTGAATCCCGGTCATAGGATCTGGTCTGGGGGGAAGCCAATCTAAGAAAAGTCCCCACACAGAAGCAACTCGATAAGCAATATGGGAAAGCAGACGTACAGGGACACCCCATATTCAAGTGTAGGAAATATGCACAGTAAATAAAACACGGTCATGGCATATTCGTGCTGAAGAACTTTCCGTGTCACAGTCATAATGAGCCTGACAGCCTCAGGAAGCCAACAGAGCTGTCTTAAATCTCTGGGAATTAGTGTGTTATATGTGTTCTAAAAACGGACTGGATTTCAGGGGCTGTTTCCAACTTCCATGGCATTAAATTTCCTTTTATTCTTCCCAGCACCATATTTCCAATAAGCCCTGAAAACACGTACCCCTGGGGAAGGATATTTTGCTATTTTAATAAAGTCTTTCAATCCTTAGGAGACAATTCACCATATTTCATTCTCAAAAATATTAATTTTACTCCCCCCAAAGAATCTTAGGAAAATATTTGTATTTCTCGCCTGAGTTCCCTGGGAGGTGAAGTTGAAAAGCTAGCTAATAAAGGATAATTCGAATATTACAAAAAACAATACATATTGCAATATGGAAATAATTAAGATCCAAAGAAAAATTATCGAGCCCTCAAATCAAAAGCCCTTTCACTAGAAAGTAATGTCCAGGGGCTCTCGTTTGACTAGTATGTATTAGACGTTATTCGAGGCATACTTTGCTTTAAAACAAGCAAGTAGGTACTGAATTCAAGTTTCTATAAAAGGTAAATTCATGGATGAGGATTTACTTCATAAAAAAATTCATAAATATTCCATTAAAATACCATGCCCTGCAAAATATCAATTTTATTTTAGAGAAACCTGATTTTTTTTTTTTTAAAGACTGTATCTAATTGGGAAAACACACATTCCTTCCTCCCAGGAGTGTAGCCTGGACCAGGGTGGGAAGAACAGGGATGGAAGGAGGCAGAACTGAAAGGTCGTCCTATAACCCATGGGATGTGGGTGGTGAGGTAAAGAAGGGTCTCAAGATGCCACCCAGGTATCTGGTTTGGGAGATGGACTGGAGGTCTTTTTACTGGGAGAGAGAAGGAGTAGGTTCATTTTGGGGCACGATGCATTGTAAGTGCCTGTGGGAATTCAGGGGAAGACCCCCTGGGCCTGCAGCCTGGAGAAGAGGTTGGGTCGGGGGAGGTCTGGCCCATGAGTGGCAGCTGAAGTCATGGGGTGGGCCAGAGAGTTTGGAGAATGCAAGGAAAAGAAGGAAGGAAGAGGAGAAAGGAGTCCCTGGAAACAATGATAAGGAAGAGGCAAGGAAAGTCAGCTAAGCAGTCTGAGAAGAAACACTAGGGAGAAGCAGGTATGAATCACTTCATGGGGTCAGTGAACACTGTATTAGGAGCCAGCATGTGGTGTTTATTGTTATGATTCCATCAACATGAGCTACACCAGGTGCCTTGCACAGGCAGAGGGGACGGAGAAGTACCAGGGCAGGATGCGCAGGTTGATGGCTGGCGTGGCTGCCAGGTCTGGTGCTCCCTGGGTACAGCTGACCTTCCAGATGCTGACAGTCCCAACCGAGAAGTCACGTTAGAAACTCCAAGTGTGTTCTCTTTGACACTTCCACACCCAATTTCATCTCCCATACAGGACAATTCTGTATTCAATGAACTATTACTGAGAAGGCAGTAGGCGCAAAGTTAGGCATCTTAATCAACCTTTCTAGAAAATGGGTCAAAAATCATAAACATCACAACAGTCATAAATGACAATTTCACCTGAAAGAAAAGGACATAATCACAAAAAAGAAAATACAGGTGGCTATTCTGTTCATGAAAAACATTCAATTTCATTAGTAATAAAAAGAGCAAAAATTAAAGTGAGGTGCCATTTACCTCCCAAACCGGCAAAGATTCGGGTCGTTAGGGATCCTGGCAGTGCGCTGAAACAAGCTCTCTCTCTTACTGCCAGGGACAGAGCCCAGTGTTCCTGAAGCTATTTTTAAAACCGAACAAATATCTGTAAAAGGACAGTAGAAGTTTATATTCAATTATTTTAAAAAATCAGAAAACTCAAATGTTAAAAACAGAAGGTTAAAATGATTTAAGTATATACCACAGATATTATTTTCAACCACCGAAATACTTTAACAAGAAGCTTCTGGTGATAGGGGGAAATGAATATAGTATCATATGAAACAAAAAAGTAACTGGCTGTAAAGTTGTATACAGAGTAAGCACTCAATTAGGGGAAGAAAAGAATGTACAAAAAGAGACACTCTTTGGAGCTCGGCCACCAGATTGGAAGGAGACGGATTTTTTTTTTCTCCTGCAGGTGTATAGTTCTCTGTATGAACCTGGATTATTTTGATAATTGGTAGAAAACACAAACATCTCCTGGCAATTCTAGTCCAGCAATAATAGCACATAAGGGTTGTTGCCTGACTTCACGAGTATACCAGTGTCCCAGGCACTAGGGAAGACTGAGGTGTGACCTTTGGGCAGCTGAAGAGGTAGTTACCTCTGCTTTGAGGTGTGCAGGTAATATAAATGTGCAAGCGTAACAGCAGCTAGAGAAAAAGAGAGCTCCTGGAGGTCTGCCCAAGTGACCTTCTCTACAACCACTCTTATCCCAAAATGCCTGACAGTTTCCAGAAGGAAAGACTTCAACGTACCTGCCATGGGGTGTAAATGGTCAAAAGGTGGCTACCCTGACCGTGAATAATGATGAAAGGTCTGTGAAAGCAGTAGACCACCATGCCAGGCTGGCTGTGACTTTCCAGGCCACAGCCAGCCTATGAACATGAGCAGAAAAATGGATGGAACTTCAACTGAATCAGGGATGCAGTTTGAGAAGGAAGCAGGAAGAGAAAAATGTGTTGATGAGACAACAAGACAGGAACCAGCTCTTTCAGATTAGTCACACTAGGCTTCTAAAGTGAATTCTCAGTCATATTTGCCTTCATTACATGAAAGAGATGACCTAAGCTGTGAGTTAATGACAGGAAGAGCCCATTTCCTAAAACAACTTGGCTGCGTATATAGAATGATTTGGATCAAAATCAGGTACATTTCTAAGTCCATCTGAGCTTGCCAATTAGCTCTTAAGAGTTTTTCACAGGCTGTTCTGGGCTGGTAACACAAGGTACAGAGACGGGGGCCAATCCCATCTTTACAGGCTGCCTGGCACCTAACCCTGTGAGACGTGGTGCGTGGCTGGCCTGTGGCGCGGGGGGATGCTGGTGTCTCGGAGGACAGGGACACTGTACGAATAGTGGTTCCCACTCATATGAGGGCACGAGAAAGGGAAAAGATTACAAAAACTTTATTTTGGCTTTTGAATTCATCCAAAAGGGAATGTAGATTAAACCAATATTTAATTGAGAAGAAGCCGGTTTTTCTTAGGAAGTCATGATGAAATTTCAAAGAGCAAATAGGGTGCTTATGGGGGCAGGATCTCAGAACTTTAGAGCTATACTCCTGCCTTCTTTAGTGATAAGCAGGGATTGCTGTGGTCTGACCTGAGAAATGAGGTCAGACCACAGCAATCTATACAGCTATGACTTACCTGTGTTAACAAGCTTCATGTGAAATCATATGTATATTTTACAGTGACAGTGGGGGAGACACGTCTACGCCATCCCCGTGTATATTCATTCAGATGAGGAGAGTTCATCCCCTCCCTTTCAAGGAGCAGCTTACGAAGTGGATCATTAAGGTGAAAGAGCTTTCCATGTAAGGATCACGGCATCTCTTTGTGTAGATGGCATGTCAAGAGGAGTACCAACTGGAACCAGACCTACCTGACGGAGCAGCTATATATAGCCTTTCCCATAGACTTGAGCATTTGATCACAACAAAACTATACGTTTGCTGATGTGAGATGCAGAACTTCCCCGTGGACCTACTCCATCAGATGGAGGACCTAAGAATTCTCTGTCGAATAATCCTTTAGAGAAGCCCAGAATTCACAGGAAGATGGATGTTCTCGCCACATCAGCACTGAGAAGAGCTCCTTTCCACGTGGGGAAGCATAAGAACCCCTGGTTTCACCTACCCTCCCCCAAACGGATGACTTTTTCTGCTTCTCAAAAGAACTGAGACCAGCACATGAGAATTCTCTTAACATCTATTCCTCGTACTTGAAGCTTGTTTATGGCACTACTACCCTTCCTATCCCAGAGAGCTGCCCCAGTTCTCCTCCAAAGCTAACCACACAGGCACTCACCCCTGGGACTACGCTTCATTCCATTAGCTGCAGCCCTGCCCACGTGACCCTCTGAAGCCTCCCTCTCCACCCTCATAGTTTCTTGCCAGGGGCACCTTCCTACCCGGCTTCCTAGCCTCTGGGCAATCTGCTAGCCACGGTGCCTTCCTAATATCTAACCTCACTTCTCTGCTTAAAAGAACCTTTGTGGCTTCCCAGATTATAAATGGTTCATACTCCCAAACTCCCTTATAAACGGGAAGTTAAACTTTAGCCTACATTCACTCCTCCGATTTTCCAATATTTAGCGAGCACATAACATACGAGACGCTATGCTGTGCAACCCCTAACGTGCCTGGAGTAGAGTTCTCTTCAGAGGATGTTATAAAACTAGCTCTACAGTCTAACCACAGACATTCATCTTCCATCCATTCAACCGATATTCACTGAGCACCCACTATGCATCAGACATTGTACTGGGCACTGAGGGTATAATAAAAGATTCAGACCAGCCCTCAGAAGTTCACAGTCTACGAAGGGAAGCAACTGTTCATTCTGTCCCTGCTGAGAAGAATGCTCAGGACTCTCCTGTCAAATGGCACAAGTCTAGCCAAAACTTACCAGAAAAAAGGCAAGCCGTCAACATACAAGTAACAAAAGCAGAAACAGAACGGCTTTCACTTTAAGTCTTTAATATATCCAATTACTTTGATTTGCTTTTTTAAAATCTTGAAAACCACAATCTTGTTTTTACTTTTTTTTCTCATTTTCCTATCCAGACACCATATATTTGATTCAATTTACCCTCAGTAAAGGAAGAGGGCTATTACACCCTCCCCTATTAAATGTTTCCAAGCTACTGGTGGAAATGAATTCTATACTCTGTCCCTGGAACTTAAAAACCTCAATGTCTTAGTAAACTCTATTCAAGGAAAAGCCACTTTTTGGTGGCTACAGATTCTTCATGAAATGTGATAATGGCTTGTATTTAGTACAGAAATCTCAATCCTGCTTAATTCCTGAATAGAACGATATTGGAAAGTAAACTCTCTCATTCATTTACCCAGCCTGGAAAAGTCTGAGGATGGCAATGTATTTGCCATGTTTATCACACGAAGGCATGTAGTTTCATGGATCAAGTACACACAATGGAAGAATGTTGACAAGGAAAGTGGCTGGTGTTTGTTGGCACCAATTACACAGGAACAGAATCAGAGGTTAGGAAAGCTCACCACCATCACCCTGTGAGCCAGCCAGGATTCAAACCCAGACCAGCATGATTCCCGGTCAAATACTCTCCCCCCTGCCCCCCTTAGACTACATTTCAGCAGAACCCAGGGCATGAATGAGAAACAAATACATGGATGATTCTAACTGGGTTCGCTTCTCACGTTTCATACATATACTGGTGACAACTAAGCATCTAGCCAGCAATCATTCCCTTGAGAATGTATCTCTGTATTTCTGGTACCACAGTAAGAAGAGAGTGCTAATTCACTGTAGGTCGTTAAAAGTCATTTTCTCCGGGATGACAGTTCCTAAACTGATCTGCTGGGGCATGTCAAAATGTGACCCTGGGAACATGGTACCTGAGTCAAATGTCAAAATTAACAATCATCAAAGAAGCAGAACATTTAACGGAAAAGTAGTGTTTGGGTTCATATCCTGGTGGATAGTGGTGAGTGTCTCCCTTGGAAGTGAAGAGGAGAAAGGTCTACGGCAAAGACATCAAAACTGAGCCTCGGGCTGTATGACATAAGGTCCAGATAACACAGCAGCTATGTGCCTTTTCTTTTTCTTTACAATTTTGAATATTTAAAAACATTCCTCTATATGTAGACTGTGAACAAAAACTTGAAAAGGAGAGAAAAAACCACTTTCATAACCTTCACAATCTATTAGAAAAAAACTGTATTTTACTTAATAAATTAGAAATTACCCCATTCTTTCAAGGATATTCTAGAGCATCAATGTCCAATGGAAATATTATATGAGCAGGTACGGCATTTCAAAATTTTAGTGGAAACATTTAAAAAGAAGATATTAATTTTAATAATATATTTAACTCTATATATCCCAAATACTATCATTTCAACATATAATCAACATAAAAAGTATTAAAAATATTTTACATCCTAGGGGCGCCTGGGTGGCTCAGTTGGTTAAGCGACTGCCTTCGGCTCAGGTCATGATCCTGGAGTCCCGGGATCGAGTCCCATATCGGGCTCCTTGCTTAGCAGGGGGTCTGCTTCTCCCTCTGATCCTCCCCCCTCTCATGTGCTCTCTCTCTCATTCTCTCTCTCAAATAAATAAATAAAATCTTTAAATAAATAAATAAATAAATAAATAAATAAAAAATAAAAATATTTTACATCCTTTTTTCCTAACACTAACACTTCAAAATCTGCTGTGTACTTTGTACGTAATGCCCATCTCAATTCAGGTACTAAGTTTTCATCAGAAATACTTGACCTGATTAAACCATATAAAATGTACAGTTGAAAAATAGATCTGCATGCCCAAGTTGCCTCAAACATGCGTAAGAGTTTTCCAGTAACTGAATTAACTATCAATTCTAAATTTTCAATGAACTAAAAATTCAGTGCTTCAGTCACACTAGCCATGATTCAAGTGCTCAACAGCCACACGGGGAGAGTGGCTACCAGAATGGACAGTGCAAGTCTAGAGCTCTCATTTGGTTCATCTGGTCAATTAGCAAAAACTCCCCCAGATGGGGAAAGATTCATTGACTCGTGAATAGAAAACCAAAGAAGACTAACTCCCAATGCTTCACCCTTCTGATGAGGGAGTCCCACTTTGGAGGATAAGGTCACTCTCGATTTATTCAGGAAAAAGATGATCCTTCCTGATCTAAATAACATAACATGACATAAAAGGCAGCTCAA
The DNA here is from genome assembly GCF_054177405.1 of Leptonychotes weddellii. Lineage (NCBI taxonomy): Eukaryota > Metazoa > Chordata > Mammalia > Carnivora > Phocidae > Leptonychotes > Leptonychotes weddellii. The sequence continues at coordinate 87,772,364 of NC_138375.1, read as the reverse complement.
TAAGCCAGAGTTCAATCTGAAGAGATTTTAAAACTATGGATATTTTTTCAAGTCAGAGTCTCTGCCTCCCTTCTTGTGTCCTGGCGAATTTATGAGCATATTTACTGAGATTCAATAGCTGCTAGTTCCATATGCCTCACTCCACACACAATACATCATTTAATCTCACAGCAATCCTGTGTGAGACAGGTGAGAGCCAGAGAGGGTGTTAATAACTTGTTCAAGGCCATACACCTAATTATAAGGTGTAGAGCTGGGACTCGAGCCCAGAAAGTCTGACTAGAGTTTTTTTAAAAGCCTGCTCAATAGAAGCCCCCTAATACCAACTACACACCCTAAATTCACGCTTTTCAAAGATTTCTCACAGTTCGCAGAGCAGGCAGGGCAGGAGAGAGCAGGTACTACCTTGCCACTCGACCAGTGAGGCAGACGAGGTACCTGGCAGGGCCGTTCCTCCATCCCACATCCAGGGCTTCTTCCAAGGTCCCTGATGCTGCTAATACACCACACACATGCTATCTTTACCTCGCTGAATCCTCCAAAGCACTCTGGGAGGAAGGGGTATCCACACGTAAAGAGATGCGGGTTCCATCAGGTAAAGGAACGTGCCTTAGGTCACACAGCCAAATGGGCACCACGTCTGGGATCCCAGCCCAGGTCTGTGCCCAGCAGAGATGGACTCTCAGCTCTTGGACCACCTGAGGACAGGCTCCCCTCAGACGGCAGTGACTCCTCATTCAAGAGAAACCTTTCAGCAAGTTGATATGATGTGAGTAGTCAGATTTCTTCATAATTCACATGCTGTTATTTCACAAAGGCCACTCCTGTGTCTGACTTGGTCAAGTTTTACTGTATTTGTATGGGATGAACTCACAATTAAAAAAAAAAAAAAAGATAGATAGATAGATAGAAGGTGAGTTTTATCTGGCTAAATCTTCAGAGAGGGAGATTTCAAGGATGAACATGACTCCTGGAGACACTGGCAGAATGGAACTGGCTTCTCCCCAGAGCTGATTAAACAGGCCAGCCTGGCCAAGATCCAGGGTGACAACCCACAGTGGGGGACGAAATCATCACTGGAATACATGGGAAATATGGAGCCACTTAACTCGGGCGTTCACATGCGACTTCTTACATAATGGACAAAATGGCAATTGGACCTGTTTCCACTCAAACAGACAGTGCCTGGGAGTTGAAATAAACACATTCCTCACCAGCACAGATCTGTCTCTGTTGAGAATATTTTCCCTTGTAGATCTGTAGGAGTGAAAACAGGCCTCACTACCAACCCCAATGTCACCTGGCTGACAGGCATCTGAAAGTCTGGACCTGAACAATGCCTGGCAGAGTGTTATTATTAACCAAATTTTAAACAGACTTATGAACACCTGAGTCAGAAAATCACATGTAATAAATCCCTTGTTTTCAACATACAGGAACAGATATATATTTTTTATTCATAGTCTTCATTAATAGAAAATCACTTTCATCTACTCCCAGTAAATAAACAATGGAACAGATATTTCAAGATTATCAGTTTGATAAGGTGCCAATGATTAACCTTCACAAGACACCCACCCATCTTGGGTCAGCCCTGGCTTTCCCAGGAGAAGGAACTTTACTCAAATAATTTCATAACTCACAAGTGTTTACAGTTCCCATTAAAAAAAAAAGAACCCAAGCTTCCTAATCTAACCCAAGTAGTAGTAGCTGTTAGAACATTTTAATAAGATTTCAGAAATCAATAGTTCAATTCATGATGTAAGGGCAATTTTGCCTTCCCCAGAATCTGTAAGTTAAAAAGATCACCGTTCCACAGTTGAGATGGTGTCTGTGAAAATATTCTGTGAATTCACTGTATATGGTAGAGCCTCCACGAGAGGGTGTCAGTGGGTCCCATATCCAAACCACATACTGGCTCTCTTGGCCTGAGCTGTATCCTCAAGTTCATTACAAGGCCCCTGGGGGACCGGGTTGAATACTGTCTGCTTTTTCAGAATCAGAGATGGATCAAAGTCTTTTAAAACAATTATTTAATTGATCTTCCTGAATGCATACTGTAGATTACTCAACCCCTATTATTGTTTCTAACATTTTCCAAAAGTGACCTTTATAAATCAGAATCTATAGACTCAATCATACATCACCTATTAGTCAACTGTTTTCACCTTTTATTTAGGCAATTCCTCTACCTGAGCTGTCATCAAGTAATAAAACTGGGTAATTTGAATTGGCCATCTCTACTTCCCCTTTCACAGAGAAATGGTAACAAATGGTGAAATGGTCCACAGAGAACTCAAAAGGAATAACAACTTAGAGTCAGCTATGCCCATTATAAAGAGCTTGGAAATTTGCTTATGAATGGTCACAGAACCTTTACAGGGTCTTTTACAACATTTGGGTATGCTCATCCAAGAGGTATTTCTAACCAAAACAAAACAAAACAAAAAACAAAAAACCTAGTGTTACCATTCAAGATCCAAAAGTTTGAAACACTACACCTCTTTCAAGAAGTAATTTGCTACCCACCTGGAAAGTGTATCCAAAGAATTGTTATAATAAGGGTATCTGACTTCGACTACTTACCTATTTTATCTGCAGGAATGCTGGGAAGTGTCAATGAACAACTTCAGAAAAATGCCACCTGGAGAAACAAATTGAAAAAAAACTTAAATTAAAAAAAAAAAAAAAGGTTTTTTTTTTTTTTAAACATAAAGAAGACTTAGCATACAATTTTATGTCTCATTAAAATATGTAACGTTTCAAATATTGGCCTCCAGGCAGCAAATAGTTCAACGTGCATTAGAACATAGCCACCTGTTTGTGGGAACAGCCACAGTTTCGTGGGAACACTGATGTACTAACACAGAGTCCAAACCAACGATGAACCAGAAAAGGTAAGAGAGCAGTGGGGGAGGTACAGCCCATGAACATGCCCCTTATTAAGCCCTTTCCTTTCCCCCACAAAGAGACCAACTTGAAAACACAATTTGTGTCCTTCAGGGCACTTTATAAACAGTCTTAAAAGGCTCCAATACTCCTGAAACAAATTAAGAATGAAATATATAATTGTGAATGAGGAACTATCCTGGCAGTACTCAATATCCTTTCCAGTAACTCTGCTAACTTTTTTTCAAGCTAAACTCACAAGGATGTCCGAGAATGGAGAAAGGAAAAGTGGCCGTTACAACTCTAACATAGTAAACAAAGGAATCAAGAACTAAGAATTTATCTAATGATTAGTTTACTCAGAAATCAAGCATTCCTTTTGGTGTTCTCAAAGTCTTCTGGTAATCTTAGAAAATTATAAGCCTATTAATATATTCACAAAACAAAGAATCCCAAAACGTCCATTCGTTCACTGCTTTGAAATATTAAACATAAATGGAACAAATTTCTAATACAAAATATCACAGTTACTATTTGGTGGAAATATATTATATATCAGCATAATGTGGCATCAGATTATAACCTTTCCAGATAGACAGTATGTCCTTTGACTGTTGAGGAAACTAATGTTGAAAAAAGCAGAGAAACTTCCCCAGCATTACAGAGACCCAGGGTTTCCAAAGGGCAATCCTTCCATCCTGTCATGTGGCCCCCTGCAAACATCTTCTACTCTACACCTGTTAGTCTACTCATTACTTCTCCAAATAGAAACCTGACATTCCTTAACACAAAAGCTCTGGAAAACAAATCAACTAGCAGATAAAATTAACTTGTGCTTTTTGTGTGTTTAAAAGTAGTTTCTTCATTTCAAAATGGTTAGCCTAATCATGCTATTTAGGACTGTAATTTAACATTGCATATAAGTAAAAATGTAGAAAGAAAGAAGAGGTTTAGAGTTCAAGAAATAAAACACACAACTAGGAGTGAAGAGGTGTTTTTAACTTCAGGTAAGACAGATGAAACAAAATATTTGACAGCTTCAATTCTATTGGTAAGCAGAAAAACAGGAAGTCTACGTGCCCATTTTCTATTAACAAACTTTCAAATATCCCATCATCAAATTTTGATAATGAAAGTCTGTAATATCGGGCCACAAATATCCATACTTACATCTAAATAACTAGTTTAACAGCAGCAGTATCAGTGTTAATCTAAACTGGACCTGAGGTTGAAAAGCCAGTGTGGGGCTTAAAGGCTCCTCTATCTAAAGACATCATTTTAGTTCAATAACAAACTTGAAGATACTGAACAACAGTCACTGGGTTTCACTTTATAAAAAATAAATACACAAAAGAATTCTGAATTCATAAGGTTCTTTGTTATAACAGCTTAGGAGAGTTATGATTTTTTTAAATGGTTCTTTATAAGTTAATTACTAGTTAAATTCCAAGCATTTCCCACAATTTAATTTTACCCCTTTAGGGAAAGTCACAGGAAGTCATGATCAGTATTTTTATCTGAAAACTGCTTCTGTGAAATAAACCACTAGGATTATTATAAATGGGTCTGTTGTGGTGGAGCTCTTGATCAACATTTCATTACCTCTCAAAGCCAAATGGGTAACAAAAACACGGACTTCAAGCATAGTTCAAAATCAAAGATAACATTTTAAAAAATTTTTGTCACATACAACGCCAGCAAAGCTCTGGACAGTTAAGAAAGATCTCCAACCTCTAACAGTAATAGAGAAGGCAGGGTCATATCCTGATTCCCACCTAAAGTTTTCCAAACTCACGCTGCCAGTAAAAGGCACTTCCTAGAATAAATATATTTGGTCTGAAGCTCTGAAGAAAAAAAGCACCTGGGACTAAGTTTTCAGTATCATGATTACTGACAACAAAGCCCTATCTTGTGAAACTACCAAAATGATCAGAAAGATAAAACATGACAATAGGGCATTACAGTTATTTTTATTTATTAAAAAAGTCATTTTAAACATTCAGTAGACTAAAAGTATACTAAGTCATAGAGCCCTCAAACGTTCACAAAAAATAATGACTCTATTAGGCATTAACTGTCAGGCACTGATCTATGTACTTGATGGGAATTAACTCACTTCTCACAAAAATGCTGAAGTAGGTACTAATATTATCCCACTTTAGAGATGAAGAAGCAGGCACAGAGAAGTCTCTCAAAGTTACATGGCTTGCAAGAAGTGAAGATTCAAGTCCATATACATGACCACATTTAATCCTAAACAACCATATTAACAGAGGCAGGTCAAAAAAAACTTAGCCCCATTTTGAATCTGAGGGAAAACGAAATTCTGAGGAGAAGAGACGGACTTCCCCCCAAAACACACTGCCCATCAGCAACACGGGCAAGAAGAGAACCCAGGGCATCCAACTCTAGCGTCGGGGCTGGGTTTTAATTTGCTTGTTTTTGTTTTACATTCTGGTAATTAACATGTAACTCACTGAGGAGAGTGTATCCTGCCTTTAATCTCTGAGAAGACGCTTCAGGGTCCTCCCAGGGGCTGTGGCGACTCTAAGAACATCTAGCCCAGTGCGCACTGAGGTATCATCATGCTGTCATTTCACCAGTTTCCCTTCCTCTGTGTGCAATTACGTTTTTCACTTACTGGTTAACAAACACAGAGGAGCTTATAAAAATCAGAAATAGATGACTTTATTATTTATCCTTCTTTCATCTTCATTTTTATAGACCAGTAGTCTCCCTGGCCACTTAAATGAGTTATAACCTAATAAACGCAGGCACTTATTCAGCAAGCAGCCTAAATGAAATCAAAACCACCATTATTTTTGCACATTAAGGAGTTAAAAGTTTGTACTTCCCATTCATCTCCATTTGGGTTGCATGCCCTTCTGTTCCACTTCCGGAGATGGAGGGGGAGGGGGGGGAACAATAGCTGCCTTTAGCGCCAAGCACAGCACCCACGTGACAGGCACCAGCTCTTAGGTATTGAATTGGATTGCCAAAAACAGGAAGCTGAGTTGTAAGACCCCTTTCTCAGTTAGAAATTTCTATGACTTGAAATGTGCTGATTTGAATTGTTTCCCGTCAACTCTGTAAAATTAGAACCAAGAAGTGTAACTTGTTTTGGAAGTTATAAGGAGAAATTCCAGGTCAACCGAAAAAAGAATGTCACAGTCAACAGAGTGGCCACACAGAGGTCCCGGCTGCCGTGGGGGGACTGAGAAGCATCGGCTCATGATCAGAGAAGCCAAAGAAGGGTAAAGTCTCAATTACCGTCCTATAACAGAGAGACTCGTTCCATGAACCCTGCGATAGTTCACTACACCCATCCTCGGTGAAAATTCGAATTCCCATGGCAGAGCACTGTATGAGTTAAATGATGCTTTACAATTCATTTTCTCATCTGACCCACACAATGAGCAGAAGGCAGTTGGAGTGGGGGTGTAGGGCAGACATCATTTATTATTGCCACTGTACAGACTAGGAATGTGAACCACTCAAGCTAAATCACACAATCAGTAAATGCTGGATCTTTGCAACAACCAAGACATGGGCTTTTCAGCCATCATACTTATTCATCAAGGACAAGGGCAAGGATGGGCCCCAAAAACTTGAAGCATGAAAATGAAACCAAAGGAGATGAGCTAAAAGCAAAATATAGTAAGAACCCTATTACTCTTATAAACCACTCTACCTTCACCTAAAAAGTACTCTACATTTTTAGTAGACAACTCTAGGTTCTGTTTACTTGTGTCAACTAAAGGGACAGTTGTCCAAACCCTACTTCACTATGCTCTGCTGATACAACATATGTTTGTATGTGGTTCCTATTTTAAGGGGAGTTGGTGGCAACGTAACAGACACAAAGAGCACTGTCCCATTTCTACACCCAAAGCATAAATAATTGTTCAAAGACTAGGCTGAGAGGTTGTATTTCTTTCTTTCTTTCTTTTTTTTTTTAAAGTCAGCGAAATGTACAGACTCTATTCTGACAACAGGTCCAAGAGAACCTCACACTTGGGTCTGACAACAGTAGTTTAAAAGAAATGGGTCAGGCACTGAAGACTGCTGAACCTTGCAAAATTTTTTTTTTAAAGATTTATTTATTTATTTATTTGAGAGAGAGAGAGAGAGAGAGAAACAGCATGAGAGGGGAGAGGGTCAGAGGGAGAAGCAGGCTCCCCACTGAGCCGGGAGCCCGATGCAGGGCTCGATCTCAGGACTCCGGGATCATGACCTGAGCCGAAGGCAGTCGCTTAACCAACTGAGCCACCCAGGTGCCCTCCTTGCAAGACTTTTTAAGGGAAGACATGAAAGTGTCAAATTTCACAAACCTGTCTCTAAGCAGAGGGAGTTGCAGGTTACCAAAGGCTGAACTGCGTTAACTCCTGTGAAATGCTGGGAACCTGAGCCTCTACAATGCCCACCCTGCCACTCGGCCACACAGTGAATGACTGAAGTTCAAGGTTCTAGAGACCTCATGGGTCTATAAGCCAAATGTTGTTCATCACAAAAACTTCCTTTTACTCTTAAGGAAGGAGAAACCACCTGAGTCAAAAATCACATCAACATGAAGCTGTTAAAGGGTAAGTTTTTAAATATCTGAGAACAACAGAATAACCTACCCATGTGCCATCAATAAGTCAGATTCAATTATACTGCCTTTTAACAATCAGGTTTGTACACCACGTTCGTTCACATGACTATTAGCCTTTCCCCAACATTTAGTTACAAATCTACTGGACCAGAAGCTCCTCCAGACTAAAACTAATTCTGCCTTACACCCTTACCTATCTCCTGCACTTAGCACAGTGCATTGCACAGAGTAGACATTTCCTAAATAGTCACTGAATAAATGGATGATTTCCTACAGATAGAAAAGGCAGGATAGGGGGAAGAGAGAAATATGGGGTTGACAGAACGGAGAAAATCATCAAGCCAAGAGGACTGCTGGAATTCCAGCAGGAGAAAGTACAAGAGGCAAAGGATGAGTCAGCAGGCATGGAAGGAGCATGCGGGTGATGGTTACCCTGTCCATGTAGGGGGAATCCTCAAGTGGGTGTGTTTCAAAATACCAGTGTGTGGACGAACCTCCGTGATATCCTTGGAACACAAGTGGTGGAAGACGGTGACAGGGGCAAGTGTATATAATTAAAGAGCTCTTCTGGGAATTCTGCAAAATGCTCCTCGAGATGACAACTACTCTTAATACTCTTGGCCTTTTTTTTTTTTAACCTTGAATATAGCTATGTGATCATTCTGCAAGACAGAAACAGTTGTGAATATTGTTGGGCGCTGGTAAAGAGCAAACCTCATCAAATACCACAAGCACGTGTTCACGAATAAATCATTTAAGGTGGACAGACGCAGGTCGTTATAGGCAGACAGGTGAGTGCAGCATGCTCGGAGTATGCGCAAGGCTGGTGGGTGGCCATGCAGGTAGCTTGCACCGGAAGAGCTGACAAGCCCTTTCTCTGTCTGACACTTCCAAATCTGGGCATCAACTTAGTAACAGGCCAATGTTTCTGAAAAACGGAGGCCAAGATTAAAACTAGAACTAAATGAAGGCTAAACATTAAAAGCCTTTCCAAAGAGGGTCATATGGACACACTCCAAACTCAGGTGAGAGCACAGAGATGGCAAGTAGAGCTGTTGCTCCCAAGCTGGCCATCAGCTATAATCCCCTTAACGTCCAAGAATGAGCCCGTCTGACCTGTGGAAAGACCCAAAGATCCTTGTGTAGCATCACCTTCACACAGGTGAAGTTCACGGAGGGGACATGGCTGTTACAACATCAGCACAGGCTGACTCTCATTCTGGAAATGTCTTCTTTAAAGGATCTGCAATGTCCTAAAAACGAAGGAAAGAATTCTGAGAGTCTCTGCATCCAAGCATGCTGATTCTAGTGCTGAAAGACAGTTGGCTTTGGGAGGCCTGGCTCCCATATCTAAAATATTTTCCCTTTTCATTATCTTACGTATGCAAAAAGCATTTATCTGTCCATTACTTTATCCTCCCCTAGTCAAAAATTATCTGTTGGGCACCTATTCCCTGCCAGGCACCAGGGAGACCGAAACAAACAAGGCATTATTTGCTGCTCCCAAGAGAAGTATTGTCTCCCCTGCACTGCTCAGCCGTGTTCTGCCCCGTGCCCTGGTGCCTCCTGGGACTTCCACTGCACGAGGGGTCTGGTGGCCATCACATACACAACACTCGCCGGTCACTGCTGTCTCTTCCAGGGGGACCTACATCTTCAGCTTCTGTCTACATCATCAAAGGCTTTGAGCTTTTCTAAAACCTTGACATTAGTGAGCAAGGAACAGGATTTTGGTGAAACAGAGCCAGAGAAGAGGAGCTTCGATTACCCTTGGAGAGCTCAGAAGGCCTGTGGCATCTCAGGAGGAGTGAGGATGTCTTCCAAATACATGTCGGAGGAATAAAATCACTTCAACACAAATTGAATGAGGACAGTATGAATAAGCTTTTACTGCTTGCCAGGGTAAACTTTCAAGAAATTTGTAAAAAAAAAAAAAAAAAGTCTGTATCATAACATGGGGCGCCTGGGTGGCTCAGTTGGTTAAGCATCCGACTCTTGATTTCGGCTCAGGTCATGATCTCAGGAGCCCCATGTCGAGCTCTACGCTCAGTGAAGAGTCTGCTTAAGACTCTCCCTCTGCCCGCCTCCCTCTCTCAAATAAATAATTAAAAAAAAAAAAAAGTAAGTTGTTTGTCCACTAGAATATAAGCTCCGTTACACAACCTTTAATGTGTTTTAGTCTGTGCTGTATAGATCCCTAATACCTGGAGTGGCACTTGAGAGCGAGTTCTCAGGGAATATCAGTTGGTGAATACATGTGTGGGCAGATGATAATGTCTTGACCAAAACAGGAAACCAAGGGAAAAAGGGAGATCAGATGAGGGTTTGGAGGAAAATCTGCTCATTGAGGCTTTTAAGCTTGAAGTACCTGGTTGGGCAGATTCCAGTAGGCATGTGTGGAACTGAGGAAAGGAGGTTGGTGCAGGTGATATAGTTTGGGAAATTCGTACCATATAGGAGGTGTTTGAAGCCATAGGAACCCCCAGAAAAGCAATCAACTGAGTAAGGTAAGAGCTGGCTATTGTATAGTAAAATAAGTAAATAAATAATAGCATCTACCTCACAGGGGTGTGTGTACTAAAGGAAAGAGCTCATGTGAAATACCTGACCTGTCTAGCTCTTTGAGGCTTAGCCAAATTACACAGCAGGTGCTCAATAAATAGTGACTGCCAAAATGCAAACACCTTTCAAGACTGATAAAGACCATTTTTAGTGCCATTTTGTCCTCACAGCATTTGGGCACAGCATGGATGCAAGAATTGTATGTTTACACGAGGCTGTGTTTTTCTTTCGGAGGACTCTTACTCCAGTCTTATCAAAGATTAAGAGATTCTCCAGCGTTATCTACAGCATAAAATAATGCTGTCTTCCTTTTTATTATCTAGTGGGGGAAAGTAAATAGGCAGGAACACAATTACCAGAAATGGGGTATGAAAGGCTACCACTCGTTCCTACAAGGTCCATGGACATGAATGTTTACCGTGGTCCAAGCGCTGTAGCTACAGATTTAAACCTAAATCCACGAGGAGAAAAACTTGCTGCCACAGACTAAAAAAGTAGTGACAAATGTGGCATTTGAGCTAAACTCAAAGGATGAGTTAAATGTAAAGGTCCAATTTCAAGAAAGAAAAAAAAAAAAATCACGGGTTGGCTTAGGTGGTTTGCTTTTAAGTTCGTCACTAACTATAGCTTAACTAAAAATAAGCATCCCAAGTCAATGATGGGAAAACAAACGTCACTATGAGTGCCCCATTTAGAAGAGTTAGTCAAGGAGGTAGAAGTCCAACACCAATCAACCACTAAAGCAACTGGGTTAAGTGCCTGCTGTAAGTGCTGCTGGGTCTTTCGGGAGAAGGACCCTGTGGTTTCACTGGTCAGGGCAGAGGAGGAAGTGAGCAGAATTCTTCCCCAGCTACAACTAGAGTGTCTCTGCTTTTATCTTTTTTTTTTTTCCTATATTAGAATTCTACTGAAAATTTTGTTTGAAGAAAGCACTCATTGTTAAGAACAAACATTCTGAAAGCTACTGACGTGGTAAAAACTAATTCTGGGGATAAAAATCAACAAAAGCTTTAAAATTCTGGTTTTTATATCCATTTTCACAATTGGCTCACGAGTATCTTAAGGGTGATCACCGTGGGGGTTGGCTGGTGCGGTGATTAGGAGGTGCAAAGGTTTCATAATTCTGTAATGTCTGAATTCTGCTTAATAAAAATGAATATTTTTCTCACCAAAAAATGTTTGAGATACTTTACTTCAGCCTACTTGTCTTCCCTATTTTTCAAAGAAAACAAATTATAACTAAATTTAATTGCTTCCCTGGGCAAAGATGAAATCGTACGGAGGCTTCATACATTGCTGTGTTTATGCTAAGAAATAAGAGAAAATGTTCCATGTTTCATTAATAGTAAAAACCTAATGATATAGAACCATTCTCTAGGGGAATGGTACGCATGGGAATAATATTTTTTTCCAAACAACTTCCATAACATTCCTGTTCCTGTACAGATGCAAATGAAGTGTTTCCAATTTTAATTACAAAATGGTGTTTAAATGAAGAAATGAGAACAAGCAGAGACAATGAACAACGGTCTTAGGGAGTTAGAGGCAATTTCTCTTCTAATGCTGGCCCTTCTCCCAGTTCCTGAAAAGGAGGATGGTATGTTCATGTTGAGCACTAGGGAGCACTATTTCAACAATCTCAGTCTAACTTAGTGTAGAAAGTTTTGTCTTCAGACCAGAGAAGCCCACAAACAGCAGGCACTGAGACTCTGGCTCACAGGGAATATTTCAGACTCTCCTTTTAGGCTGTTAAATATGCAAGCAGGGTGCCCTCCATCCACGAAGATGAACGCCAAGCCCTCTACTACCAGGACGAAGGCCCTACGAGATCCCAGGAGGAAAAGCGGAGTCTGGACATACTTCCACACTCTCTAACCCTCCCTGGGACCCGTGACATACATGTGAGAGGCAGCTGGTCGGGGTTAAAAGTACAGTCTGGCTGCACAGTCCCGCCCAGCTAACTGGCCCACAGAGCAACCGAACCCTGACCTTGGCCTCACCATCCCCATTCTCTAAGCAAATGTGTTAACTGGCTGCAGATTCCTGAACTGTGCCTCAGATGCATTCCCAAACTAACACACACACACACACACACACACACACACACACACACACAAGTGATAGGACATAATTTTCTCTAGTGAGGAAAAACAGTTTTATTTATTAACAGCTAACCACTCATCAACAAAGTCGACTACACTCAATAGTAAACAAGAACCCATAACTTGGGATTCTTCTGTGTTAGAGGGTTACAGAAGCCTCCCTGAAATCTCTGGAAAACATTTTCCTGAGAAGATTCTGCTGATGCATCAGCTTTGGCTCCCAAGCTCTCATTTGCATGAACTGCAGACCATTCATGCTAGAACAGGACGATTCTTCCTTTAGCCAGGCCTTCAGCACTCGCTGTGCGTATTCCTCAGTCACCCAAACTCCACCACCTCAGCGCTCTGTGTGTCTAACTCAGAACTGCTTAGGGCGGGAAGGACGTCAGAGATGACCTAGCACAACACCATCATTTCAACAAAGCGGGTCCAGAAACAGCAAGTGACAAAAAAGTATTGGTGGCAGCCTAGGAGCAGCAAACAAGGCCCTCCCTCCTAATCCTGTGTTTGTATCAGGGGATGAAGAACTCTCGGGGGCCCCCAGTGCTCAGATGTGCCTCAGACACCACAGAGCAGGAGGCGGCTGGGGGGCAACTCCCCAGAACAGCTACGGTTTATCTGTTTCATATATTAGGGTTAAAAATAAGATTTTATTTGAAAGAAAGGTTTTCAGTGTAAACACACAAACATCTTGAAAACCACCACATGGCAGAACTAACTTCAAATAAAAGGAAAGTTAAAAGAGAGACAGAACTAAAAACATAGGGTCTTACTTTAATGAATGTGTCCTTTCTTAAAAGGAACGAGGAAAGAAAACAGTACTAAAACCAAATGTTACAGCTTGGAGTTCTCTCCTTTATTTTTGCCTGCCCAGGAAAATAAAACAAACAAAAAAAGACAAAGAAGAAAAACAAAAGGAAGATAATATATTTTAGAGTCTAGGTCCTTGGCAAAGTCTTAAATCCATATTGCATTGACTGGACAATTTCAAGAAATAAAGTCACAGAGGGCATTAACCTAATTTAAATTCCTAAGATAAATCTTTACTTAAAAAAAAAAAAGAATGGAAAAAAAATGCTTCATAAATTGCCGTTGTGGATGCGGGGGGGGGTGGGAAGCAAGGCTCCCAATTTCACATTTTGCTTTCCTGTCTGTTGAGCACCTTTAATGCTTTCAATTTCTCCATTCCTAAAAAATCAAGTCCTTCTTATAGGTGTTCATAAGCCTGTGAACTATATCTCTTTAAGGTCAGTAGGCGGGAGGGAAACTGATTTGTCACCATGTGGTAGGCTAGAGCTGGATACAATTTGCAGAAGGAGGGGAAAGCCCTGGGGATACTGGGAATCCAGCAAGTCACCAAGAACTATGTTCACTGTGGTTTGGCATTCCACAAAGAATCTTTTCTTTGACTTTTTAATTTTTGTCATTCTAGACTCATACTGGATCCAGACAATTTAAAAATCTTGCTTCAGACAACCTTCTTAACTTTTTACAGTTAATATAATAGCTTCCAATGATAATGAACCAAACAACCTCTTTGCATTTTATAGACCATTTAAAGCCAGCAAACTAATCATTTAGTAATGCAATAGTTCTTTACAGGAAGTGTCCTCACGCTAAATACAGTTCTTTGGGGACTTTGTTAATATGCTCAGTCAAGTCAGCTCTGCTTAAGCCAAGTATCCTCTCAGTGCCATCCTCTGAAAGGATCAAATGTCTCTCTCCAAACAGACAACCCCTCTTACTTCCTCCCTCCCACTCACTCCTAAATTTCCACAAGCAACATTAGCATACAATGCAAATGAGAGACACAGCCATTTCTAGGCACAGGGAGCTCAACACATTTTTAAGGAGCTCCAAGAGAATGTAGCAAAGTACTGATTTTCCTTATGCTCCACGGATATATGAATATTAACACAAGTTGTTTTATAAACTTGGAACACTGCAGGAGGCCATCTTGGTTAGGTTCCAAGCAGACTTACTTAAGTGACCTAATTTTTGTGTTCTACTTTTGAAGATCTCCAGGACAGAAATTCCACAATCTCCACTGGTAGCCTGACTTGTAGTTTAATTTCCTTCAGAGTCAAAGGGGACAGTTTCTCTCAACTTTTTAAAAAAAAGTTAAACAAGAGCTTAAATCTTGTGAAAGATGTTATTTGAACCCCGAAACTGGTAAATGCAACCACACAAGTGAACCACCAAGAAAGAGGCTACAGGCCACGACACAGGCTGACATGTCGCCGGCTTAGTAAAGACAGTCACACTGCTCTGTCCTACCCTGGCGAGTCTGCGTGCATCATGGACGTCCACATTCACAACTCAGAGTCACAGATTTAAGAAATGACTCTACAGTGTGGAACTGTTGAATCGCTGTATTCTACACATGAAACTAACAGAGCACTGTATGTTAACTAACCGGAATTAAAGTAAAAACTTAAAAGAAAAAAAAAAAAAAGAAACGACTCTACAGCTCCTGGAAGGAAAGAAGCTCATGTGCAACAAAGAAGTATTTCCTAGTCACTGGGGAAAATCTTTCCCAGGCCTTCCACACTTTCCAAATGAGAAGAAATTGTGTTTTTTGGTTTCCTTTTCCTTCTCTGTTTTTCTAAGAGTCCCCTAAGCAGTATCATACTCAGGTTTTCTACATTTTTTTTTAAAGATGAACTTTCCACTGTACTACACTCCATGAAACAAGTCTTCTGGAGATTTTACCCTTGGCCTCCTGGAATTTTTCAATGAAATTCAAAAGAGATGTTTACCTGACCCCAAATGTTATCCTAATGAAGACTCTGTTTTTAATTCCTTGAACTCTTCTCTTTCTCTTTTCTTGTCATGCCCTCTGGGAAAGAAAGACACATACAGATGTTGGCCTGACCTCAACTGGCAAACACCAAGATAATAGAGTTCTAATAGTTTCTCAAGAAACTTGGACAACATCACATAGGTTAATTATGCCCCCTTCTCTGGTATGGTCCTCCACACTTCACCTTTTTAGAAGATCAATGGAAAGACAGAAAATACCAGCATACTATCTTTGTGACAAAAACAAGATGCCAATCACTGGAAGAATAAAAGGAATATTATGGGTTTCTCAAAAGCAATGAGAGAGCAGAAAATAAAACAAAACAAAAAACTATGACCTAAGTGGTAGGAGGAAGGAGGAGTTAGAACCATTTTCTGCCAGTTAAAGAGTCCAAATGAGGCTGATTGCAGGCTCTCTCTAGCGGACGGCATCTGAGGAATATAGGAATTGGGCACCTACAATCAGGGTTTAGTTGATAATTTCCTTTTCTTACAAGAAGGAAGGTTCCCGGCATGGAGGCTTGGCAAGTCCATTTCCAACGGTCACAATTGCCCCTGTTTAGGAATGGCTTTGGCTGTCACACGTACATACAGAGCCACGTCATATGCATCTCAGGGTCTTCCTCCTCCTCCTTTCCAGGTACTTTCCTCTACCAAGAAATCAAGGGGTGAGATCAATGGCTTCACTTTACTGCCAATTTTCTCTGAGAAATGTCTTCCAGAAATCATTTAGGTACAAGGCTTCTGAAACCATTCCTAAACCTGCTCCTAACTACCTGTCCTGGAATAAGACAACACTACCACATGATCCATCAACCACACACATGAGCCCTGGGGGCTCAGAGACACCAAGTCCAGCTCTCTGCTGCCTAGAAGCTACAATCCAGTAGCAGGAAGAATGCTGACTCACAAAGAGCTTTGTTTCAAGCAGGTCCTTCTGAAAAAGTAGAGTTGGTGTAATAGTGAAGATGAACTCAAACCCAGTACAAAAGTGTAGTTTATTTCCTCTACCTTTTTGAACCTGACTCTGCAAAAGAGATGAAAACTGCCCTCAAGCAAAGGAAAAGGGCCTTCACATGGCCTATACAGTGCCCCGAGTTCAGTGATTTGGTATTTGTTACAGTCTGGCCATTTCCCTGCACTCAGGGTCAAACAGGTGAAATTATCTGGAGCCATGGTTGGAATCTTCTCAGATTTCAGGACCAAGCCAAGTGTACAGATGAATCTACACAAATGCCCACAGTAAGGGAGTAGTTCACACTTGTTGACTGGCTGGATTGATTTGTAGGAGCTGAAAAATTGCTCTTTGGCATTTCATTTAATAAAAAATTTCATTTAGGGCGCCTGGGTGGCTCAGTCGGTTAAGCGGCTGCCTTTGGCTCAGGTCATGATCCCAGGGTCCTGGGATCGAGTCCCGCATCAGGATCCCTGCTCAGCTGGAAGCCTGCTTCTCCCTCTCCCACTCCCCCTGCTTGTGTTCCTGCTCTCGCTGTGTCTCTCTCTGTCAAATAAATAAATAAAATCTTAAAAAAATTTTTTTCATTTATATTTCATTTGTGTTCCAGTGTGGTCTATCTAATCAAGGACTTTAATGGAGATCTCTAGGTAAAGGAACAAAACACACAAATCACTGGAGTCTCTTCATCAGAAGCAAGATGTTTTGAGGATGGTGATGGCCAAGGAATTAATATGATTAGCAATAATAGGAAATAAGTGAGCAAATAAGGATTTTCAACCTTTTTGTTTATTTCATCCAGCTCAACTCAGACTGGCTACTGCTTTACCCCTGGGCCACTCTGCATAAACAGGAGCCCCCAAATTAGAAACAAGGGAACTTCTTTTGTTCCCATTCCATTCAAAGTTTCAGTGACTAAGTTTAATATCAATGGTTTGTTTGTTTGTTTGCTTTTTTAAAGGACTGATAGTTCTAAAAATGGTTTTTCTTCTAGATGCTAAATGAAGGAGCTTTAGTCTTAGTTCATGTGTAAACCATCTGGCCTAAATGATGATTTGAAGCTCTCAGCAAACAGCTGATTGTAAGGACACTGTACATGGAGATGGCATTCTAAGCCCATCCTAGAGGGAGGCAAGGAGCTAACTGGTCTAGGATTTTCATAAAATTCAGATTAAAACTGATAAAGTTAGAACAGAAGCGTCCTACAGTCTTTCAGTTTCCCCTAAGTACATGAGTAAGAAAAGACAAGGATGAAACTCATCAAGAAACATCAGGAGAAGAGCAGGAACATCTGCTGGAAAGTACTTCTCGTTAGCACTGAAAATGAGGGAAGCGGTGTGACCCCAGTTTTTGGGTCCTCGTGTGGGCCTGTCTCTACGTGTTTCTCAGAAATGAGATGAGATGATACTTGCCAACCCCTGGTTAAGTGATATAGAGGAACAGGAAGTCCTTCTCTGGTTTGCCTGGGATAAAAATATTCCATAGATCTTTAAAGGATGAATTAAAAGATTAGCTCTGGACAGAGGCTATGAGTGCCATTGACCTTGGGAAGGCATGGGGGTCAGCATGTACCATAGGCCCAGCTGTCTCTGTTGCTTGATGAGGCAGAAGAATCTTGAAAGTTTAAGCTGGGGTATGTGGAATAAATAGGAAACACATGACAACAGAAGTTCAATAGCTGTTCTCCATGGAAACCAGCCCCCAGGAAGCTATTATGGGCGTGTGTAACATGGGAGGGTCAAGAGTGCAAGTTCAGCCAGGAAACAGCTCAGCCACACATGGGTCCAGGGAGAGAGAACTTTCTGTAACCAAAACCTCAAGAGCACCGAGAACCTTAGCAGTAACTATGGTCTTCCTCCTCTTCACGATTATGAGGGGTCTTGCTAGGTGCCCCAGTGCGAAGTACTTAACAGCATTTATCTCCATGGAACACTCACAACAATGACATGAAACAGTCAGTTAACTCCATTTTACAGATGGGGACACTGGGAATTGGGGTACCTTGCCCAAGCTCATATGGCCAACAAGCAGCACAGACCCTTCTCACATTACCTCCCAGTGATCTAAAAGGCCAAGCAACACCAGAGCTAAAAGCGGGGAGAATGACAAGGCCATTTTTATCCAGTGCTTTTCCCTCTCTAAAGGACTTGAGGAGGAAGAACAGCACCAACTCTGCAGTTCAAATTCTTGGGTTTAAGTACCAGATTCACCATTTGCTGTTTGGGGATGTAATGATCCCAAGGGTGGCCAATATCCACCCATTTTATTCTCCTTTCCCTGGGGCAAGTGACTGAGACCTCTAAGACCTTTTGTCCTCCTGTCTACCATGCGATCATCATGTCACCTCTCCATATAGCTGTGAGCATTCAGTGAGATGATTTTATGATATGGCAGTACACAAAGACGAACCATTGTTATTCCATTTGATTTTCATCTTGTCTCATTTGCAGAAAGTGCTAAGCCATCTGGTTATAGAACAGTGCTGTACTCATTTCACAAATGCGGTAACTAAAGCCCGGCACCCAGGGCCATCACACAGCCACGTGGCCCTGTGACCCATCTTCTGTTCCTTCCTCCACCCTTTATCTCAGTCACCACAAAACCTCACATGCTCCGTCCATGAAGAGAATACCACTCAGCATAGTTAAGTGCCCCAACAGTGGTCCCTTGCAAGGCTGGCACCCGCTCCTGCTCCCTGCCACCCCCCACCCCCCCCCCACAGGAGGTATACACATTAAGTAAAATAGCAGCAGAAACTTCTGGATTTTGTAGGAAAAGAGCTGATCCTTAAGTTCTGTCCCAGTACTGAGTTTAGGGTCTTCTGTTTATTAATACAGTATAAGCTATGTTTTCTAGCAATTATTTGAAAAGCTCTGGAAAGGGGCATTTCAATATAACAAGGACTAGAATGTCATTTTTATATATACCAAGACTTGGAATACTCTTTTTAATTGTTTTTGCTGCCTAATAAAGGTTTCATGGATTTTTGAACTCAGGAAGTGTATTTCCTTATTGGAGGTGGGGAGAAACCTAGTAGCTTTTGCTTCAAAAAGAACAACTGTTAGATCATTATCATTACTCCTATCATTCCAATCCTGTCCTTCATCATCAATAATAAAGGCATTTCTTACAGTCATTAAAGCCTTTGCCATGTGAATTGTGAAAAAACAGATACGAAACAAGGCAAACCTAAATACCTTGAACTTTGCTAATGTTAAATTATCTGTTGCACAGCCGATTAAAGTTGGTCATAGAGACTCACATTTTCCACAACCTATCTGCTGGCACGGTTGATGCTTGTTGGCAAAGAAGCCAATCAGAGTCATCTCACAAAACAGGACAAATGAAGACTCTATTCAACACTGCAAACTAACTGTTATGAAAGATTTCCGCGGCTATGAAGGGCCTGGGGGTCAACAATAAATGATACACAAGGAAAAGACCACCAGAAAATGCTGACACCTCCAATCTCTGCTTTTGTCCCTGCATCCCACACCTCTTGGACACAGGGACTTGGGTCTGAATTCTAAATATCCTATACCCACATGTAAGCCATTATGAGTAACTGTTCTTGAAATTTAATTCCACATCTGCTGTTCTGCAGCCTTTAGAAATCTTATAAATTTCTCTGACAACTGTTTGCAAAGGCCATAATCACAAGCATCTGTAACTGGATCCCCAGCTATAGGGCAAAACACCACATAATTCCAACAGGCTTTTGGTCCAACCTTATTTGGTTTCTTGTCTCTCTCGCTTTCTTTAAAATTGTGCTGAGACTTCAATTTGCAGAGAGCTGATTAGCACTGGAAGGAGGCGGCCCAGGTCCTCTGTATCATCCCCACCACACAGACGCGGGCACATCCTCAACATCTTCCTCTCGGTTGTGGCTGCTCACTCACCTTTAGAAAGAGCCCTCATGACTGTGGCAGGAGGCAGTGGGAGCCAACAGAGTCCCTGTGCCACTTAGGTTGCTCCCTACTGCTTTCAAACTCCCAGAAGGAGGTGGGAGGATGCTCCCTGGCTCCAAGTAGCCTAAACATAGATGCATTAGGACTTCATCTCTCGCACTTGGGTTGCTCAGAAGCTGTGTGGATCTGGAGCTGGGTCTGCCCTTCCTAATTACAGTTGGCCATTGGCCTGACATTATCTTGAGCAACATAATGAACCTCCCTGTGACTGTTAGAGATTTTAAAAATTTCATAGCATCCACTTGTTAACAGCATTCCTGTCCTGTTCTTTCATTCTATTAACACTCCCAAGAATCAGGTGGGAAAAGTTCTTGCACCAATTGGGCCACATACAGATTCAGTAACCCTGGGCAAGTCACCTCCCCTCTAGGAAACCTCTGTTTCCTATCCCAATTTCTAGCCATCTCCTGCTTTTTTATGAGGAACACATCTAACAAGGTAAGCAGAAGTGTTCTTCAAATGATGAAAAATTAAAATCTAGGCGTTACTATCACTGCCATCCTCATGATCCTCTTCAAAAACTCCACCCAATAGTTAAGAGTTCTGGAGCCACAGAAGCAGGGTTAACTACTCGAGCCTCAATTTTCTCATCGTTGACGTGGGGATGAAATAATAGCACCTAACTCGGAATACTTGAGAGGATTAAATGAGGAAATGTACAGAAAGCACTTAGAAGAGTGCCAGAAACAAATTGGTGCCTAGTATTAGCCACTCTCAGTATCCTGTAATTAGCCCTGCTTGCTTTCTTGTTTCACCAAGCATCTTCCAAAATAAATGATTTTTTCAAGGCATTCGACTTCGGTATGCCAAGGGAAGAGGAGGAATTCATCATTATTGTTACCTATACTACCTCATATCCAACCCACACATGGAGCATGTAAAAATATTTTATTATTCCCTTTTTACGTGAAGTTCAGAAAGGTGGAACAGCTAGCTACTAGGTGGCAGCCAGCATTCAAAGGCAGCTCTGAACAACCCAGGCTATGCTTTCCATTGCCTTGTTTCCATTAGATATGAAGGGGGAGGAAAAAAAAAAAGTTTCCCCCAAATTAGAAAGTCACCTAATTTACATAAACAGTGTGGTTCAAAGTCTATTGTTAAGAAACAGCTTTTGATTTGGACTTAAGAGTCAACACTCAGCTCAAAGGGCAGCTACTCTTGCCTTCCGTCTCCTAACCTGCAGCCCTGTGAGCAGTGAGGTAAGAAGAAACCTCTGCTGCATGTCCCAGCCTACGTGGACCCGGGCACAGCCCCTGTCCCCCAGCAGCACACCTGCTGGTTTGTGTTGGTCCCCTCCAACGGACCCTGGGTTGGTTCCCTAAGGCCCAGCACATCTTGTTCACCTCATATATCCAAGGCCCACCTGATGCCCAGCCCAGAGCAGGGGACAATACTGTCAGTTAAATGAATACATGAATGCTGTCCATCCATGGAATCCTTGCTGCACGGAGGTCTGGTTTATTTGACAATTACGAGAGGTTGAAAGCTCCCAGAATTAAACCTTGTCACTGCAGAATATGATCTGTATAGTACCCAAGACCACACCTTACAAAGAACATTTCATAAGTCTATGTAATTAGAAAGACACTTAAGTAAAACATAGTTATATCCTTATGAAACTTGGCTTGTGTCTGCTAGGAAATGTTCTTGTATCAAATACGAAGGCACAAACTTCCACATACGACTAGACTATAACTAGTGCCTTATTATATTTTTTTTGGAGGGTCATTCAGGAAAATCCAGTCAATAATAACCAAAAAATGGGCAACAGGTTTAAAGGTATGTTGTAATGAAAGATCACCTTTTGGATCATTATGTTTCCTTTTCAAAAGTACCACACAAGAGAACAGATACAAACTTAGATAAAGGCATTAACTGATTATATAAGTAAAACAAACTCTGAGTTCTTTATACTACACCTACAGCCCACAAAGTCAATTTGCCTTGCTTCTTGGGTTTTTTTTGTAATGACTATATTAAATCCATTTTTTTCCTTTTCACCTTATGCATTTTTCCAGTTTATAAGTGGGTCTTCCTCCTGGACAGGTTGAGAATCAGGGAGGCATACAGCTGCCTCGTGAAATGTAAGTGATAACTTTTAAAAACCTCTATGATGTTTACTCATGGATTTGATAAAGATCGATGCTTTTGTTACAAAGAGTTATTTAACACGGAATAAGTTTATACTTCATTTAACACTCATACAGAAGCTAGAAATAGTTACATCCATGCTGGAACACTTAATCTTACCAAAATAATGTAGAACATAAGGTCATAATACCTCCAGGATAATTGTATATGAATGATAATGCAGATTATGCCTTATGTAACCACAGTCAGAGCTAGGGAGATTTCCTCTTCTCTCACACCTTTGATTCTGCTTCGGGATCTGTGACTCTTCATAGCTGGGTGTTTATGATATTTCTGAGAAAATCAAACTGTTTACTAGTAAAAATTACCCAAGCTGCTTTTTGGTAATAACCTAGTGACACATTTAATGTGCTATTTTGTGGAAGAGGGAAATTAGATTTACTATTTTTCATAAAATCAACTCAATTCAGGGGTGCCTGGGTGGCTCAGTTGGTTAAGTGTCTGCCTTCAGCTCAGGTCATGATCCCAGGGTCCTGGGATAGAACCCCATATCGTGCTCCCTGCTCAGCGGGGAGTCTGCTTCTCCCTCTCCCTCTGACCCTCCCCACCCCTCGCTCTCTCTCTTGCTCTCTCAAATAAATATTTTTTTTTTTAAATCAACTCAATTCATACATAGTCCCTGTCCATACAGAAAGACACACTACAGAAGTAAAACACCCAGGACTTAACGAAGTATGTATAAATTTATAGAAGAGAATTAAGATGAGGACATAACCTTAAATGACCAGTTTATCTGTTCCCATGACCAAGCAACAAATGAAACGCCAAGAACAAGGGAAAGTAGTTGACCTACAGAGCCCTAACATTTTTCCCTCTGCAGTTTTTGAAACAGTTTACAGTTTCTTTATCTTTATTAGGACATTTTCCCTCATCAAATTAATGAGTCACTAAACAAAAGGCTTACTAAAATGTTTACATTTGGGAATAAACTATCTGCTAAGGCTTTAGCAGAAAAGACAAGTCATACTTTGCCACTGCTTTTCAATAAAATTATCTAGGAAAAGCCAGGCAGAATTGTTGGAATAGAAACATAGGATGACCATGTAAAATTCAGTGAATCCTGAGACCAACTCAAAGAAAATGTTCGCAGTCCTTTTTGCCCCGTAATCCTTAATATCTTCATTTCCACCCTCCTATCTTTATGGAGCCCTCCCTTCCTTCCTTCCTTCCTTTCCTTCCTTCCTTCCTTTCCTTCCTTCTCTTTCCTTCTTTCTTTCCTTCCTTCCTTCCTTCTTTCTTTCTAAGATTTTACTTTTCAGTAATCTCTACACCCAATGTGGGGCTCGAACTCATGACCCCGAAACTGAGAGAGTCACATGCTCCATGGACTGAGCCAGCCAGGGGCCCCTGAGCTCTTTCCTCTGACAACTATTAAACAAGATATTCTTTTGGAATAATTTGCATTGTTATAACCAGATATTGTGCAAGGTAAGTGAGGGGAGGAGAAGTCAGTAGAAACCCTGTGCTGTGAGGACTTAAAGGAACAAGAAGCTTGTTAGTTGAGGTAACAAAGACAGAAAATAGATAGTAAATAATAAAGGGCAACACAAACATTCATCAAATTTTCTTAGGGTTCTGTCCAGGTACATGCAACTGGCTGAACATGTGGTTGATGGGTATGACGAGAGCCAGGACAGGACAGCTGTGAAGGATGCGCTGTACACTACATCTGGGAATTTTCTGAACAGAAATGGCTCCTTTCAAATCATTTCCATTTGGTGGTCTTTTCACAGTGGTCAAGAACACATATTCTTGAATTAGCAAATAGTACCATACTCTTATTAACAAGCAACACAGACCTACAGTTAGAGATCGAAGGGAAGTTACAGAATTCCATCCGGGGGGCACTTGGGTGGCTCAGTTGGTTAAGCGGCTGCCTTCAGCTCAGGTCATGATCTCAGGGTCCCGGGATCGAGCCCCGCATCGGGCTCCCTGCTTGGTGGGGAGCCTGCTTCTCCCTCTGCCTCTGCTGCCTCTCTGCCTGCTTGTGCTCTCTCTCTCTCTGTCAAATAAATAAATAAAAGCTTTAAAAAAAAAAAAGAATTCCATCCAGGGAACTGTGGGAAGACCAGAAGTACTCAGAGGTGGCAAGGCATGCTGTCCCAGCAGTGCAGGAGGGGAGCCAGAGGACCGCGGCCTCCCCCTGCAGGAGGAGCCTCTGCAACCTGGTGCCCAGTCCTACATCTAAGAGATATTGGTGCTTCCACCAAGTAAGAGCTAACCTGTGTTGTTCTCCTGTGGGGCTTCCGTTTCCCAGGGTAAACTGCATAAATCCTCCGCTCCGTGGGGGCAGTAGAGTTCTTTCTCCCTCTTCTCTAAGTTTCACAATTTCGTACCACACTGACCCTTTCTGAACATCCTTTGCTTTCGTGGCTTCTCATTTCCTCTACATTAAGTTCTGCCTGATCCCTCCTCAAAGCAGTGAAAAACCCAGGTACCTATAATCAGTCAGCTGAATTACTCCTGGAGATCCAGATTGTTGTTGTTCTTTAATTTCAAAAAAATTCAAAGCTGTACAGAGGTTCTTTCATGCAAACAGGCAGAACGGGCTCTACTCCTGAATCCCTAATGTCCCTTCAGAACAAAACCAACAGCAATACACCCACAGTCATAGCGGCGTTAGTCACAATAGCCAAACGTGGAGGCAAGCCAAGTCCCTATTAACAGATGAATGGATCAACAAAATGTGGCATATACATACAATGCAATCATGTGCAGCCTTAAAAAGGAAGGCGATTCTGACACATGTTCCAATACGGATGAGCCCTGAGGACATTACACTAAGTGAAAATAGGCCAGCCACACAAGGACAAACACCATATAATTCCTCTTACACGAGGTTCCTAGGGTAGTGACATTCATAGAGAGAGAAGGCCGAAGGGTGACGGCAAGGAGCTGGCGGGGAGGGGAAGAGAGAATTACTATTGAATGGGTATGGAATTTTAGTTCTGCAAGATACAAAAAAAACCTCTGGAGATGGGTGGTGGTGACAGTTGCACAACACTGAATGTACTTAATGGCACTGAACTATACAATTAAAAGCATAAAAATGGCAAATTTTGTTATGTGTGTTTCACCACAATGAAAACAAAACTAAACAAAAACCAACAGTTTCCACATCAGTTTTTGGCAATTTGTGTGCCATCTCCATCACTGAGGCTTTCTGGGAGGGGGCAGTCATTCACCGAACTGCGGGGGGGGGGGGGGTCACTACCTGCTTCTGACATGCGCACTGCGCTACGGAGCAAGGGGAAGCCTTGGGGTGGGGGCGGTGCTCCGAGGGGCGTACTCTCCCAGGCAGCGGGGTTTCTACATCAGGAATGCCTGACTCACTTCCCTTCATCGTGGGAATCAGAAGGGAAACATTTCAGGCCCTGAAGTGGGATGGGTAATAAGCCCTCCAGGTTCCCTAAATTAAGGAAGGGGAAAAAGGATTAAGGAAGTCAAGAGCACAAGGCCCAGAGACCCCTGGCGCTCTCTTTCCACCTTCTGGTTTTCTGCCTCCTCCAGGTACCCCCCCTTCATGTTCACACTCCTGTAACAGCATTTTCATGATAAAAAAAACTTATTTTTTAATAAAACTGCTCTACAAGGTCCTCACAGACTCAGCCTTGCCTCCAGAAGGTCATCATTTATGATACACCCTGTGGTCACACCAGCTGAAACATATAGACAACAGGCTGGGATACAAAATCAATGTTTGAATGGGCAATGATGTATTCAAAGCACCTGTGGTAAGGGTGGGAGATGCGCACATTTTGAGAACCGGCAACCAGACCAGAGACCACATAGACCAAGTGTGTGTAGAAGAACCTGGGAGCTATGCCCACAGCCTAGGGGGTAAAGACTGGACCATGGTCCCAAGAGGGCCTCACTCCCAAAGTGGCAGGTCATGACCTTCCCCCAGTCCCACCCTACTCCGAGGCATCCCACAAGCAGACCCAGGGCACCTTGCTTATTGGAGGCAAGGAAGAGAGGAAATGGAGAGGACATCTCATGCCTATCAGTCTTCACAATAGCAAATACTTGCATAGTGCTCATCACAAGCCATTCTTCTAACACTTTATGGATACTTATTTCAACCTCACAACTTCAGGTACTGTCTTATCCACTGATGGAAAAAGCAAGACGTAAAAAGGGTAAGGAACTTGCCAAAGGTTTCAGAGCTACTAAGTGTGGGAGTGAGACAGTTGTCCTTGCTCTTAACTATTATGCTATATCCCATCTCTCTGAAAGGGCTATTTACGTATCACTAGACAGGGAGAGAGGCTGAAGGACATTCAGCACTATGTAGCATGGTAGTTCTGCCCCCCCCCCCATTTTTAGGGGGGGAGGCAGTAGAGCTTTGTGTAGAGACATCCTCCAAGTCAGGATGATGTAAGTAAGGGGTCAGCTTTTACAGCTCTTACTTACTAGCTATGTGGCCGTGGGCATGTTAATTAACCTCTCTGACTACTGGCTATCTACTGCATGTGTAGTATATGCCCTCTAGTCTATCTATGAGAATTATACCAAGTTCCTGGCATATACTCAGTAGACAGAAGCTATTATAGACCCAGCCAAACACTCTCAAAACAACCATCTGAGAGGGGCGCCTGGCTGGCTCAGCTGGTAGAGCATGTGACTCTTGATCTTGAGGTTGTGAGTTTGAGCCCTAAGCTGGGTGTCGAGATTACTTAAAAATCAAATGTTAAAAAAAAACGCATCTGACAGTCATCATCTAACAAATTAATCAAAATTCTATGATAAAGTAATAACGACCATAAGTCTAAACTGTCGGTTCATAGCCACAACCCTACAAATCTTGAACAGTCCCTTT
Source organism: Leptonychotes weddellii (assembly GCF_054177405.1). NCBI lineage: Eukaryota > Metazoa > Chordata > Mammalia > Carnivora > Phocidae > Leptonychotes > Leptonychotes weddellii. The sequence goes on along the minus strand of NC_138375.1, from coordinate 87,745,522 downwards.
ACCACAGTGTTTGGGGAGGGATTTGATAATTTTTCCTAAGTGTTCCCCTGGGATAGTTAAGAACCAAGACACAAGGAAAAAGAAGGAGCACAAATTAAAGTTAGCAGAATGTTTTATTATAAACATAGTGCAAAAGTTAAAGATTTTTTAAAATGACATTTTATAATAGCCTTTGATTCTAGAAAGTCAAACATTCCATAATTAGTAAATCACATATGAAAAATGAACAGCCTTCAATGACCAAAGAAAGAATATAAATTGCTCGTCGCATCTCAAACCTCAGAGAGAAACCGCCTGACGAGGTTAACCTTCTGAACGGCTGTGAGCCCTGTGTTCTCTCCCTCAGAATGGACCCTGGTGACTGGCACCTGGCTGGCCTATCCTCAGGGTGCACAGGGATCTCTCAGGGACCACGAGAGCAAAGTTCATGCCTGGCATGTTCCCAGCTCACATACAAGAACGTGAAAATAATTGGCGCTGTCTCTATACATGCACTGATGGACTTTTCCCAGGACTGCGTCAAACCAGGATCTAAGGTGAAACAACAAGCTAGAGAAGCCATGTGCAGACACCCCACCTCCGGCCAGGACGCAGGGATTCTCCTTCCTGGAGACAGATGTATTTTTACAACAGGCTTTTCTATTTTCCTTACAGATTGCTTCAACTATAACAGCACAAACCAAACATCTGAAATAATGAGTCACCTACTGGCTTGAATCCGAAGCACCAGGTCAAATGCAGTTTAAGCCACGTCAGTGCTTAAAAGCAACCCTAGTACAGTGAGTGGACAGATTTCTGCCACCCACGATCTGCATGCCCTTTCTACCACGGTACACGATGTCTCAGTACCAAGAGGCATGAGGAGCAGTCCCGGCTCTTCAGGGGACCATTGGGAGAACCTGTGGTGTTCCTTCCTTCTGAAACTGCCCGTTGATAGAGGGTATTCCAGACAAGGAAAAGCCAGAAAAGAAACTCGAACTTAAAGCATTTTTCCCTGACAGGCACTCCTGGCAAAGGGCAGTACGAGAGAAAGGGGTGGTTAAATTAACAGTAATGGTATTAAGTAATATCACTCTTATTTTTGGATTTAAGTTAAATTTGTTCCGGATTGGGTAATAAAGTTGAGCATGTTTTCATTAGTATGGGGGAAAAAAGTAGCACTCTCAGCTCTCCAGCTATTCTGAACTAAACCAAAGAAACAGATTACAAGATTTACAATAAATTACAAGCAACTTCATGTGATGCCCAAATTACACATTTACCCTCCTTTACGATATCATTATAATGTCTGTAATTAAAGCCAGGCAGATACTACTTGAAATTAAATTGAAAAGATGCACAGCTATAAGATTACTTCTCAAGAAAGATGGAATGAGAGAGGGTCCTCATTCCAAAAGGCTGGGCTTTCAGGAAACATAGTTCCACATCATGTCATAGGAGATGAGCAGCCGCCTGGAGGAAGACCACTCAGAATAAATGAGTGAATGAATGTCAAATAAATGAGTGAAGCATGCAGACATGAATGAATGGTTGACTGTGCATCTGAGTAAAGTAGCTCCGGAATTGCAAAATTTCAGGAGTACTTTTCATGAGTCTTCTAATGCCCAGTTTTCCTTCAACATAAGTTGGTCTTACCTCTTCTAAAAATATACCAGAAATGTGATAAAGAGAAGCACAGTAAAAATGACTGATCTTCCTTGGCCAATCCTTGTGATTCTTATTTAATCATTCCAATTCTGCTTAGGAATGAAGGTATTGTGTGCCTGCTGGGAAGTGTCGACTACAGCTATGTTCTGACCGTCCAAAAGTCGGGCGCCCAGATCCCCAATCACTCAGAATCCAGCTAGGAGCCAGGAAGGAGAAAGGGGCTCTGAGCAAGGAAATGCTGGCCAAAGCTCAACAAACCACATTCAGATACTGACAGAATACAATTTATAATCATCCAGAAAAGACAAATTCCTCCTTTTATGATGTTGATGGCTTCTTCTGCTTTCAAGTTTTTGCCTTCTTCCCATTAAACCACAAAATTAAGTGACTCTAAGTTGCCCATGTTCCAAAGTCTGTAAATTCATATGAAATCAAAACTCAAACATTTAAAAAGAAATTCAATATGTAAGTACTGATTAAATAAATTGCAAATAATTTTTAACACACCAAATATGTTAATTTTGTGACTAAATGCCAAGCCCAGTTCTCGGCCCTTGCTCTGTATCAGAATCACCTGTGAGACTTGAAAAAGTCACAAATAAACCACTACCATGCCCCCAAAGATCAAATTGAGGATCCAATACTACCCCCTAGAACTCAAGTATGACTTAGGACCACCTCCAGAGATTAAGTATGATGATCCATACTGCCCTCCAGAGATCAGGTGGGCCTGGGATGGAGTGGACACAGCCCTGGGCAGGGAGCCAGGCAATAAACTTTCTTTTTTTTTTTTTTTTTTTAAGATTTTATTTATTTATTTGACACAGAGAGAGACAGCGAGAGAGGGAACACAAGCAGGGGGAGTGGGAGAGGGAGAAGCAGGCTTCCCGCCGAGCAGGGCGCCCGACGCGGGGCTTGATCCCAGGACCCTGAGATCATGACCTGAGCCGAAGGCAGACGCCCAACGACTGAGCCACCCAGGCGCCCCGGCAATAAACTTTCTAAGCCTGGCTTTTCACTTACCGTGTGACCTCGGGAACAACACATTTCTTCCACGTGTTTCCTCAATTCTAAAATGGAAGCACTGTATCAAATAACAATGGAGTCTCTTCTAGCCTAACACATATAAATTTTAAAAACTGTCTCCCAAACCTAGAGTTTTTCCCACTTTGGAAACTTACATCTCTCAGTACCACATATAAGCCAGGAAAGGCAGAGACAAATGTACCAAGCGTATCTCAGGGTACATGAGCGGACTGATTCAACAGGCTCAAAGGATTTGTGTGGGAAAGTGAGGAACTTGCAGCGGAGATTAGGGAACACCTCGGACAGGAGGCTTGGAAAGTCACAAAACTCTAAGAACCCATCCTTCCTTCCTTTTGCCTTTTAAGGAACAGAAGAAAAGCTGGAAGGAGAGAGAAGTGAAGTAAGAGACAGTAAGTCAGTCCAATGCATTCCATGAACATTTGTCAAATGTACATTACGCCATATTACAGAAATAAAAAGGAATAAGAAGATTAAAGTGAAGAGCAACAAGGTCCCTGAACTCAAGGGATTTGTGATGGAATTCAGCGGCTCTCAAACTACATATGCAATGGTATCACCAGGCAAGCTGGTTAAAACAGAGAGATGTTTGGGTTCCACCTACTCATCCCAAACATAGTAAGTCAGAATTACTAGGATACAGAGCCCAGAAATGTTTTTGTTGCTCACCAAAATTTGACAACCACAAACTTAGAGCGAAAGCCAATTTTTAGATAATGCTGTAAATTCACAGGCCCCTGAAGGCAACTCTGACTTAGTTATAGAGAACAAACACAGGTCAGACCCAGGTTCCCACACCATGTGCCAAGGTGCCCTGGAGAACCACAGGGAACTCACAGGAAGATGGAGGGGATTCCAATTTCTCAAAGAAAACACAGTGAAGTCTTGGACACTGAACAAACTACTAGTTCAAGTTAATTCACAGATTGCATTACATGACATCATTCATATGTTTGTGAAAAGGTGGTTTTTGTTGTTTTGTTCTTGTTTTTGTAATTCCTGTGATAAAAACCCAAGTATCATTTGAAAATCAATATGAAGCAGAAAATGTGAGCGAGAGTGTCCACTCTAATTCCAAGGTTTGAGAAGCTGTGCAATGTCCAACAAGTAGACACATTATTAGTAAATAATGGTACTTATTAAAGAATGAAATAAATTTTTAAATTTTAAGAGAAAAGCATATGTCTTTTATAATTTATAGGTCTTACACTTTTAAATGGCAACTCAGTTATTAGGACATAAATATTTATAATATTATTTATGTTTAACTACTTAATAAGCAAAACCGTTAGCGGCTTCTTTTGAAAAAATTATCAAGACACTTAAAGCACCATGAAGAGAGAAAATCTGGAAACTTCTGGGTCAATACAACTTTACAATGAGATTTTTTTCACCACACAACTTAATTCACTTGATCAAAACAGATCCAACATTGCATTCTGGAGGAGTTCCAGAATAGTGCTTTTCCAAGTATTCTCAAATGAGAACAATGGATAATCATGAATGTCTATCCACTGATTAGCCGGTAACTTCATGAATTATTTTCTCCCATGTTATATTTCAAATAACATTCCAAAGTAAAACATGGTAAGCATTATTACATTTGTACAAAGCCTTCCAACATGAGACAGTCCCATTAATTTCACAAAATTGGAACACACAGGCCCCTTGGATTATCTAAGCATAGTTATGCCTGGTTTTTCAAGCAAGTCACAGGAAATGCTGAGCTCACTCTAACTGTTGGTATCATACTGATCTCCAGTCCTTTTTGGTATAGCAGTACTGTTTGTTTTGTTATGCTACACCATTCTTTTGTCCTCCCAAATGTTACAGATACGGTTTTCTTTCTTCTTTTTTTAAAATTTTCTTTAAAATTTTCTTTCTTTATTTATTTATTCATTCATTCAAGAAAGAGCACGTGCATGCATGCACAAGCATGCACATGCGAGTGTGTGGGGGAGGGGCAGAGAGGGAGGGAGGGAGAGAATCCTAAGGAGACTCCATGCAGAGCGCTGGATGTGGGGCCATGACCCCAGCAGAACCAAGAATCCGTTGCTCAACTGACTAAGTCACCCAAGCGCCCCACACTTCTATTTTTTCAATTAATGTGAATTGGGTTTTGAGACTTCCATGATTCCTTCAGATAAAAACTTCCCAAGACTGAAAACCAAGGCTAAGCCCTCTTCCTAGCAGGTAGAACTTCAGTAAGAAGAGACCGTATGTCCACACACAGGCTCTGCCTGCCTGTTCAAGGATTCAACCAGTAACAAACATCAAGGCTTACTGCCCAGCCTTGGGATCTTGTCTACTTGCGACCTGACACAGATAATGGTACCACAGTGAGTGCTTTTTAACCCTCAAATTGGAGATTTTTCAAATTATCCCCCAAATTACTAGCAGTTTTTGGAGTTCTCTTTAGAAAATGCCCGAAGGGGCACCTGGCTGGCTCAGTTGGTGAAGCATGCAACTCTGGGTCTCAGGGTTGTAGGTTTGAGGTCCACGTTGAGTGTAGAGATTACTTAGAAATCTTAAAAAAAAAAAAAAAAAAAACTTTAAAAAAAGAAAAAAGAAAGTGCCTGAAAACACAGAATTTCTGAAGTAGCTGTTGAGAGTCAAATCTAACTACATGAAAATTTTAAGTGACAAAGCAAATCTTAATTGTGTCCCTTAACAAGTAATCTTTCTCTAAGATGAATAAGGAGCAAGCAGTACACTCTTTGGAAAGAACTGCTTCCTAGGGAAACACACATCAAATAATGGGAGCTTTTTCTTGTGTGAAAATTACACTGGAAGACTAAAGTAGATAGCAATGTACCTACTAAATTCCTAAATAGTTTTGAAAATCTCAAGGGGAGGTTTTTCACTTTCAGATGAGCCTTTCAAGTCAAAAATTTACAGAGCTGTTCTTGTCAAGTGAGCAGACTAGATACTAATTCTAACAAAGCCCTGTTATTTCACGTTATGCTCCCCGCATATGGCCATACCAGTTTCACATTAAGAGTTAATCAGTAAGGGACGCCTGGGTGGCTCAGTCTTAAGCGTCTGCCTTCGGCTCAGGTCATGATCCCAGGGTCCTGGGATCGAGCCCCGCATCGGGCTCCCTGCTCGGCGGGAAGCCTGCTTCTCCCTCTCCCACTCCCCCTTCTTGTGTTCCCTCTCTCGCTGTGTCTCTCTCTGTCAAATAAATAAATAAACTCTTAAAAAAAAAAAAAAAGAGTTAATCAGTAAGCTCTTCAGTTTGGGCCTGGGGCTGGTGAGAAGAGAAGTTAAAATTATGACCTGGGTCAAAAGATAATTTCTCCGCTTTGTGAGTTTCAAAAATTAAATCATAAAGCTTTCAGAGAGATAAATGACTAATGAATGCAAGCAAACAATATACTTACCCCCCAGAGAGATATTACTAACAAAATACTATGAAGTTGGTAACTAAAATAAATGTTCTGGCTGAGAAAATACTTTCCACAATAGAACACCAATAGCAGACAACCAGGATAATGCTCCCTTCTGGCCTGTATCTGAACTCAAATTAGCAGTTTAAAGGAAAAAAAGTTCACCAAAACTCCAAAAACACTAAAAAGTAAAAGGGAATGACATTTAAATTTGCCCAACGCTTGACCAGCATGTTTGCCATTTGCCCAACCTCGACACAGGAGTGACCCTGCAGGCCAGGAGGGCACTCCAGTCTGAAAGATCCAGTAACAACAGGCAGAGAAGCCTCTGAGGAAAAACTGTGAAAACACAAAGGAGAACAACTCCTACCATTTGGTCTGGTGATGAAAGGCAAAATGAGGTGTCATTGCGGATGATAAATATCTGGACCCTTGACTTCTTTGTGAGGGCAAAGTAACAGAACAAATGCCTTTTTTTGAAGGAGTGATGTGGTATGCCTTGAGATTTATGATGCTGAGGTGATTCTACCATGTTTACAAAACCACCATTGAGAATTCAGGTCCCAGAGCAGAAGGTCTCAAGAGCGCAGGGAGTCATGGATTATTCCCTGAATTCTTCTGCTCAGAATAAGTGCCCACTAACCATACACATTATTCTCAGGTGTGTATATGAATTAACATTCATGGTGAATGTCCCTGTGAGGTAGGCAGATTGCCCAACAGGGAGATGTTGGTTCTTAAAGAACAGATGAGGAAGAAATTTAGTAAGAGTATCGACCATCTCTATGTAGCAAACTTGTGCCACCCATCAATTCAACAGCACTAGAAGACAAAAAACAAAAACAAAAAACAAAAACCCGTCCAACCCCTCACAGGCATTCCCCAGGGCTAGAGTAAACACAGAATAAAAGTCCCCTGTTAGCTGCATTCTCACCAGGCCACCTGCTAACCTGCTGGAGAAAGAAGAGATGCCAGAGGCTGGGGAAGGGGGCGGGGAGCTGCTTCTCTGACCTGTCAGTCTCCTCCCCGAAAGTCATTTTTCTTAGAGCTTCAGTTCATCCAGCAGATGTAGACCATCTCATCCCTAGTTAAACACTGCTGAACAATTGTAAATGTCGTGGCTGAACCTCAATATGAAAAAGTCAGTGAGTGGGGAAGTCTAACTCCTTAAAATAAAAAAATCAAAAACTTTTAAAAATACATATTGATGTAGAAAACACATAGACACCCCCGACACACACACATTTAGACTCTTCTCCTAAAAACACTGATGAAATATGGCACCAATTAAAAAGAGGTTCCACTGGGGGCGCCTGTGGCTCAGTTGATGAAGCGTCTGCCTCTGGCTCAGGTCATGATCCTAGGGTTCCAGATGGCTCAGTGTCAGGCTCTCTGCTCGGCGGCGGGGAATCTCCTTCTCCCTCTGCCCCGCACCCCTCACTCCGCCCCACTCATGCTCGCTCACGCTCTCTCTCTCTCAGATAAATAAAATCTTTTTTTTTTTTTCCCTTAAAGAGGTTCCACTGAAATTTCCAGAAAAGGAAAGCCTATCGAATACATACTCTGGAGAGAGAATGACAAATCATTGATCCCAAAATACACACATGGTTAAAGAGGATGATGATGGCAAAGAAGAAGGGAAATAAGAAAAAAAAAAAAATTAAGGGGGCGCCTGGGTGGCTCAGTCATTAAGCGCCTTTGGCTCAGGTTATAATCCCAGGGTCCTGGGATCGAGCCCCGCATCGGGCTCCCTGCTCAGCGGGAAGCCTGCTTCTCCCTCTCCCACTCCCCCTGCTTGTGTTCCCTCTCTCGCTGTGTCTCTCTCTGTCAAATAAATAAAATCTTAAAAAAAAAAAAAAAGAAAGAAAGAAAAATTAAGGCCCAAATGCTGCTGACGCTTCTTTGACTTTTTAAAGTTAGGCGGTTGTAAGGTAGAAAGATTTCCTTTAATGCCACAGGAAAGTAGAAGGTACAACATTTTCTTACAATACCCAAACAAGTTAAAATTTTCATCCACCAGCTTCTCTAAAGGCACTTTATTCAAGCTAAGGAAACAGGATTGGAGGGAACGCATCCTTCTCAAATTCTACCTCTATTACCCAAACAAAAAAGTACAGTACCAGAAAAAAAATGGTATGTTTGCTACATCTTTTTTTAATGTTTTTTAAAAAGATTTATTTTAAAAGAGCATGAGCGTGAGGGACAGAGGGAGAGGGAGAGAGAATCTTAAGCAGACTCCACACTGAGCGCAGAGCCCAACATGGGGCCGGATCTCTGGACCCTGAGATCGTGATCTGAGCCAAAACCAAGAATCGGATGTTCAACCAAATGTGCCACGCAGGTGCCCCAGGATGGTTGATATTCTTACTAGATTTGTTCTCTTATTTGTTCTTGAAGAACAAGCATCTGCCTTGGGGCAGGGGGTAGAGCCACAGAAACCCTTGACCATATCCACTCATACACAACCCTGAAAATGAGCACATTGCAAGAACCGACCCCAGGTAAAATGCTGACCCAGAGTGCAGTCAACACACCCAAGAGGCGTCCTAGAGCCCGAGGACTTTGAGGAACAACTTGCCAACACTGCATAAACCCAATTCAGAGGCCTGCTACCACAGGGTCCCCCCTCCCCCAGCCAGAGCAAATCACAGCAGCTCTCACTCACTGAGCACCCAATATCAGCGAGGCCTACGCCAAGTAATGGCTTTGCAGCGCAGTATTGGATTTAAAGCTCACCACCACCCACAACAAGGCAGGTGCTGTTACGTGCACATTATGAAGCTGGAGGTTCAGAGGCGTAAAGCAACAGATGGGAACCCACGCCTGGCTATCTGCACAGGCTGGGCTCTTCAGCACTACACTGAACTCATTAATTGATCAGCCGACAGCACCCGAAGTCTCACTGTAGGTATCGGAAAACTTGGTCTCTTGCCAGTGAAAAGGTTTCAAATCTCAGAGGCAATTCTTTTCCTCGTGGTCACTTTCCTCTTTCTTAGAGCATCTCTTCAGAGGACTCTTGAAGCAAAGGGGATATAGGAATATGGCACAAGAGTGATGAACTAGGACATACTCTCTACCAGGGATTTCTCTCCAGGGAAATATATCCCTAAGAAAAACCCCAAGGTGGGAAGGAGGGCGCAATTTTCTTTTTTTTAAAGATTTTATTTATTTATTTGACAGAGAGATAGAGAGCACAAGTAGGCAGAGAGGCAGGCAGAGGGAGAGGGAGAAGCTGGCTCCCTGCTGAGCAGGGAGCCCGATGTGGGGCTTAATCCCAGGACCCTGGGATCATGACCCGAGCCGAAGGCAGCCGCTTAACCGACTGAGCCACCCAGGTGCCCCCGGAATTTTCTTAAAGATGTTTGCAGCAAGGGCGCCTGGGTGGCTCAGTCAGTGGCATGTCCAACTATTGATTTTGGCTAAGGTCATGATCTCAGGGTGGTGGGATTGAATCCTACATTGAGCTCCGCACTCAGTAGGGAGTCTGCTTGAGATCCTCTCTCTCTCCTTCTCCCTCCGCCTCTCCCTCTCCCTCCCGGCGTGTGCGCGCTAATAAATATATCTTAAAAGAAAATTTAGGATTATTCATGCCAGCCTCAAACTGCAAAGAGTTTGAATGTCCTATTATGGGGCTAGTCAAGCACACCATGACACATAAAATGATTAAATGCTAAATGGACTATTCAAAATGAGAATGTGGTTAATGCAGCTATTTGGAATGTAAAATTACAGTAACATTAAATATTTTAAGTGCAATAGTATGTACCCACCACTGAAAACCATTAAATAGTCCCACTCAGATACAATTTCAGAACCCAATCAGAAAGTGATATAAATGAGAATTCAATCAACTACAGCTTTTTTATGGTGGTTTAAAGCTGCCAAAGAAATACAAACTATAGAAAGTCAAAACAGAGACCCATAATAGGCTGTTATGTGGTCAAAGAAACTTATATTCATGCTAACATCACATGCACATTCTGATCATGGAAATTAATTTTTTTAAAGATTTTTATTTTTAAGTAATCTCTACACCCAACATGGGGCTCAAACCCACAACCCTGGGATCAAGAGCCGCATGCTCCACTGACTGAGCCAGCCAGGCGCCCCTAAGTTCTTAATTTGTGTTATTAAAATACCTGTCTACTCCATAGCTTCTTTTTTTTAAGATTTTATTTACTTATTCATGAGAGAGAGAGAGGCAGAGGCAGAGGGAGAAGCAGGCTCCAAGCCCGACAAGGGGCTTGATCCCAAGACCCCGGGATCACGACCTGAACCAAAGGCAGACACTTAACCAACTGAGCCATCCAGGTGCCTTACGCTATGGCTTCTTGAAAGCTGGCTTTAAAATAAAGTCAACAGTCTCCCTAGGGAGAAAAGAGGTATGAGATTCCGTATTAGTGCTGCTCAGGAAATGGTTCTTTTAATCCTGTTTGTCTATTCTAGTCTTTGCATTTATGAACTCTCTAAATCCCTTCTATTTAAATCATAGCACTAAGCCCAGGATTAAAGATGCAATGAATTTTCTGATAAAATGCACTTAACTTTATATCTAGGCCATGTGCTTACAACAGTTTTGTACTTGAGTAATTTGCTCAATGAACCTGTACAAAGTAATGTGTCTGAAAATTCACCTTTTAAAATGTGTTTTATCAGAAGATGTGACAGGAGGTTTCTATTACTTCTGGTAAGAAAAGGTTATCCAGCCCCATTGTGGACTTTGTATGTGTTAATGGGCTCTGAAGCCAGGTGATAGAAGTCATGACATGGCTAGGGTTTAAATTATGTCTTAAACAGTATTAGGAAGAGGAGTTTAATGAGAAGGATTTCAATTAACTGTCGATTAGCTGACAAAATCAGACCTTCTATGGGACAACCAGGCAATCAATGCAATTTTGAGATCTGGCAGGTGTCAGGAGCAGAAAAGCATTGATATATTGCCCAGCCTCTGAACAGGAGGACGTGTGTCTGGGAGACAGATGGCACCACAGGGTCATTAGCCATTCCAGTAACCTGTTTCATGGACCACTTCTTCATGCCGTAGGCTGTCAGTCCTTCCTTCTACCATCCTTCAAAATACTCACCAGAATTTTTATATCATCATTACCACCACTTTGACCATGATACTACCTATGCTGGATAGAATTCAGACAGGTCACTTTATGACATATCCTGGCCTCTACAATAAGCAAAAATCACAGAAAAGGCAGTGCCTTTATGCTTCTAGTTCAAGGTAACAATTTTAACTACATCATCCTTACTGGCCCTCTTTCTCCTTTGATCTGTCACAAATTTACCCGAGGAATCAAGACACAATAACCTGTATATGAGTTGTCTTTGGATTAATCAGTTCCACATCTCAGAATTCCCCAGAATTTAATATAATGCAAAAATTAATCATTTCTGCATAGTACTGTCAGCAGACAATATTAATTACCTTACCATCTGGTTTGAGGTCCTTCCAGTTTTCGCATTTGCTATTTAACCCTCACAACCCCTGCATACAGTGAAATCCCTTTAGTCAGCCACATTGGCGAACACATTTTACAAAATCAACATCGCCGATATGAGCTCTGATGAAACAGTAACAAAATGAAGCAGGTGTCACCAACAAAAATTCTGTCCTAAAATGCGTAACTTAATTCAACTCAACCAATATTTAGGCCTACCATGCCCTACCCCAGGCAATGTGCTCCTGAGTCAGGCTTCTTGGGGGGAACAAAACCACAACATAAAAAATTTAACCACCTTATGTATGTCCCTAAACATTAAAAAAACAAAAACAAAAACAAAATGTGGTCCATGATATCCAAAAGTCTGGCGACTACTGATTTAAAAGATTTTATGGCACCTTTACACTCCCTATGCCTAAGCAACCATCTGGCTTCAGATGAGCATCTCTAGAAGCGGCCACCAGGGACCAGGCCGTGAATTACTGCTCAGAGCTATTTAATGTACAAGACAGAAATGTATTAAATGGCAATGAAGTAGTAATTACTAAATGCTTCCCCAGGGACTCTAAGAGCCAGTTAACTACCACTTACTACCACTAAGATTGTGAGTTATTAAATGGCAATAAAGCAACAGTTCATTAAATGGTACCTTAGTATCCTGAAAGAGTCATTTCCATACAACTCAGCACCAGCATGCTTAGACACTGGGGGAGTCCCACTGTTTGCTGGAAAACAATGTGCATTGTCACCCAGTACCAGAACCCCAACATCTGGTTAGATGGCTGAGCAAGCACTTCATTCAGTGACCCCTCCCAGGTCACTGAATGCAGCCTGAGCTCGGGGTGTGACAAGACCGCATCCCCACTGAGTCTATCACAGTCCTGTCTCCGGTACCAATTCACACCCAAAGTTGTGGTGAATCTTCTCACATAGGTTTATATTCTGCCCTTCTGACATGAACAAGGAACATCTAAAAATGTCATGATCTAATTACAAATAAAATTTGCCATATTTACTCTGCTAGCCTCCTCTAAAATGTCTTTTTGTGCATCCTACTTACTCTCCTCCTCTTGGTTCCCACCTCTCATTCCCATTTTATTCGAAGTTAGCCTCATCCCTAGCCATTCCTTTCCTCCAGTTAGTGATCCCAGCCTTTTAAATCAAAATTCAACACGAAGAGTCTATTCCCTCTAGAAGGCTTTACCTGACAAGGAGACAAGACATTGAAAAACTCTCCCAAACTACTTTAAAATCATTCCCTCAAATTCTAAATAGGTTTACAAAGAACACTAAGTTGGGGCTCCTGGGTGGCTCAGTTGGTTAAGCATTGACTCTTGATTTCAGCTCAGGTCATGATCTCAGGGACATGAGATCAAGCCCCGCATCCGGCTCTGCACTGAGCATGGAGCCTGCTTCAGATTCTCTCTCTCTTCCTCTGCCCCTCCCCTGCTCTCTCTCTCTCTCTCTTTAAAAACAAAAACAAAAAACAAAAACTAAGATGGTGTTATTTTTTTCCTTAAGCTAAAGTTGCCTACATCTTGTTATTGCAATAGTCTCAACAGGGAAATCTACCTTTCGTAGATCTATGTAACACCCAGACAAAGGGAGCACATAATGAATGTTAAACATTGAATCACTCTGGTCTGTAAAACAATACACACTACAAAAGCATTTTAAGATGATAGATGTTAGCCCTATCATTAGATGAACTCAAGAAAGTGTGAAAGAAAGATAAGCAATTAACCAATGAACTGGTCCAAGTTTCAGGTGACACAGAGGATGGACAGATGAGATCAAGGAGATAAAGTTCAAAGAGGTGGAACAACAGGTCATTAATCACATGGATCTGGGGAAACTTTCACGGACTGAAACAAATGGAGAAAACATCCTAGAAGAAACCAGAGACAGTCATGAAAGCACTGCTTCCATAGTAGAAATGCTAGAATACTCACCTCAAGATGATACCTTCACGTAAGAACTCAAGAGTTATTTTTTTTAAATCCCTATCAAGTTACAATGTAGTATTTGCTACTTTTATTGTCAAAAGCTCTCTTTAGCTAGGTTTTAGAAGCAGTATGAAAGGACGGAGCATGACAGAATGCCACAATAAAGACTGGAAAAGGGCACTGGCTTTAATTGCATAACCTCCAATGTGAAGATTAATTGCAATCAAAGTCAAAAGAAGACATTACTGTGTAAGAGCATGGGACAGGCTGCCCCAAATGGACCACACTGGCATACTGATTATTTTGAACTGAAGCTACCTGGGAAACAGGCAGCGTAAGGACACTCAGACACTCTGCTCTCCCCCTGAAAGTGGGAAATAAATCTCCCGTACGAAAGGTGCCCTCCCTGGACTAAGAAGTGAAAAGACCTTCTTATCACCAGAGATGGGAACTTTAAAGCTGAGAAAGCTATAGAAATAAACTTGGTTACGTTTTTACTCATCTATTACCTCAGCCCAAATTCCACTTAGAATACTTCTCTAATTAAAGCTCCCAAACATCTGTTTTCTTTATCTTGTCAATGCCCCGCCAATTGATTGTCTCTTTGTCTAAAATGTTTAAGAACTGCCTGCCTTTGGTCATTTCCTTGGATCCCAATTTCATTATTGGGCTTCTGTGCACTCATAATAAAACTTGGGGTTTTTTCTCCTGTTAATCTGTCTCAGGTAAAATTCAATTCTCAGTCCAGTTGGAAGAACCTCAGACTGAGGAAAATTTCTTCCTCCCATTTAACTGCATACTAGAGTGATGTAAGGGAAAATATAGACTGGATATGCATTTTTGGTTCTTAACCAGTGAAGCTACATCTATCATTAAACCTCCCCTTAGTTAGTTATCCAAAGTCTATTTGCCAAGAAAAAAAATAGTAGCTAAAGAGTTTGGGAAAATTAATCATTTAAAGTACATTAAAAGAACAGCATTAAAGAAAGTCCGCAACAGATTTTCTTTCATTATGGGACAATAAAAATGGTTCAACATTTCTGTAGGTAGCCTGTCAGCCTCCGTGAAAATCCAAAATAGTTATTATATTGTGACTCAGTAGTTCTAACCCATTTATCCTGTGAGAGAATTAGACTGGTACAAGGATGTTTAATGAAGCATTTTTCATAACAGGGAAAATGTTCCATCTTTAAGAGACTGGTTAAACAAACCACAGCACATTCATACGATGGCATATATATCAGATATTAAAAAGGAAGAGTCTAAATTTACTGACATGGAAAGACTGACCACAATCTACTGTGAAGAAAAAAACAGAACAATGCCTTATAATATGATCTCATATTTAAGGTTGTAAGTGTGCATATATGCATGGTGATCCTAAAACATTAAGGGCAGTAATTACCTTTAGAAGGTAGGTACTTGGCATGGTTTGCCCTTTACTTGTACTTTTATATGCTGTTTAAACTTTCCACAATAAGCATTTCTTTAAACAACAGAAAAAAAAAATACCAGAAAATTAAGCTTCTTTATATGGGGAATGGAATCGCTGATACATCTATTTTTTTTTAGAGAACTTTTTCTAGAGAGAGTAACAGTCATCCTTTAATATAGGATGCAAATTCACTGTCAGCCGTCAGAAGCTCCTGAGAGGAGCTAGCCTGACCCTCAGGCTGGGCTAGGAGAGCCCAGCGTAACTGCAATCAATGACTCCGAGTGCCGTGGACAGAGCTGGCGGAGTGGCCATCCATGGTCCACCTGCCTCCTCATTAGCACATGCTCGCTTTCCCGCTCTGGGACTTGGTGAGAGGCAAGGTAAGGACAGCAGGTACTGGCTCGGGAAATGCCAGCGGGGCCCTCTGTACTTAGCCCGTGGCCCTGAGTGGGGAATCGCTAAATGCAACCTCACCAGAAGGGAGTGGGAGGACAGAGGAGACCAGAAGCCTTGGGCCTGCTCCACCTTTCCACAGATGCAGCCAGGGGCCACTGGGAAAGACAGTCTGGTTAAGACCAGTGGGCAGGCCCACCAAACAGAGGCAAAACCCCACCGAGGAGCAAAGGGTCTAAAGCACCAGTTAAGAGGTCCCTAAGAGGCCCAGGGCAGATGCAGAAGTGCAGTGTTCCCTGGAGGTGGTGTGGGGAGGACAGTACAGAGCAGGGCAAGACCACTGTGGGCTGAGGTAAAGAACGGCTTTCCAAGTGGAACTCAGCCTGGGCCTGAATTCTGTTCCTTGTCAGTCTCTACACCCAGGCAGGGTAAGAATCGCCATCTGGCCCCGGCCCACGGAGCCTCTGGGCTTCCTCCCCAGCAACCGACATACCACAGCCTGAGGAGGTGATGAGGAGCTGAGCCTCGAGCCCGAGGAAGCCAGGCCAGAGGCCTGCGGCAAGAGATTTCAGGCAGGGGAAACGGCCACGCTGAGGGCCCCGAGTGGGTCAGGAGCTCAGTGGCTGAGGGCCAGAAAGACAAGTCTCAGGGCTGGAGCGGAAGGAGCACGGGGACAGCCAGAGCGGGGGCTGGCGAAGCTGGCAGGGATTTGGATTTTATCCCTAGTGCAACAGGAGAAGACTGGAAGATTTTAAGTAGGGTGCGAATGTAGTCGAATTCGCAGCCTGATTTACATCCCTAACAATCCCGACAGCTGCTGTGTGTAGCCATGGATCCTGTGGGAGGTCAAACGTTTCAAATTTTACTGAAAATCTATTGTCAAAATTCAGAATGTATTGAGGCCACAAAGCAGAGTCTTTTTCTATTCCATGCTCCCCATGGGTGGTACACACAGGCTCCTAGAACACACACTCCCACACTCTCTAAAAGCCCACAGTGCATTGGAAGATGGTCCTTCCTAGGGGATGGATTTCTCTCTGAAACAACAATTATAATTTGGGGGTGTTTCTCCTCCAAAAGCAAAAAAGAAGCAAACAGTAAGACAAAAAAATATAAATATATATTTTTTATATAAATATAAAAAAATATACAGTTGATCCTTGAACGATTCAGGGGTTAGGGGTGCCAATCCCTGCACGGTCAAAACTCCACGTGTAACTTTCGACTCCTCAAAACCCGACCACTAATAGCCCACCCTTGACCAGAAGCCTTACCGGTAACAGAGGCAATTAATACATATTTTGTGTTATATGTATTATACGCTGTATTCTCACAATAAAGTAAGCTACAGAAAAAAATGTTATTAAGAAAATCATAAGGAAAGAATTTACAGTACTCTACTGTGTTGACTGAAAATCCACATATTAAGTGGACCCAGCCGTTCAAACCCAGGTTGTTCAAGGGTCAACTGTATTCTTTTATAGCAAAGGGCTGTGCTTTCACTAGATATTTTGTTACCAATTAACGCAAAGTTAGCTGTTCATTGACAACGGAGCACATCCTACTATCTCCTTACTATTTAAACTGATACTGTGAAAACATTTCCTCTCAGACTGAGATTTTTTTTTAACTAGTTCTAATAATGATATGGAAATAGAAAAAAATCATCCTAGTCTTTTGCAAAGATTTTCCCTTAAAAAGTAAAAATAGGAAAATAGCCACTAAAGCAAATGGTTAGTAGAGAGTATGATTTGCATCTTTTAGAACTGGAATGCCCTTATATAATCACTCCTCCAAAACTCGTGAAAATATGACTACTATTTATCTAGAGCCTTCCGTTAAGCAGTTAAAGTGCTTTACAAATATCATCCTCATAATAACCCCATAAAGAGAGGAGAGTTTGCTATAAAAGTTCATTGGGCGTGAAAACTTGGCTCAGTTATTCAACAGCTTGATCCAAAAGCAATTATTAAAATTAATTTTTAACAGCAACAAAAATAATTTGGCTGAAAGAGTAAACTAATAAGCAGTCAACTAGTTACCCATGGAACATTTCCTCTACACAAAGGCTGCCATTCGTTACCCCAATACCCAGAATTACTTCTAGGGAAACCAGCTCCTACAAATCGCAATAGCCCAGAGGACCCACGTCAGGGGCTGTCTTGAAAGCACTGGACTCCATTTTATAGTAGCACTTGGTCCTACATTTCAAGTGCCCTTACGTCTGGCACCAAATGAGCTGGGGAGATAGTGATTTCCTAATGAATTAAGGCTGAGCAAAAGAGCCACCCTTCATTGGGCATGTGGGATAGTCCACTAATTGCTCAAGGACATACAGATTCATCCCAGCCTCTCCCCGGCGTGCTGCACCATGCACACACCTGGCAATCCTGAGGTCCTCCTGGCAGATAAAACAAAGAAAGGATGGGGTAGCTCTGTGGAGCAAGCATGGATGTACTTGCTGGCGCAAAATGCCAACTGCCATAAGCCCTTTTCCAGGTTCTGAGAAGCAGAGGCCATAGGAAAGAGGCCAAGTCCATGGAATCTACTACTTGGAGGTCAATTCCTCCTTTGCCAGCCTTCTACCTCCATTGTGGGCTATTTCTCTCTTTAGCCATGGGCAAGTTTCCCGGATGAGAAATGAATGCAGCATAAAGGCAGCTGGTTCTATAAGATAATGAGAGGCTTAAAACATGCACTCAGTTTTCCTGGTTCTTAAATTATCTGGTGGACCCCAGAGGCAAACAGAAGTCACCAGACCTGGGAAGAAACCTTCCTGGACTCTTCACAGCATGGCACGGTGAAAAAAGGATTCACAGTTCTCCTATGCCACTTACTACTTGTGTTATTTACACAGGTGACTTATATTCACTGAGCCTCTATTGCCTCATCTGTTAAATGGGTCTAATACTCCACAGGGAGGCTGTAAAGATTAAATATGCTAATTATGTACAACGCCTGGCATAAAACAGATGCTAACTATTGCTCTCTTCCGTTAGCATGAAGTCAACCTCCTCCTGTTTTCAGTGATTTCCATCCTTCTGTGCTTGTTACTCTCAGCTGCAAATTTTTCAATCCATTCAAAATGGACTACCCATATCTACTCCATACTAACAGGGTAGTGATTTAAAATTGGCTTTGGCTCAAGCAAAGCTGTGGTCAAAAACCCAGTTGCACTACTTATTGGTTGTATGATCCTGGGAAAATTTAGGGAACCAGTGCATCAGATGCACGATGGGGACATTAACATCACCGTTAGCGGATTACTGGGAAGATGACTGCAAAGAGTAAAGAGCTGTCTTTGTCAGAGAGCCCCGTTGGTATCCTCTCTGGGGCCCAGAGCACCCTAAGCAAATGCCACTTCATAACAACACTTTCTTTGCTTGGTCATGAGACACCAGACAGTAGCCCACACGAGTTGAAGAACAGACCTTAGAAATAATGCTTGCTGACTGATACTGATTTGGGTGCCCATGCTTTGTTTGAAACATTAGCAAATGACAGGGTTTAACTCTAAATTTTAAAAGCCTTTGTGCGTAAGATATACCTGAACAGTCCTGGCCCGGAATCTGGTCTGGTCACCATCAACGCCCCTGGGAGGACGGGCCTGGTGTGCCCGGGCACTTGGAGTAGAATCAGGCCCCTTAGGAAGCAGGGTCCAACAGGAAAATGCTACTGGAACAACTATACCCACCTTCTTTGGCCAGGGGGGTCTCTTCACATCTCCCCTGGGTGTCAGGAGGGTGGGAGATAGCAAGAAAGCTCCTTCTTACCCATACTCTGAGCATCTGGGTAAAGCCCATTCATTTCACAGAGAAAAAAATCTACTTTCGAAGTCTACCTCCAGTATTAGAAAAGCAGTCCTAAATCAGACTATTACAAGTGCTTCTCACAGTGTCTGGAACACAAACCTATTGTTTCCTATTGTAAGATTCTACCCATTTTATTGGAAGCCTTAAGAAACACTCTAAAATTATTTTGTTATATTTGAATTTAAAATTGTAGTGAAATCTATATTGGCTCTACAAATATAAAAAATATTACCATCAATATAGCTCATGTTTAGAAAAAGAAGAAAAAAAGACTAAAGGATTCAGGCATAGGGAGACAGTCTTGGGACCCATTAGAATGATACTTATCAAAAAGATGTAATTATTGAATATACTTAAAATATGCCAAGTATTGACCCATTTGATCGTTACAAAAATAACGACCCCAATTCACAGGTGAGGGGACTGAAGCAAAGAGACTAACCTTCCAAAGAGCACCCAGCTGTAAATGTCAGAGCTCGTTTCAACCCTGGCAAAGCCTGGGCTTTTAACCACTCTATTCTCAGTCACAGTTTATAAATCCAAGTTCAAGACTCTTTCTCCAACATAATTTGCAGAAGAGCTTTGCCTTCCACCTACAGTGTGGGCAGTATTAACATTTCAGGAGTGATTCCTATACAGGCATTTAGGATCCCTGGTCCCTATTCCCATAAAGCCTTAGGGCAGACTAATCACCCTCCCAGATCCAAATGCCCCTGGTAATATGGAGGAGAAAGGGGGAGAGGACAGGAGTCAACCTTGCCCCAATAAAACAGAAAAGGAAATCAAAAGGACATCAAGAAAATTTAAACAAGAAATGCCTCTTAGAAAGCAAAGGAAGATAAAGAAATGAGAGACAAAGGGAAGACACACACCAGATCCTCCCTTTTCCTGCACTGTTCAACTGGTAATTAACTAAAACAATCCAAACTTCTGAGAAGTCATCAGGACTCAGCAGCTAATAGAGAACTGTTTTCTGAAAACAAATCCATATATGGTAGGCATTCTTAATCTGTTCTTTCATAAACTCTAAGTCCAAGATTTCAAATTAACTTATGACCTGCCAATCTTCATTCTACAAGTCTGACCTCCTGATGGGAGCATGGTGAAAAGCCCTCAACTGTGTTCAGCCTAACCTAAGAGAACTCAGATTGTCCCAGAATAAAAAACTGAATTTGGATTCAAAACCTGGTTGCTACAATTAATAAGAACCTATAGTCTGACAAGGGGACCACTCATTTGGCTTCAAAAATACAGATAGCCAAGAAGGTCAAGCTGATGGATACACAGTGAAGAGAACACCCACGCTCCTTCCTCAGGCTGCCCTCACTTCTCTACCATTAGATGGGGCGCCACCCTGGGGAGACCATCCAAAGGTAACTCCCCTAGCTGACGACAGAGAGAGGTTTGCCTCTGCAAAGCTGGGGTTTGGATGTGGGATTTGAAGTGCCCGATGATGCTTATGCTCCGAAGACCCGGAACACCAGCCATATAGTTACACCGTCTCCTCCACCACCTACCTACTCACCACTCCTCCCTCTTGTCCTCCTCCTTCATTCTGCCCTCTACTCTCATTCCCCTTCTTCCATTCCCTTGGCAAATCCAAACCTCTTTGCCCAGGCTTCCTTTGTAACTATCCTAACAATGGATTGCTTCTGAGGACATTTTATGCAGAAATCAGAAAGCCAGAAAGGGATTTTGGCAAGAATTCCAAAGCAATCATATCCAGATTTCAGAAAACCATGCCAGAAGACGATCAGCTACCCTAATCCTGGTCTGCACTGTGACATGTCCCAAAGAAAACAGGAAAGGATGCTAAAAGGGATGGGGATGCGGGTGACCTTAACAACCCCCCGGGAGGTCCCATGTACACAGGCGATCCTTCACAGCCTTGGCAGAAGACAGCTGCAGCTCTCCTTGCATATTACAGCCAACAATACTTCCTAATGGCCTGCCTCTGCTCACTGACATCAGCAGGAACAGTGACATCCCCGGAAGTCCACACCGCTAACAACCTGGACTTGTGTGCATTTTGGCACCCATCTGCAAAGAGGCAGCTTCCTCAGCCCACCTGCCCTAATTCAGGAGAAGCCATCCCTGCATGTGGGCTGCTAATTCTGATCTTCTTGAAGCACATCCTGGCTTCTGGGAGAGCTCCCTCTGCGGGCCTCAAAATGTGAAGTGTCAAGTCTCCTCCGACGATGGTCGTTACATTATTTTTAGGCTTTCTTAAAAGTGCCAGGCACTTCACATTTACAAGGACACTATTAGCTCTCTTGTAAGAAAGAGAAGAGTTCAAATAATTGTATACCTTTCCTCCCTAACCAAACATAAAGGATATTCTGTCTGTTACATACCAAAACTGCAATTTTTATAACATACATTTTAAAACTGTTCACTTCTAGGAAAGATACCTTTTAGAGTGCTTACAACCCCAGGACAGGATTTAGGACAAACTGAACTAATCTTCTAAGAACTGAAAAGCTCCTTCAAAGTATGCACTTCTTTGGGCCTTGGGACGTCAGAGCAATAATCTGGAATAAGGCACCAAATGAAGGCAAAGGCTCTGACCCTAACCTCCAGCTTAAACCAGAGCAACTTCCCATTTGTTGAATAGTTATTATTAAGTGGTATTTACTAAAATTAAAACATTTGTTAATAGTTTAATAGACTATGCCAGAGAGGCATTAAAGTCGGTCAGCCAGCAGGGTAAGGCAAAACATGGTCATGATTAGCCCGAAAAAGTTCTTTAGGAAGAGCAACAAACCATTATCTCAAGAAGCTTCTAGAACAAGTTTTTCAGTAGCACACTAGACAAAATGGTTGATTTCTTTAGGGGTCACTTAACAACAACTTTTTATAGTGTCTCACATTTTGTGGGTCAGGGATTTGGACAAGGAGCAGTCGGGTGATGCTTCTGTTCCATGGGACAAGGTCAGAGATGGCACGCGGTGGGTGGGTGGGCTAGTCTGCAGGATCGAGGTGGCTTCATTCCCATTTCAGTGGGGATGGATGGAAGGCTGGCTTCAGCTGACACTGTCTACAGCATCACCTGCCACAAGGGCTCCAGGGCAGACTTCCTCAGTGGCAACTCAGGGCTGGAAAAGCAGTGTTCCTGCAAATAAGCCAGAAACTGCATGGCCTTCTATGACCTAGCCTTGGAAGCCACACGATGACACTTTCTGTCATACTTTACTGGTCAGAGTGGTGACAAGCCCACCTAGATTCGAGGAGGTGGACCTTGTTTTAAATTCTAGAAGCTCCCCAGCCGCCTTGTATAGAACATAATTCAAAGACCCTGAGGTAAAGGTAGTTTGTACGTGAGCCTGGATGTAAACATTCAGAATCGCTTGTTTCAGGGGCTGAGCCTGACAGAAAGGAACTGGAGTGATTGCTTTTCAAAAAACTGATCAAAAACAGCAGGGAAACAGCCCGATGGCATTATCCAGACTCGATAAGCAGACCTGAGGTTGAGAAATTGGCCATGAGCCCTACTATTACCAAGACATTCTGACCTGACAAGGCAGAGATTCGTGTAACGGGACCAATCACTCTTCTCTCTAAGGCTTTGGCCTTTAGAAACTTCGCGGAGAGATTTCACTGAGGCTGCCTTCCCTTGAGAAGTAAATCCCTAATGCTTTCTACTCCGCGCCTCTGGGTCATCCCTGCACTTTACACTCGTTATTTTGTTTTCTCTTACTCACTCATCATCCTCACAAAGGCAAGAGGATGTGTGAGAGGACCTTGACCCAGGATCACGTGAGGGAACCACCGACGGAAAGCACCTCCGAGCCCTCTCAGTCTACAGCAGTGGTTCTCAGGTGAAGAGCGGCTGGCCCTCCCCGCCCCCCGCCCCAGCACGTCTGGCAACGTCTGGGGGCAGGAGTGCTAGGGACGCTGCTCAGCATCCCACGCTGCCCAGCACAGCCCCACAACAAAGAACTATCCCCCACAAAGTGTCACGAGCCCCAAGGCTGGGCAGCCCTGCTGGAAGGCACACACCCTACTAGAGCCGACTGTTGGGCGGACCCACGGTGGAGCCCTCGCGAGCTCTCCCTCCGTGCTTTTGAACCATGCACGGACAGTTGACTTCCTAGGAGCTAAATGCACGCTCGCGGCGGCCCCACTGGAATACCTCAATTTTAAAAAACGTTCTCCCGGGTCTGAAAATCCCAATTCTCAGGAAACCATTCTTGCACTGCATTTTTAAGGGTTCCTTTTAATTCAGATGACCCAGTGACCCAGGAACACCGAACACAAACACGGAAACAAACGTTCAAGGATCCAGTACTCGGCGGCTGCCATCCGACCTGAAATGCTGACCCTGCTTCGGATTCACAGCCGCTCTCTCAGTCCCCGCACCTGTGTGCTGTGGGAGGGTCCTGTCGGTCTGTCATCCCCCCGCAGCACCATGGCAGCAGGGACGCAGCCTCGCCCTCTGCCACCTGTCGCTCAAACAGCACAGATACCTGTTTCTCCTGCGGCCGCCGGCTCTCACACGCCCTGCTCTGTGGCAGTCCTACTCCGCCTTCTGCTTACAGATCAGAAGCTGTCCACTTACCAGACAGAAGACACCATTTATAAACTCCTATGCTCGCCTTTGGGGAGCTCCTTATTGGGCCTCCCGCACCACACATTTGTAAAGCTACTTCCTATTTCAAACATTAATTGCTATTTTCCTCTTACAACAAGGTTTCAATGCCACCACTACATGGCACACAAAACCACAATTCCCTCAGTGAAATAAATTACATCGCCCGCCTGGTGCGAACGGCTGCAGCAGACTATTAGCGGGCCAGGCCCGTTAATGGTGTGCGATGTGTTGCCATTCTCCCAAGACAAACATAAACACTTTCTATACAATTTTTGGCTTTGCATGCGCCTTCCCAGCTAACATTTTACCCCAGGAGGTCGAATCTGAGCTGTCCCACAGAGCAGATGGCCACTGGGCATGGCCCGCACTCGGTAGGCATCCCTCCCCACAAACACAGACTCGCGAACACATCTGCCACAGGGCTAATTTAATTTCTAAATGACTATTAATTTTACCTCCTGTCAAATACACACTCGCTCTAGAATTCGTTTGATCCTAAAGGCAAAGGAAGCCCTGGGACATGCCCGTGTCCAGAAGCTGTGTGCTGCAGACAAAGGGCGAACACAGGCCCTGAGCGCCAGGAAACTCCATCCCCAGCAGGCTCCCGTGTTGAGGAGGCAACGACAGGCCCTCAAAACAACATCAGCTACAAACATGCTTTGAGCACCTCAGGGGAGGGGGGGGCGACAATTCAGAAGAAACTTTCAGAAACTACTGGATTACTCAGGCCGACTGGCTCCTATTGTGGTACAGTTACGATCACCACCTACTAGGTATGCCTTACCTAGGTCGTCTCAGTTAATTCTCTTAACAATTCCAGGAGTGGGTATGATTATCCCCCTTTTACAGAGAAGGAAGCTAAGCCCTAGGAAGATTTGTAACTTGCCTAAGGTCACAGAGCCTGGGTGGGGAGAGCAGAGACTGGAACCCAAGCCTCCTTGACACAAGGCTAGGCCTTCCCCACCATAAAACCCGGCCAAACGCTGACTCAGTCCAGCCCTGGCCCTGGACCGGCCCCAGCACTAAAATGCGGCTGGAAAGGGCTGTCGCCCAAACATTCTCCTCTCCCAAGAGCCTGATACATAATAGCTCTCTAGTGTTTATTAATTAGTAAAATACTTAAACAGACTGCATAATCAGCAAACAAAATCCAATCCCGTGTATCTAATCATTAACATTTTTAGGCTATAGAAAATGCATGCTCCTTAGTTTTAGGGTGAGCAGGGCTGCTTGTTAGGTACGACTGGGCTCCAGTTGTAAGGACCAGAAGACAAGGACCAAGACATCCTTGGGACCTGGCCAGACTGGAGGAAAAACTCAGTCCTCTCATGAAGATCCTAGGGTTCAGGCGTTACAGAGGTTGATTAAACTGGGGTGGAGATCAGGGATTTAATCCTGGTTTCTGGGAAAGAGCACAGCAGGGGAAGTGATCAGCTAGAAAAAACACAGAAGGAATAAATGGAAGAAAAGACAGACAGGGCACATTAATGACTTCTCCGAATTTTAAAGTTCTCTGGATTGTAAAACCAAGAGCAAGATACTTGGCAAAATGACTACAGACTGATTCTTACACTCCTACTCTCTATAAAGCTAGACTTACATGATTTATACCTTATTTGGGGAGTAATCAATGAGTGTATATACTATAAGAAAATCATGAATATGAACCAATCTTCTAACTTATCAACATTAAACTTGTATAAATGAGTTAGAATCCTATGAATACAAAATTCCATCTCATTTGAGCATTTGATTTTGTAAACATGAACGCTACTATATAAACCTCCATTAACTTCTTTCTGCCACTGTGGTTACAGACCCTCATAGATTGCTTTAAAAAAGATAAAGAGAACTACTGAAATGAAACTATGCCACCTGCAATAAAGTAAGTAAAGAAATAAAAAGTGTGCCTTCATGAACAGGCAACGCCACCACACTGTTCCACTAAAAGGTTTGCTTTCTAAATCGCCCTTTGTGAATCCTCAGGGCTCAAAGCTGGGGAGTCAGGCTTCCCACCGCAAGTTTGCTCGTACTTTTAAGAATCCTGACGAGAATAATCAGGTATTCCCCACAAGTAAATGATTTCAAGAAACTGGATATTCCAAATAAGCTGTTTTTGTCGACATACATGTAGTACTAAAAATTGAATTTGTTTCTGATTTGCATGGTTTTGCACACAGAGTATTTTCAGTTCAAATAAAACATTTCCCATTCACTTGCAAAGCCCCATGCGGGCACTGCACATGAGGACGGGCCCACAAATAACTCCATCTGTGCTGAACAACAGCCCGCATGAGAAGTTCAAAAACCAGACTGGGGACATTACCACAAAATCACTTCCCAAAGCCTGATTTTCACCATAAAAACAAAGTGATGATTAATGCCACCGTGCAAAATGGAGCTCGCTCTTTTTATTCAAGCTCTAATAATCTAGCCAATGGTAATCATTCTTTGTCCTGCTATGGAGACCGGGTCAGACCCACCTCCGGTCCGCAGCATGCCTGCCAGCTCTAGATCAATAAGGCCTGTGTTCTTTAATATGGAACAGAAGCCGCTAACCCAGCTGATTCTTTCTGTAGTCATCAATCAGGGTTAGACTACCGCTTGTCTCATGACCCCCCCGGGAGATGGGATGTCTGCCACACGTTTCCTGGAAAGAATCAAGGAGACATCGTATGAAGTCACAATCAGCAAAATCAGGTGGACCAGTGAAAGGGCCATCAGGGAGGAAGAATTTCCAGAAAGAACAGTGTTCTCTCTCCCTGAGGTGGCAAAGAAAACTCCACAG
This sequence comes from Leptonychotes weddellii, assembly GCF_054177405.1. Classification (NCBI taxonomy): domain Eukaryota; kingdom Metazoa; phylum Chordata; class Mammalia; order Carnivora; family Phocidae; genus Leptonychotes; species Leptonychotes weddellii. The sequence continues at coordinate 87,719,024 of NC_138375.1, read as the reverse complement.
GAAAGTGGTCAGTTGCCCAGGGTTCCAGAGGAAGCACACTCACCCGGGACATCAAGGCCACGTGGTGAAGCCCAAAGGTCAATTTAAAGAGACATGTACACCTCCACCCAGGCTAGGAGGGCAGGGGGGGATGGGTAGATGGACCAGGTTCATGGGGTAGATGAAACTCACCAAGCGGCAAACAATAACATGACCTCACTCAGTATTTGTGAATTTAAACAAAAATTCTTGACCTTACAAATTCTCTTTGGCAACTTTTAGAATTTTTTTTTAATTTTATTAAGTAAACCCTCCCCCCAACATGGGGTTCCAACTCACAACTCCGAGATCAAGAGTTCTCATGCTTTACTGACTGAGCCAGCCAGGCGCCCCCTCTTTGGCAACTTCTAATCTTGAATTAACCTCCTGTAGCTATTCTAAATTTTAAAACTCCGTGTAATGGTCAATCTTTTTTTGTGAGTTAACTGGGAAGTTCACAGGGAGAGAAAGGAGCAGCACTGCCTTGCTTTATGGGCCAGAAAGCAGCGGCGTGGCTAACCACTGTGGGTTTTCTCAGTACAGCACGCTGTAGCGACCTGGTTTCCCCGATTGTGGCCGGTGACAGAAGCCAGCGCGGCAGTTTGCAAAATGAGTTTGGGCAGTGGCAGCCGCCCTGATTCGCTGGCTCACGGCATCTGTCAGTACAGAGAATCGAGTCCTCCTCCTTATCACTGCCGTGCCCCCGGTCTCACCCACGCCATCTTGTTCACATGCACTTCCACAACAGACTGAAAAGTTCCATGAGTCCCAGGGAGCCTGGCCCTCTGGAAATGAAGGTGCCGGGCCACAGGAGGGTGGGTACCCAGCTATGGGTACTGTTCGTGGGTGGAGGGGCCACTTCAAGCCTGTTTGTTCCACAGGTGTCTGGATTCCTCCAGGGAGGCTGTGGGGGGGGGGTTCACCGCTCCACAGGGCACCCCTCGCACACACAATATGGCAGTCCTTCCTCCCGCCCACCCCCACGCCTCAGAAGGCCTGTCTTCCCCTCGACTTCACCACCAACTTGAAGCAATCCGTTTAATCTCGCCATGTCTGGATTTTCTAATCTACGTGTAATCACAATAATCTACATACAAGCTACTTGGCACCACTTCTTACTTTTTTCAGCCTGTAAAAATACCTCAGAGAGCACTGGACTAGGAGTCAGAAGTCCTATCTTCACTATATCATTCATTCACCTACCAAGTGCATAGTAAGCACCTACTCCGTGCCAGGGACCAGAGTTATAAAGCTGAACGGGCACGACAGACAAGGGCCTCTGCCCCCATGGGTTTTTGGGCAAGTCATGTGCTGTCTTTAACTGAAATCAAAGGACTTGGACAAGCTCTTTTAAGTCCCTTCCAGCTCTCCTATTCTGCTCTACTGCCAAGAGGGGACTGAAGCATTCTGGAATGTTCTGCTTCCCTGAACAGATGCTATTTTTACGTACATATAGCTCAGGCTGCAGACGTGTGACTTATCTTCATTCTGCCAAGCACAAACGACTCGTTTTCACCCCAGAGTGGATTCAACTACGTGGAGCCCTCCACTAGAAGGCCTACTGGCATGCACATCTCAGGCTCCTTGGCACAGGACCCTCACAGTCCCATTCCTTCCACACAGAGGAAATCTGGTTCCTTCAGATCAAAACTACAGAAAAACAGGAGCAAGGTTGCCAGGGCTTCCTCGCATGTTGCCTGGGTTTGTTTATTTCTTCTTCATCAACTCACATCATTTCTGACACTGCACTTCAACTTCCTGGACACAGCCAGGGAGAAAAGCTTTTAAGAGGCACTGAAGTACGGCCAACTTCTGATTAGCTGCTGTAATGAAGGGAAGGAACAGCACATGGCCAAGGCAAGAGGACTCCTGCCTCTAAGTACTACAGGGCAAAGATTCTTGCACAGAAGGTGGAGAGGCATTAGGGAACCAAGTGAACCACCCCCCCAAAAAAAATCACCCTCAGCTAACATTTCAGGAAAACCCTTGGCTAGAGTTTTACTTTCAGGGAGTTCCCAAGGGCACCACATCTACCAGAAAGGGAGATGCCTCCAGTTTCCATTATCACTTTATAGGGGGAAATATCAGCTCCTGAATCAAGGGGGGAATAGATTTTGATTAGAACTCTACACACTGAATCTATGGTTAAATGCACTTCACAGTGGTTAAGGTTTTTGTTAGAACTTTTTTTTTTTAAAAAGATTTTATTTATTTGAGAGAGAGAATGAGAGAGAGAGAGCATGAGAGGGGGGAGGGTCAGAGGGAGAAGGAGACTCCCTGCCGAGCAGGGAGCCCGATGCGGGACTCAATCCTGGGACTCCAGGATCATGACCTGAGCCGAAGGCAGTCACTTAACCAACTGAGCCACCCAGGCGCCCTTTGTTAGAACATTTTAATAGAAGTTTTCTGTTTCTCAGAGCTAAGTTCATCAATATTAGGCAGAAATGTACGCAGTAGAGAGGGAGAAGCTGAAGAGAAGAAAGCAATCAGACATGAGACAGTAAGAGTATGAATGCAGATGGACATGGGAAGAGCTAGGCCCCAGAAATAAACAAGCAAGCAGCAGTGGTGTGGACACCTGATGTCACTGTCCTTCCTTATCATATGCATGGGCATTCCAGAAGTGACTCAGTGCTTTATGACTATGTCAGATATACAAATCACCCTCCCCATCCTCCTTGCCCTGCCCACCCTGGTCACTTGGCTCCCCTTCAGAAAGAAACCAGGTTGCCTTGGGGAATGGTGCCAGCTGGTGGCTGGTGCAGAGAACTATCTATTAACCACTACTTTTCTCTTCCTGCTCTTGGAAAAATCTTTATCATTCTCCTCCTCCTTCTCTCTCCTCTGTCTCTTCAATAATGATCACAGAGAACCTAATTTGCAAGTTAAAAATCCAGGATCGAATCCCAGTTCCCCTGCTGCCCTCCTGGGAGACCAAGAACAAGTCCCAGAACCTTTCCCCACATTACTCTCTGTCCACGTGGGTAGGAATACGTGCCTCCCGAGCAGGGCTCTAGGAAGCAGGAGACATGAACATACGCTAGGAACAGAACAGCACTAAGCAAATAGAAGGTACAGCTCTCACTTTCCTGCCAACTCCCCACCCTAAGATTTAACACTTTGAACACTGCTCAGCTCAAATGAACGTGATGACCATCATGCCCCAAATAAATCACGTCGACAGGTGACTGGCCAGCCTTCCTCAGAAGTAAAAGCCACCACGATCCCGATTCTAAAGGAGCTCTCTTGTCTGGCGGAGAGGTATGCTGGGGCACAGATCAACTGCTTTAAGTCACTAACTCTCGCCGTAGAGCAGGAGAAACTATCTTCCTGGCCGTGGTGCCCTGCCCTGGAGCCACGGAAATGCAGCCGTGAGGCCCCTGGCAGGGAAAAGGCCGGCGCCCACGAGGCCCTGCTCCATCCCCAAGTGCCATCTCACCATGATAAAGACCTCAAAGGGGCTAATGAAATTAGCTCCTCTGCCTTTTATTCCTCAGTAACAACCACAAAATTAGATGAAATGACCCCCTGCTCCACTAATTTAAGACCTGTTTTATTACCTCCAACCCCAATTCTCTCTCTTTTAAACGGCTATAAGACCCTGAAGACCCAGAAGCCAATAGGATTAGTAATTGACAGGCCCGTTCTCCAGAGGGCGCTTCTCCGTCCCCCACGGTGGGGTCACGATCAGTTCAATCTTCATGCTTCAGAGACAGCCCCTTTGAACAAGATCAGATGTTTCTCCACCCCTGCCCGGAGCTCCGCTCAAAGTGGCAGCAGCCCCTTCTCGCTCAGAGCACTAATGTCAACTCAGCCAGAAAGGCAAAAGGAAGAGGTCAGCATGGTCAATGGTCCACCAGGCTCAGACGCAGGCCCCCTCAAACCAGCACCTTGGGCGGGCTGATCACCCCCATAAAATGTGAAATGCACTTTGAACCCAAGAACAAGGAGAACGAGGACTATTTCCCCCAGCCTGCTGGGCCGCAATGGGAGCTCCGTTATTTGTTTTCTTTTCCAGTTTGTGGCCCATGAAGGGGAGAAGGACACCCCGCAGCAACCCCAGGCGGGCTGGGGGGAAAGGCAGGGAGGTGAGCACCAGGCATGGCAGTCAGGACAGAAAGGAGAGGAGAGATAACCATCAATGGAGGTGGTCTGAAGGGAGCCAAGCAAGGCTTCCTCCAGCTTTGAAGAAGGGACCTGAGAGGACAGGATTCCTGAAGCCTCAGAAACTGCTCCATGTAAGAAATGCTTTCGAGAGAAACGAAACCATTTAAAAGGCAGAGTATTTACTCTTCATCATTAAAAAAGATGAAAGAGGAAACTCTTTCACTCTCTTTTGCCTATCTGGGAAAGTTACTTTTATTAACTAGTTATCCGACGGCCTCCTTCCAACTCAGGTAAAAAGATGCGAAGGAATAGGAAACAACCATTTCTTGAAGAGGACATGAGAGTGATCAAAACAACAGTCTCTTCATAAAGAAGAAGTCCAAGAGCTTCCATTTATAAGCAACTTTTCCTGGAAACAAGTACTTATAAGTTATCTTTGAAATCAACAACAAACTCCTATAGTGGATAAGACAAACCAGCCACAAATCACAGCTGACAAGCAACCTGATCAAAGGACAAAGTGGCTCCTAAATGATGCATTGATTGTGACCTGGACATGGAAAAAGAGCAAACTCTTCCCAGAGATGTCAATTCCTGGGTGCAGCTTTGCAATGAAACTTGAAAGTCTATTTTGGAGACTTTGTTTCTTCTTTAAGAAGAAGGAAAGATAAAGGCTTCACCTGAAAACAAAACAAAACAACAACAACAAAAAACCAAAGACACCTGAGGGGAGATGGGCCATTTATGTTCTGTGTGTATCTGTAACGAGCTGCAGTCTGGGTTCCCTGCCATTTCAACAAGAAAGGACATGGTCAGTCAGAGACCAGCATGCTAACAACACTGGAGCCTGAGACCAGCGGCACAGTTGCTGTGTCCGCTCGTTGCCTTTGCTCTGATGGCTCCCAAATGTCTACCCTGGACACAAGGGGCCCATGCTGGACAGTGCCTTTGGATCAAGGCCAACACTCCAAAACAGCTATACTAAACACACACATGTGTGCACGCATGCACCCTGATATACAAATTCTACTTCTGGGGTACCAGCAGGCCCATCTTTAGAAACAGCAAACATTTCATGAAAGAAGAACCCCCTCCTACCCCAAACACAAAGTTCAGAAGCTCTAAGAAAATTCAGGAGCTGTATCACTTCTTGGGCTAATGAGAATGATGTGGGGTAGTCAAGATTCAACTAGAGAATGCTAGTGAAGTGTGTCTGAATGCATACCCATGTGTGAGTGTCCCGTACGGAAGAGGACCATATCAGGAACTTGATGACTTGACCTACTTCATTTGTTTTCTAACTAGATTAGACTTGTATTGTAAACCAGGAGTCGCTCTGAGAATCAGATATCTCCTAGAAGCTCAATAAGCTGCTAATTCCTGCCAATTGGTAAGCACTCCCCATGTATTTGGCGGCGTAAAGACCAGACAAACAGCCACCACCTTGCATTCGGCTTCCGCAGGAATAGCGCAACACACAACAGGCAATAATATCTCAAATTCCAAAACCTACTAAAAAGCTAAAACTCACTCATATCTTAACATCTGGGCTTTTAAACTGCAACTAATTTCCTTAATTTATTTTTCAAGTATGACAGACAAACTGGCTTCCATGGAGACTGGAAATTCCTGGGCAAAGCTCAATTCCTCACTCTACCCAAAGCCCTAGGAAATTTTAAGAACATAAATAGGGTCAGCTGAGAGTCAAATTTCTTGTACTGCCTTGTCTTTCACTAAATTCTCAGACGTAGCTTTATAACTGGGGCTCGGCACCAGGTAAAGGAAACCAGTTATTTGATTGCTTTTACGTGGGACTCGTTGGCCAGGACCTCTACTAGGAATGCAGGAACCAGAAGGCGACTCCTTTCTCTTTGCTTCAGTGCTGCACACACCTAACCCAAGCAGCTGGAAAGGCCAAACAATGAGTAGTGTTCATGGAGAAGGCAGGAGAGGAAGGCAAAAGCAAAGACTCAAGGCCATATTCTCCCCTGTGAAGACCCAGGTCCCATGCTGGTTTCAATATCGAGTGAACCAGCAGTCTGGGGGTTGCTACTCCCAACCCACAGGATGAAGCAAAATGGCATCAAGCCACTCAGCCCACATCTCAAAGAACTCAACGTACCGAGAAGTTTGGGGAAGACTGAGGTGCACTGATTTAAAAGCTTTCTGCTAACCTTATTTAAACCTCAACTGTGTTTTAAAACAAATGCTCAAACCACTCAGAAATATTTTTATTTCCTCTAGGTTGTAAATTGGGCAAGTCTATTGTTTGCTCCCTTACTGCCTACACATTTAGACACATGATCAATCCTAGGGCTGACCAGGGTTCCCGGGGTCTGGTTGACAATGGTCTCCCCCAGGGCAGCCAAGAGGGCTGGCTGCTCATGGCCACAGGCTGTCATTTAGCACATTAGTGCTCCGTGACCTAGCACCACTTATTACTCCATAGAAAGACGATGACACGAGAACGCCTGACTTCTTATCCTTTTCATTAGGGGGAGGAGTCTAAACTCCTATTGACTTATGATGGTAAATTCTCAATTATGCATGGTAATATGAGCAAAGAGGCATAGAATTAATCCAAAAAGGCACTCTACAAATCATTTAATTGGTTTACGATTTTTCTGTCACCGTGCCTTAGGGGAGCTTACGAGGGTTTTTTCTTTTTTTTTCGTCAGACATATCTGTTCATTTATTGAAAGTCTGTTCCAGGCCAGGAAACATGCAAAGGAACTCACAGACTAGAGGGAAGAGTTGTGCACGAACACATACGTCCAGCTCCCCCGGCAAGCGAGTGTGCTGTGTGAGCAGAGAGGCAGTGATCGGTTCTGCTGTAAAGCCAGGGGAAAGGCTAGGCTCCAAAAAGCCTCCCGCTGAAACAGTCTGATAACCAACATAGGAAATCTGGGCTGGGTCTTAAATGAGGAAAAAGAATCCTAAAGGACTAACTCACATGGACCGGAGAAGGGAGCCCCGCTCAAAGAAAAGAATGTTGGTAATGAGAAGACCAGCAACGCCCAGGAGAAAGCCAGCCAAGAAACACCTTCACCCCACAATTCCCAGCAGGGGCAGGGGACCACTTCATAGCTTTCTTACAGGAAATGTCGCCCTACATATAAGGATTTTCTTTTTAATGAATGAGAATTTTGGGTGGTTATCAGAGCGCATCATCATGGCTAGTTTGCCTACAGCCCACTGGAGCATGAGCAGGTCCTTACCTGTATGCGTGCTCTTTAACAAGAGGCAAAAACCACAAGCCAGCTGTGAATTCAAGAGTTGGCTTCCCAGTTGACCTGAAAAACAACAGGAAAGGGCCATTTTTGTTAATTTGGAACAAGCAGTCTTTTAATGCTCCCAGGAAAGACCTGCGGACCATGCCTAGGGTCTCCTTGGTCTCAAAGCAGGAAGTCTGGTGGTGGGGGAGGGGTTGGGTCAGGGAGACGGGTTAGAATCCCAGTGTTGGAACTCAGTGACAAGGGTAACTGTAAGCCAGGTACTTAACCTACTTTTGCCTCGGTTTCCTCCCCTACAGTATCCTTCTCACAGAACAACAATACCACGCCGAGAGTCACATGACTGAACATGGGATGGGTTCACTACCCTCTGGGAGCTTACAGTCCAGAGAGAGAGAAAGAAATAGGCAGTAATCAGGACCCTGATGCAGCCGACAGGAGCCGAGTGAGAAAAATACAAGGTGATGTGAAGCCTTTACTGAAGCCCTAGCTGGTCCCAGAGGGGTCAAAGGAAGCTCACCAGAGCCAGGGATGGCCAAGCTGAGGTCTGACAAGCAGGAGTTGGCTGGACTAAGAGGACCAGCAAATAGCCCGCCAGGCAGAGGCACCAGCAAAATGGGATGCCTTGGAAGCAAGAAGAATATAGTAGGGTTAATAACCGCTGGAGTATTCCCCGGGGCCGAGAGGAAAACTGGCAAGACACGAAGCAATAAAGGGAGGTAATCACAAAATGCCTTGCCACCATTTTAGGAGAGTTTGGACTTTACCTTAAGGCCACTGGCAAGCCTATGAAGGGTCTTACAGAGGAGAGCAGCACGGTCCAGGAACACCACAGAAAAGAAGGTATTAGAAGGAGGTAATGAGAGTCCCACTCAGCTACCCCAAATGCCACATGCCTGCCCTGTGTGGAGACAGAAGGCTCTAGGGCTGGGGCCCCTCTGGCACTCTGGGGAACCACTGTTTCCCTGGAGGCTCCTCCAGCACTGGGCAATCCCCCACAGGCAGACACCCCACTGGGACTGGAGCCTGCCTGTCCCAACACACCCGGCAGAAGGTCGAGGAGAGGAGTGCCTGGTGTCACTGTGGTTCTCAAAGTGTGGTCCCCAGACCAGCAGCATCAGCATCAACTGGAAATGTGCTGGAAATGCAAATTCTCAGCCCACCCCAGATCTAGCAACTCAGAATCTCTGAGGGTGGGGCCCAGCCATGTGTGTTATTAAAAGCCCTCCAGGTGACCCGGATGCTCCCTGAAGGCAGTAAGCACTAAATGGGGGCGGTGCCAGGAGCGGGGGTGGGGGAGAGTACAGAGTAGGGAAGAGCTGGCTTGGCCTACTCCCTATAAACGTCCATTTTTGTTTACAAGAAAATGCACGACCTTGTTGATGCTCGGAACCCCTCCTAGCCCTGCAGCAGGATGGGTAGAGAGCCCAGGGTCCACCGCTGCAGGAGGATTTCATTTCCCCAAGAAATGCCGCATCCCCTTCTACAAGCTGCAATTGCTTCGGGGCAGGCAAAGGGAACTCCAGCTTCAGGACAGTGGACGCACACTTCCCTTTCTTAATCATTCATTCATTCATTCATTTTTATTTTTTTAAAGATTTTTTATTTTTAAGTAATCTCTGCACCCAACGTGAGGCTCAAACTCACGACCCCAAGATCAAGAGTCGCACGCACTTCCAACTGGGCCAGCCGGGTGCCCCTCATTCATTCATTTTTAAATACGGAATGCTTCATAGATTTGTCGGTCATCCCTGCGCCAAGGCCGGGCCAATCTCTGTATGGTGTCAATTCTAGTGTATGAGCCGCCGAAGCGAGCACACATTTCTCCTCTCAGACAATGCTTCTCCTCCCACCTAGATATAAAATCTGACCACTCGAGAAAGAAACGGGCCATCCAGAAAGCTCCGTGTGGTTTTATGCGAGGGTCAAGTTTCTTCCTGGAGCGTGGAGCACCCTCTGTGGTTACAGTGAGCGTCAAGGCCCAGGAGCGTCAAGTAATTCAGGGTTGAGAATAGCTCAATTCAGCTGCCTCTCTCTTTGAATATCTGTCATCTCTGAGAAAGAAAAAATTACCCCTCCCCCCCAACAAAAAGTATATTTCTGTAAGGAGCTGGCAAATCCTCACATTCTTATGTTTCTATTGCTCTTGCTTTTCTTTACAAAAGGGGAAAAATGGGGTCCAAAACATAAAAACAGTACTCGGATCATGGTGATACACTGCATGCCCCAACCACACTCAGCTTCCAGAGTCTGCCCCTCTTGGCCACGCCACAGCGAGGGTGGCTGAGCTACAGGATCTCCTAGCAGGTCAAGCAAACACATGTGGACCAGGGGCACAAGCAATGCTCCAGAAATCCCTAGCGCCTTCCCTAGACTACACCCTAAGCCCGCACACCCCAGCTCTCCAGCCTCCTCACCTGCTCTGGGCATGTGGTGCCTACACCTTCTAAAGGCCTCTTACACGTCCCACGTGGCCTCTCCACCCTGCACTGCACACCTCACTACCCACAAGAAAGGTAACGACTGTTCTGCGATCTCCCCTACCAGACTGTCAGCTCCCTGAGGGGCTCAATAAGCTTGTGTTGAATAAATGACTGAACACACAGACATAGAGACTCACCTAGAGTAAGAATAATCAGGCCTAGATTCATCCCCTTACCTCCTCTAGCCCAAACGGTAAAATGACTTGTCCAAGGTCACAGAGCAAGCTCATGGTCACAGCACAGAAGGCAATATATATGGTTCTCAACGCTTTCCAATATTCACAGGCTGTGTGTTCCCACCTTTCCTGGGTACCAGGAAACCAGTACCCCTCGAAGACAAAGGTATTTGATTTGTAATAGAATGGATTCATTTTCTGTGTGTTTCATCTCAAGACCTTGCCCAAGAGCATGAAGGAACATCTTGTGAATCTTGCAATTAGGGGCACTAAGCCCAATCTAAAGACAGAGCAGAGACTCTGGGGGCGGCAGGGGCAAGAAATGGCTGTCAGTGAGGGTGTGGGTTGGTCTTCATAAAAGTTTCCAGAGTTCTGGTCCCTGGGATGTACTTCTGTATCACTTCTCTATCAGTTCAGGCTTACTCAGCCAGCAGGGGCAAATGTAATCTCCCAACCCATCATCATACTATTCTGAAAACACACTGTACCACTCAAACAAGCTTTGGCTTTGGTAATAGGATGTCCAAGTTCAGAGTTCAGCCACCAGCTATAAACTATTCTTTGCAAATGAGGGAGAGAAAGCGGGCGCTAACGCACACTTTCTAGGTGGCATGGGGTCTCAGAGGAGTCAAGCCCTTCTCAAAACAGACTGGGAAAAAGCCTCTACATAAAGGAAGGTCTCTCCCACTGGCCAAGTTCACCTGTTAAGCAGGTACAGAAACTGAATCATTTCCCAAGCTTTTCTCTCAAAACTAAACAGACTTTTAAAAAAGAACAAAATAATCCCAACTACATTTATGATGTTTAATCTTAATTTTCTTATATAAATCGCCTGGCTTTTCATTACAACTGGTCAAGTATATGTGAAATATGCCACACACATCATGCAGGCTCTCTGAGTGCCTATAACACAGCATGCGTGTGCACACACACAGTGAACGAGAACCAGTTCTGCCCAGTGCCCTCCCAGCTCGCCCTGGCTCCTGGTGAGCTGCCCCACATGCCTGCGGCCTCTAGCTATCCCCTGTGGCACTGCTCTCCTTGTCCAGGACCCACACTTCACCTCATCAAGTCAGAGTCCACTCTCTTCATACCCTGATCTTAGCTAACTGCTTTTGAGAAGCATTTTATGAAATTATTCCTGGGAAGGTATAAATACAAAATGTGTTCTCTGTCCTATAGATGTCTACATGTTGAAGAAGAGGTTTAAAGAGAGTTTTTCACCCAAATTTCTCTGATAGAATTTTAGGCACAACAGTTAAGTGAATTCACCTCATTTTTTAATTTTTAATAGATCAGTTAGTGACTCCCACTCAGCAGTTCCTGAGGACTTTGATGCTGTCATACACAATTTGAGACATAGCAGGAATCTCCTTCATCTCATGACCATGGTTAACACCACCCTTACAGGGATCTCCCTGCCAGATATTACAGGTGTACCCGTCAGGAAATCACTAGTCATAAAGGTTCAAATAACCACAGATCTCTGGCATGAAGCCTGCTTCTACTGTAGCTTCTGATGGAAATGTAACAGTGTCACAATCACCAGGGAAGAAGCCTTTTCTCCACCCCTCCAATACCAACCAACACACAAGCCATTTCCTACTATATCCGCTTCCTAAACTGACTTGGTCTCTAGGGTGGGGCTGAGATGGACCCTGCATTTGTAGAGAGGAAGGTCAATGTTGATATAACGGTATGGAAAGCCCAACTCCTCAATCTGTCAGTTCATCTGGATCAGAACCAAACTGGTCTGTGGAGGATGAGGGGCCCTTCCTCATCCATTTCTAGTCAGCGTTCTACTTAGAAAGGGGACACTCGTTATCCCCAGCTGTCTGTCTAAACCAAAGTGGGAGAGGGTGTGGGAAAAGTCAGCTGCAGGACATTCCTTAGACTTCTCCACAGAGGTCCAAAGCTTAGAGCCCAGTATTTCCAAGAATGCCCAAAAGCACTTAATAGTCAGTGTCCATAAAACCTTCCTAAAAATAACAGCTTCACAGAACTGATGTCTTACATTGTTGAAAAAGGACTCTCTGATTTGGTCCCATCCAAGATAAGGGCCTCTCTGTAAGAATAAAAGCATGTGTCAAGATAAAAAAGTGATTCCACAGGGACAGAAACCAGTACCCAAGAGGCCAAGAAAAGAACATGTAAGGGCGTCCCTCAGACACAGTCAACAATGCAGGTTCAGATAGATGGGTTTCTAAATCAATGTTTCTCTACATTGGTGTTTCTAGAACCTGCCTGACCAAAAGAGCTACCTAGAAGCTTTGTTTAAAAAAATACAGATCCCCAGGACCCTCTCCAGTCTTACAAAGTCAAAACCTCAGAGGAGGGGTCTATGCCTAAACTACATTAGAAGCAGGTTTCGTGCCAGAGGGAGAGGCAGACTCCCCACCAAGCAGGGAGCCCGATGCAGGGCTCGATCCCAGGACCCTGGGATCATGACCTGAGCCGAAGGCAGACGCCCAACCGACTGAGCCACCCAGGCGCCCCTAGTTAGAGCCTTCTTTATCTAGTTAAAATTATGAAATATAGGGGCACCTGAGTGGCTCAGTCTGTCAAGCAGCTGACTCTTGGTTTCGGCTCAGGTCATGATCTCATGGGTGGTGAGATCAAGTGCTGTCAAGGGCTCCGCACTCAGCAGGGAGTCTGCTTGAAGATTCTCTCCCTCTGCCCCTGTCCCAATGTGTGGGCACACAGGGGCATGCACACGTGCGTGCTTGCTTTCTCTCACGCTCTCTCTTGGATAAATAAATAAATCTTTAAAAAAATAAATTAATGAAATTAAATTATGGAATACAGTCAACATGTATTGAGGAAATCAACTTAACTAAAACTTAGCAAAAACAAAACCTGCCATTTAAGTTAATCATATCCCACCTAAAATGACCCTCTAGAACCTCCCTGCCCTAAGGACTAAAGGTAAACACTACACAGCTGCTCCTGGTGGTCATTACAGACCCTAATGGAAGTGACGAGGCTGAGGGCCCTCAGTCTCATCCCAGCAGAGACCAGCCCTAAGTGGCAGGCAACCCATCCAAAGTCAGACTCCACAGGTGCCTCCTGGTTATCAGACTTTACAGGTTTCAGCCTCCAGCTGACTAGTTCATAGTCTTATTCATGTCCCAGCTTTGGGTAAGGCTGGCTACTCAAAGTGTTTTCCACAGAACCACCAGCATCAGTGTGGCAGGAAACTTGTAGAAATACAGAATCCCAGGCTCCACCCAGGCCTGCTGAAGCAGAATCTGCGTTGTAACAAGATCCAGGTAATTCTTGTGCACACTGAGGTTTGAGTGTGCCAATGTGAGACTTTTACGCCCACCTGTGGAACACCCAGGTCATCAGCTTACCCACGAATGCTCCAGACTCTCAGAGGCCTTCTTCCCTCACACTCTCGTCAGTCTTGGTTAGTCCTGGGACCAAATCACCATCAGCAGGGTACAAAACTAGCTGATAATTCAAAGCCCAACTTTTAAGGAGTTAGAAAGAGGCAATAAGTACTGATAATCTCCTACATTCTCACCTCGCTCTTATATTCCTTAGAAGGCTGAAATATGGACCCCATGACCATAAATCAACAGAGACAATCCAAAGTCAAACAGTACCATGGAACGCTGGCTCTCCTGGTTCCAACACAGTGTTAATGAGCGCAAGGTCATGAGTATGATTAGCTTCCTTTGTTCGTTGGCACAGACTCCAGCCCTCTACCCTCTGGCTGCCTACAAAGGCTGACACACCCCTGGTTACTAAGAGGACTCAGAAGAATGACAAGGGGAGGCTTAACAGAGCAGCACCAGTAAGTAACTCAAAGAACTTCCATGCCCGATGAGCAGAATATGTCGAGGAACAGAACACGCAGCCAGAGGATGGCTGACATGACAGAGGAGCAGGTCAGAATCCAAAATTATCTGGACATTTTGACAGGAAGTCCCATGGTCAAGATTTTTAAAAGAACTCACACACACATATAAGCAAGAGGAAATCTAACTGGCACTTCTCATTTTAAAATGTTTTAAAAACATGCCAGTTGTGTTGACTAAAGTAGCTGCCAAGAAAGCTCACGTCGTCTTAGGGTCCATGAGTCTAGTTTCCCGCCCAAGGGAAGCAGCGGTCCATCTGCAGCAAAGCTCATCAGACTATCCTCGCCAGTCCCCCAGCCACCTGTCCACACAGGTGAATACACAGCCTGTCACACTTTTTCATCACCACCACCACTTGGGTTTTTATAATTAAGTGTGGCCTCTTTCCCTGGCTACAGCTCTTTTAGGCTTCGGGTTATAGTTAAAAACATTCCACATATCGGCTTAGCTCCCTTTGATGCTGCCCTTTCTTTACTAATAGAGAAATAAACTATAGACCTCAGCACAAACTGGAAAAAACACATACGCAAACCAGACACCCTAAGCACACTCATTTACCAAAAGGATTCAGATCAAAAAGACCTACAGTCACCTGTTTAAGCCAGTGCACTACACTACATAGTACAGCATAAATCCATGCAGAATTAGTAATTAGGTTGGCAAATGATGAGCTCCCAATACAAAAGAACCTTGGAAGGACTACTATAAAAATGAGCAAATGACAGAGTGTAAGTATCTGCTTAGACATACTTCTCTATGTAGGATCATCTAGACAGCCATTTAAAAACTTGGATGGGATTTTAGACTGTTTTTAAAGTTGTGACCCATGTTTTTCTTAAGTCTGTATTGAATACACAAGTGGTAGTCATTTATGAAGACTAAAAGACTGCTTACTGGTAAGCTTGCAGTTCCCAGACTATCCAATCCATTATTTTTAATTTCAGAAAATTTGGTCTCTATGGGCAAGAGAAAAAAGAAAGTTTTAAAATCTTAAGAGGTTAATTTGCCCTGAATAAGTGTATGCACCACTTACCTAAGCATTAAATGAAGCTACTGTCCACACAGTGACAACCATCCTTAAACAACTGGCTAACTGCCTGAAAACTGGAAAACAACATGTGAAATTCAGCCCAACTGCAGCCTGCCCCAGGAGAAAGGAAGCTTGAACTCCAGGTGCCCTTGACAACACAGCTCAGTGTGGAAAGAAAGAAAATGCTGAACAATAGAATCAGTAGAGGAAAAAGAGCCCCTCTAATTTTCCAGGCATGTGGAGAGGTTGCTGCTAAAGGGATATTTAAGATCTCACTGCTGGTTGGGGTTAAAATGAACACTGAAACAATTTTTAAAAAGAAAGAAACCTAATATATCAGTATAGTACATATTTAAATGAGTACTTAACAGATCTAATTCAAGAGTTCTTACCAATCAGAAAAACATTTATACGCTTAGCTATAAAAGTGAAACACCTCTCAAATCACATTTACAATGTTTATGAAAACATAGAAAATATAGGGTAAGAAGTGGGTTCTTGCCTATAGTTCAGAGGAAGCTGCCCCACTCTGGCTGTGGGTCACAGCTCCTAGTCCTGGTTGTATTCCCAGCCTCCCATCATAAGCAACTATGTTTACAACAAATCGGAATTGCAATTCTCTTTTAAAGCAGAAACCTGCTTTATAATGGATGCACCACAGATTTAAGGAGATGTACAGTGTTGTGGCCAAAACCATTTGCACACACACACACACACACACAAACCCACCAACTGTTTTGCTCTGATTTTAAAAGCAACATGATATTTACAAAAAATCTGAAAAATAGGAAAATAAAGAAAATAACTAGTCACTTGAAATGACACTAGCCCAACATAAAGAGTTAAAAGTTTAGTCTCCATCCTTCCAGTCTGTCTATGGCTACCAGCCTTCCCTGCAACGGCAACCCAGTTAAGCAAGCAAGGGTGAGGGGAGGTGTCCCTGCTGGTTCCACAGCCTGACAATGGTCCGTAACCCCCACTGGTCTTACCCTAGATCCACAGCAGTAAGGGCACTCACAGTGTGCACAGATCAAACAGCATGCCTGCAAATTTAACAAGCATTCACTGGCGTCTATTTTGCACACTTTTAATTATTCCACAAATGAATGAAATTCAAATTAACAGCAATAGCCCTCCAGGGCCATATGGTAACTTCATAAAAAAAAGGCAGATAAGCCTCTTTTTCGTGGACATGAAAACAAAAGTTAATTTTCCCAGTACAAGTTCTCAAGGCACCTACAGATTCGGAGCCTCCGTCCTGTCTTGTAGATGGCTGCCTTCTCACCGTGTCCTCACACAGAGGTCTCTCTAAGGGGAGAAAATTAGTGTTGGGAGAAAGGGTGTAGGGGAGCAATTGGTAATAGAGACCTGGGATCCACAAACATGTGTGCAGCTCCCGTCCAGCCATCCAGGGATCCCTGCAAGTCTGTGCACTTGTAGGATTAGAAATACTCAGCCCACGCCAAAATATCCTTAGTTCCACAAACAGGGAGTGCTTTATTTATTTGTTTGTTTATTTATTTTTATTCATTTGAGACACACAGAGATACAGAGAGAGAGCAGAGAGCATGAGCAGGGGGAGAGGCAAAGAGAGAGGGAGAAGCAGACTCCCCGCTGAGCAGGGAGCCCGACGTGGGGCTCGATCCCAGGACCCTGGGATCATGACCTGAGCCGAAGGCAGACGCTTAATGACTGAGCCACCCAGGCACCCCGGGAGTGCTTTTTTTTTTAAAGGCCCCATATTTACCGTTATAACATCCTAGCTTCATACACTAGCCTGGGCTGCAAATCCCCAGTGTATTACCCTGAAGTGGCCAAAAGCCAGGAAACCTGGTGACACCTCGGGAACTACCCTCTGTCCATACAGAAGACACAAGAACGGCTTTTATCGCTAATGTCACCTCGGGAGGTGTTACACATTGTTTGCTATGGACCCGCTGAAACCCTCAACATTCTTCATTCAAATACCATAACTGACTACAGAATTCCGTAGAAGCCATGTGAAGAGCTTAAAAGCTAGTTGGGCTGCGGGACACCTGG
This sequence comes from Leptonychotes weddellii, assembly GCF_054177405.1. NCBI lineage: Eukaryota > Metazoa > Chordata > Mammalia > Carnivora > Phocidae > Leptonychotes > Leptonychotes weddellii. The sequence continues at coordinate 87,702,074 of NC_138375.1, read as the reverse complement.
GTGGCTCAGTCGGTTAAGCGTCTGCCTTCGGCTCAGGTCATGATCCCAGGGTCCTGGGATCGAGTCCCACATGGGGCTCCTTGCTGAGCAAGAAGCCTGCTTCTCCCTCTGCCTGCCTCTGTCTCTCTCTCTCTCTCTGATAAATAAATAAAATCTTAAAAAAAAAAAAAAAAAGCTAGTTGGGCTGCACTGTCCTAAATGGAACCTCAAAAATTCACCCAAGTCAACACTTCAGAAGTCTTACTTAATTTTGACTAAAATATTTTTTAAATAGTCTCCAAAACACCACTTAATCAACAAACGTGGGATTAAATCCAAATCAGAACAAACCCACAGGAGGAAAAGTCAAAATACAGTGAGGTTCTCCTTTCTTACCTGGCAAGTCTCAGTCATAGTTGGGTACTTGCTCTTGACCTAGCTGAAGGTATTACAGTTTAACTAAGAAAACATGCAGGTAACATACCTCTTTAACTGTACTTGGTATTTTACAGATGCACACAAAACTACTTTCTTAGCAAGTAAAGGTCATCTTAAATTTTCTGAAATACAACAGACACCTGTATAACAATCAGTTCAAGCTGCTATAACAAAATGCCACAGACTGGGTGACTTAAACCGCATTTCCTTCTCACTGTTCTAGAAGTTGCGAGTCCAAGATCAAGGTACTGTTAGGTTTGGTTTCTGGTGAGAACCCTCTTCCAGGTTTGCAGATGGCAGCCTTCTCTCTCTGGCATGCTCAGGTCTCCCTTTCTCATCTCCTAAGGACACTAATCCCATCATGGGAACTCCACCCTCACGACCTCATCCAAACCTAATCACCTCCCAAGGGCCCCGCCTCCAGGTACTTCCGCACTGGGGATCAGGGTTTCCACGGATGAATTTTGGGATGTGTGTGTGTGTTGGGGGGTGGTAATCAATTTCACCAGTTATACATCCTAGCTATTAAATATGTTCAGAGCCATTCTACATATATTCCTCTCAATGATTTCAGGTCAAAATAATATAAACAGATCCACCATATCTGTAAAATAATACCAGTAAGAGACTGGTCATTTAAGGCCAAGGTCAGGGGCTTGACTATCCCCAGTTAGGCCTGTTGAAAGGATAAAAGGGAAAAATTCAGTTACAAGGACACCACTTAACTCTCACCCTGAGCACTATTTAGTAAATCTCAACCAACCAGGCAACCACTTGCCACTACTATAAAAATAACTCCCTCTTTCATCTCTAGCTCCAGACCTCTGTTCCAGCCTGTGTCTCTAGCTCTCTGCTGGGCATCTCTCCCAGGAAGGCTCACAGTGCAGTCCGGGATTCAACTGAGCTCATTAGTCCTCACCGTCTCCTCAAACTGAGGATCCCCACAGCTGCTTACCTCAGCGAATGGTGCCATGACTGATCACCCTGGACTCCGTCTCACTAAGTGCCCACACCCAAAAGATGACCAAGGAAGTGTGACCAGTCTCTCCTGGCCTCCGCCTTCCTCTCCCCTTCTCCTTCTCCAAGTCCCTCATGGATTCCTGCACTAGCCTCCCAACTCACCTTCTGTCCCCATTCTGGTCTCCTTGTCACCCAGCCCACGTCACGGCCACCAAGTTCTTTCTAAAGCACAATAAAGCAAGTCAATTACCTGCTGCAAATTCTCCATCATTTAGCCAGCTTTGGAGATGAGGTTCAGCTTCCTCAGCTCAGCACCCAACCCCAGCACCCTCAGGGCCTTCCCTACACAACCTGCCTCCAGTCCACACAACTATTAGAGCCCTGACTGCCTTACACCTTTGCAAGCCTCCCAGATTCCAAACATGCAATTATTATTGCATAATGTATTAATGGTATTTTAAAAGTGATGAAAAAGAAAACCTGGCAGGTGCATGAGGAACCAAGTATCCACTTTTCTTTATTCTTTCATTCATGTCTTATACAGCGTGAGAGCAAGAAATGTTTCAAGTCCCACACCAGATTCTTCCCTGGACACATCTGGGTTTTATAAGCTGATGATCAAAACTGACCTTTAATTCCTTCTTTGCCTTTCTAAGGCTGAGAACTCTCACCTCTGAGAAAAAAAAAAAACAAAAAAAACTGTCTTCATGGCATGTGGCTGCTGGTTCTACTCACCCACTACTCAAACTGGACACAGACTTTTATAAAGCATGGGAAAAAAAGAGCCCCCTCTTTCTCCCTTATCCCTACAGAGAACCCACAGGACTGGCAGCCCCTGCCACTACCCGCGGCCAGATCACTCCCTCTGAGCAGGCAGGCTTGTGGGAGGGAAGCACACCCAGCCAGCACTCTGCTCTCCCAGCACAGTCTCCTCTAAAGCAAAAAAGGAGCTTCCCGGGTTTATGGAGGTCTTTCGCACAGTTTGCTTCGCCAACTAGAATGTGTACTCTGTGAGAGAAGAGGCCTGCTCTTGGTTCTTGCTGTGTTACCAGAGGCCAGAGCAGAGCCTAGCCCATGGGACAGGCTTCATAGGTATTTGCTGAATGACAGGATAAAAGGATGGACGAATGAGCAAAGAGGCAGTCCTCAATTAGAAGAGCCATATACAGCATAATTCCCCTGCTCAAGAAATAGTGTTTGGCTGAGAATGCCTTTTGTTCACTTTGTGCTAGGTACAACCTTAATAAAAACTGGGCAGCGTGGGCGCCTGGGTGGCTCAGTTGGTTAAGCGACTGCCTTCGGCTCAGGTCATGATCCTGGAGTCCCAGGATCGAGTCCCGCATCGGGCTCCCTGCTCGGCAGGGAGTCTGCTTCTCCCTCTGACCCTCCCCCCTCTCATGCTCTCTCTCTCTCTCAGTCTCTCTCTCTCAAATAAATAAATAAAATCTTTAAAAAAAAAAAAAAGAAAGAAAACTGGGCAGTGTATCATTAACCCCAAAGTATACTTTAAAGTTGCTTTTCGGACAAAATTCTGGAGATTAGATATTTACTTACTGCTTGTATCTTTCCAAGAGCAGTAAGCATTGAGTAAAATGTTGCCTTTAGGATTCCCCAAGAGGCATGCACTTTGTCCAACCATTAAAGTTCTTTTGTCGTGTCCCCCCCCCCCCCAAACGAAATTTGGATATTTACTTTCATGGGACTGGAAACCTGAGAACCTGCCATCACAGGGTCAGTGAGGCCTGGAATTGCAAGCCATACCTGTGCTCTTGCCCTCTGAGCCACATGCAGCCTGCACTACACACTCCCCAGAACTGGAGCCCCAGGGAAGGCTGACCAGAATGTGCCAAAAGGATGCAGCACGTAAGTTCTAGAGAGATCAAGTGTTTCCGTCTGTGGGCTGTCAGAGGCAGGGGGACAGCCTCAACTCAAGGTCCGCCTCAAGCAACCACAGCTCAGGTATGCATTCTGACTCTTTGAATGGCACTGCTTTTTCCAGGGCATTTGAAATATTTGACAACCAACGTTAACATTTTCTGAGCACTTAGCACGAGACACCACCCCAAGTCCTATACAAAAGTAATCCTAGTTAATCTTCAAGGTTAGTCTTTGACTTGAACTCTGCCACCAAGTTATAGACACAGAACCCAAGGCTGAGAGAAATTAAATAACTTGTCCGAAGTTCAGATAGTAAGTGGCACCTCTGGGAACTCAAGAGCACCAATTTGGGTCTCCTATATTTTCGCTTCCTATTTTGTCAATTCTTTGCAATAAAGAATCTGAGAAGCTGTACACAATGTTCATTAAAAAGGACTATGTACTTTTCTATATGTTGTTTTTCTGTCTTCCACTATGGAATTTTCCTTCCTGCCCTGTCCACTATATGCAGTGAAATCTCTTTAATTCATCAGTCCACACATCTTTGTAGGCAGGTGCCATCAATTCTGAGCCCATCTACATGGATGAACAGTATACATTCCTTTTTCCAGAAGGCACTGCTTTGCTCTCATCTACAAAGATCCTTTTTCCTTCCTAAAGACAAATGACTGGTTCATGTACCATGATTCAAATTACATTTGAGAATGTTCATTTGCAGAGTAATTATTCTTCCTAATTGGACTGCTCTAAAGACAAATGATTCTCCCTCCCCACCCCTATCATCTCCTGCAACATACCATGTCTTCTTTCCTGGCCTAAAATGTTTGCAGCACCCTTTGCAAACCACAACCAGAGACACTACCTGCTCTATGTGTGATCACCTAGAAAAAATATTATTATACCCTAATAGTGGTATTACTGCAAGCCCCTCAACTATTTCATCAGCATCAGATTTGACACAGATTAATAACAAACCTGTCACAGTATGACGGCAAAGAGAAATGAGGATCTTGAATTTTCTTTCTTTCCTCTATCTTTAAAACATTTAATCTTCCCACTAGCATGTGTTCCTTATCTCCTAAATTGTAAATGAAGTCGGTTTTTAAAAAGACCAGGAGGAAAGAATCAGAAACACCCAGGAAAGGGCAACGCCAAAGAAATTAGCACCGATCCTCGCTTAAACCTGTTGGGGGTGGAGCTCTCAAGCGAGTGAGTGTAGGAAAAGCAAAGCGCCCATGATAAACGTTCCTTCGAACTCGGTTACTCAGGTTTAACTCTCTCGGACGAGACCCTAACCGCTCCCCTCCCCCTCGCACTCACCCCTCTTCTCCCTCTGGCTCAAACACACAGTGGTCTACTGGGCTACTTTGCGATTTCAAACAGAAGTTGTACTTTTACATGTGGGTCACGGATGGCAACCTACAAGAACGCACACAACCACAGAGAGAAAACGGGAAATACAGGAAATGGCCCGGGGGGGCGGGGGGGAGTAAAGATGGGGGTGGGGGACAAGACTTTGTCTTTACTCTCATTTACTCGCATTGAAACAGCTCACGGACTCTCCTGAAACTCAGGACCCTCCTAGATTAAGAGAAAAATTGAACGGGATGGAAGAAAATCCTTTTGCTTTTCTCAGCTCAAAGAACACTAGACCGCTGAAGGGAAGGGAAAACAGGGGGTAGGGGGAAACTTTGTGCCTAAAAACACCCAAAGACACATACAGAGTCTTCTTCCCCAGTCCTTTACCCCAGCCCACGGGCTCAACCATCCATCCCAGATGTGGTCTTTCCCACTCCACGCCCACCTCCTCCAGCCCGCACCCCAAATCACTGCGCTGCCCACAAAAATGCAGCCCAGATTTGAAAAGCAGCTGACGTCTGTGGCCGGCGTGACCCAACGCCACACACCAGGCCCCACGGGGGCGACCACCGGGCGGCCCCCGAGGCGCGGTACCAAGCGCGCGGAGCTCGGCGCCGGGCTGCGCCCAAACCCGCGCGCCGCGGTGCCCGCGGGAACCACCGGTCGGAGCCCGCCAGCGGCGGCGGGAGAGCTCGTCTCGCGCTGGCTTCCCGGCAAATTGCCGTTCCAGGCACAATTTTTCCACTTCTGCTGCCGGCGGCTGCTGCGGTGAGAGGAGAAGCAGCCGCTCCCTCCCATTCCCAGCATCCGACACCCGTCCCGGTGCCGGGGACGGTCCTCTTCCCTCCCCGTTGGCTCCGGGGGCGCGGGAGCCAGGTTCCCGCGCCAGCCGCCGCGCACGCAGCCCGGGCTCCGCCGGCCGCGACGGTTCCGCAGGCGCCCGGGCGGGGTGCCCCCCACCGGGGCCGCCCGCCCCACCTGGCCGGGGCTGCAGGCTCTCCCTCCCGCAGCGCGCGCGGGGCCCGGCGACTCCAACTCACCCGGTCCCGGCTCCGCGTCTCCGGCTCCGAGCTCGCAGCCTTCCCCCCGCCGGGGCTTTCCGCTACGCCTCCTCGCAGCTCGCAGCTCGCAGCTCGGGGAAGGAGGAGGAGGCGACGAGAGGAGGGGGCGAGGGAGGGGAGAGGAGAGGGTCCCCGGGTGGGGGGAGGAGACGAGACCACAGCGCCGACCTCGGCGGCCGCCGGCAGGGCTAGCAAGGAGGGAGGAGGGAGAGGGGCGGGGGCAGAGAAAGAAAGAGGCCGCCGAGCCTCCCTGCCCAGGACCCAGCCCCGCGCCGCTGCCCAGTCACCATCGCCGCCCCCGTCCCGCGCTAGGGCCGGGCGTTCAGGGGGAGGGGTCGGGGCCCGGGGCTCTCCCGGCGCCTCGCGCGGGGTGGGGCGGGGCGGCCGGGGGCGAGGCGGGGGCGGTGGCGGGACGACGAGGCCCGGCCTCCGGAGGGGAGTGTCCTGCGGGGCCCGGGAGGCTGTTGGCGAAAGGGGATCCCCGGGAGGAGGGGCGGAGGCCCCGGGGCCTGGGAGCGGGTCACCGCGCCCGCCCCGCGGCGTTGGCGCCTCCTGGAATCCTGCGGAGGACCCCGGGCAGCTCCCGGGAACCTTCGGGGGGCAGTTTCGGGAAAGTGTCTCAGGAGCGCTGAGAATGCGCACGGCCTAGGCAGGGCGGCGAAGTTGGAGTCGGGGGTGATCGGCTGGACTGCTGCCGCGGAGCGCGGGCCCTGGAGCGCCCGAAGCAGTTCCCCAGGCCCGGGCCGGAGCGGGAGAACGTCCCGCGATCCCCGGGAATCCTAAGCGGGAGGGTGGGTTGGGGCTGCCTGGACCCCCATCCTCACCTCCCTCTCCCGGAGAGGAGGTTCCAGACATGAGTTTCTTTGCCCTGTGATTCTCTAGGAGGGGAAACTGCAAGCAGTCACAAAGAATATTCGTAAATACTTGGGGTTTTGAAACATCCTCCTCTGTCCAAAATACGGTTTCAGGATGAATTTCTAAGGCACTTTAGCCGACACTCTGAAAAGGCACATCCTTCTTGTCTTTTCTTCCTGTGAGACCTGCTCCTGTCCCCAACTTCTCTGCCTCTTGTCTGGGATACCTTTTTCCACCAGTTGCCTGAACACAGACCCTACCACTGGATTCCCGGCCTCTGCCATTGCCATAGCCACTCCCATTGATTCTTCATTTTAAGGTCTTCCCAGTTGTCCTGTCCTTTCCAAGTCCAATGCCACCTTCCTGGTTCTCGCTGTTTGGGGACTTAATGGTTTCAGTGCTCTCTCCCCCATTCCTCGCACGGGCATCCATCTGTACATGCGAGGGTAATGGTTCTAGAACACGGCTCAGGCAGGCCACTTCCTGTTCTAAAAGCTCTGGGAGGCGCTTTACCACAGAAAATTCTGAATTTAAAACTCTTCTGTTCAAAACCACCCACTTACCCACTCCTCAGAGCCTCTCTTGCCAGCCAGGACTCCTCCCCTCCTCCCAGAAGGTTCCATACTGTATCCACTTGGGAGTTGCTGATGCTCTTTTGCCAGAACTGAAATGCTCTCTTTTATCTTCTCCCACAGCCAAATCCTACTTATCTTCATCGAAAAGAAGCTTGTAGTACGTTTCTTCTATAAAAGGATGTATGTGTTCTTCCCGTTTTGTGAAATCATACACTAGAAATAACAAGGCTTATGGGGAAAATAGGGTTAGCAACAAAGGATTCCAAATCTTTTTTTTTTTTTTAAGATTTATTTATTTATTTATTTTAGAGAGAGAGAGTGCTCCAGTGCACTAGTTGGGGAGGGGCAGAGGAGAAGACTCTCAAGGAGAATCGCAAGCAGACTCCCCGCTGATCTTGGAGCCAGACCTGGGGCTCAGTTTCACCACCCTGAGATCATGACCTCAGCCAAAACCACCAGTCGCACCCTCAACCAACTGAGCCACCCAGGTGCCCCCAAATGACTCCAAATCTATGTAACATTGCAACTAGAACACTAACAAAAACAGTAACCATTCCAAAAAACATACTAGCAGAGTTTATGAGCCATGTTAAATTCCTAATAAATATTACAGTAAATATAAATACAGGACTTTTACCTTTAAGAAAGGATGGCAGTCACTGATGAAGGGACTGGAAGGAGAGTTGTTGGAGGCTGTTGAGTGCAGAAGATAAGCACAAAATGTACAAGTATAAGAGGTGAATTCCCCCCTCACAATAAACCCTTCCAAGTTAGAACTCATGGCCAAACGAATCCAAGAGAAAGAACACAGGGTGAATGGGCATCAGGCACAGCACCATGTATTCTCCACAAGAAGCAGGCTGCTGTGTTTTGCTTGGAACTGCTGTTACTTGGTGGTGCTTGGGACAGTTGCTTGTGAACAAACACAACCACCCGATTTTATGAATACCCTTTCCCTATATATCAATGAGTTCACTTGTGTTACCTATATTCTCATTACAGAAACAGGCCAGTAATAGAATAGCTTAATTCTAAGCTTAGAAAGTAGACTGTACTTCATTCCACACATGGATTGAGCACTTACTATATGCCAGGAACTGTTTCAGGCACTGCAGATGCATCAGTGAATAAAAAGGAGCGCAAAAATGTCCACCCTTGTGGACCGTAGGCATCACAGGATGGTATTGCATATTTCTTATGGATGTAATTTAAATTAGTGCCTCATCGAATGCCTTATGTTACTGTGTCTTTCAGAACATCTGACATGTAAAGCAGTTTACACCCATTTTATGCCTTGTGTTATTGAATTCACAGGAGAATAACCTGAGAAATCTAAAACTAAAGTTTTCTCAGAACTGTTTGTTGCTATTTGGGCTAAAATTAAAGCAAGTTCCCCAGATAGGATCATTTGGGTCTGAAGAGTAGGAAAACTACACTTGATAGGAAGCAAAAAATTAAGGATGGGAAGGGGAGGGAGAATAGAGAAGGAGAGAGATGCTAAAAGGTGTCGTTCAAGAAGAAAGTACTTCTAAGCTTTCTGGAAACGTAGCTAGAGAAAGAATAATAAAAGGAACTTTGGGATACTGTGAATGCTGCTTCTTTCATGTGTTTCAGCCAAATGTTCAAGGAACACTTAATGTGGGATGAGTGAGGACGAAATTATAAGAAATTAAAGGGTACCTGAAGTGTTTGGTCAAATGACAAGGAGGCCTTGGAAGAAAATAATTATGAGCCACTAGATAGGTCACAAGGGAAAATTACAGTGGTGCCTGGCTACAGTGTTGTGATTCCGAATTTACTTGCCTGTGCAAATCACTCATTTCTCTGAACATTATCCCCCACCTAGTATAACTTGCATCAACAGGGCTAGATATTTTTCATGTGCGAACGCTGTGTATCCTATTCTGAGTGTGAATCTGCTTGGAATGCAAATAAAATATGCATTTCCAAGAGACACATTTGATATATTTTCATGATTGTCAGCATACTGAATATAGATTAACTTTAAATTTGCCTGTTCATCTTCATAAAAACTACCCTCTCAAATCCACCCCCCCTCCTTCTTAGAGATTGATATTTCCTAAACTGTGATCATAGAATTCCAGGGCTAGACACACATTTAGAAATCAATGTCTTTTGAAGATCACATTAAAAATGAAATGACTTAAGCGGAGAATTTCTTCAAGGAAACTAGCAAAATTGCACTGCACCAACTTGAGGTCCTGGGAAAAATCAGTCTCTTAAAAATTATCATTCTGGGGGCGCCTGGGTGGCTCAGTTGGTTAAGCGACTGCCTTCGGCTCAGGTCATGGTCCTGGAGTCCTGGGATCGAGTCCCGCATCGGGCTCCCTGCTCCGCGGGGAGTCTGCTTCTCCCTCTGACCCTCCTCCCTCTCATGCTCTCTGTCTCTCATTCTCTCTCTCTCAAATAAATAAAAAAAATCTTTAAAAAAAAAAAAAAATTATCATTCTGCCTTTTTATCCATGAATCTAATCATACAAAGAAATCATCTGAAACTCCAAGAATCCACTTTCCTTGACAAATACGGAGAAAAGGCAGTTTTGAGCACAAAGACTTGAAGAGCTTTCCCAATTAAAAAGGGCTCTGGGCAATTAAAATCAGTGCTCTGATCCTCGTGAGACAGAAGCAGTGTTTTTGGCTACAGCAGTGACTTGGCCACAGTATTCAATGGGTTTAACCATGTCACATTTCACTTTCTGCTTCCAATTCGCAGTTTTTAACTCAAGGGTGAAAATGACGGTCTTAAACACTAAAAAAAAAAAATTCCCTATTTTTCCTGAAATCCCATTACCAAGGTACCAGGCTATTTGTTGAATGAGGATAGCAAAATGTCTCCAAGTGAGAACAAATATTACAAGTGCAAATAGGCATGTAGGATTTTTCAGTAACCACATTATAGGAGGGCAGTAGGACCCATGAGCTCAGGCCATGAGCTCCTGATAAAGAAAATCTCAATGATCTGTAGAAAACACTTCCTTAATTTTCAGACATCTATTAAGGACACTGTCCACACATGAGCCAAGGGAAAAACATGGCCCTAAAAATACACTGTGGCTAAGTCCTGAGAGAAATGAGCACACAGAACTTTGGGCATTTGCTCTCTTCTGGCAAAACGAAGGGTTGTTGGTCGCTTTTATCTTCAGGCCACAGTCTCTGCCTTCTGGCCTTTCTTTATTCTGTAAATGAAGCAGTAGTTTTAATTTGCTGACTCCTAAAGAAGTAGTTTGCTTTACTGCCTCTAGTTCCTAAACTTGATTCCATGAGACTCCAGCAAAACTCTACTCAAGAAGGTGCTCTGTTCATTTCCTATTATGTCACCACTACCATAAACAAATCCATCTGGCCCTCATCCAATTGAGCTTACCCCTGAAGTGAGGTGGAAATTTCCATACAGTGAGAATGTTCTACTGCGATATTACTTTATAGGTTGCATGTAAATTCTACAACATTCTCAGCTGCTTAATAACACGTAACTGGCAAATTCAATTCATTCCAGGTATTTACCTGCGGACATTTTCCTGGATTACAAACTTTTCTCTGAAGAGGTACAGAATACAAAGAAGCTTGGGGGATTAGCTGTCTTACAGTATTCATGACAGGCATAAAACCATCCAAAGAAAGTCTGCTTTAGCCCTTTCTAACAACAATGCTGTGCATCTGGTCCCTGACTTGTGCTTTATCTTTTCTATTATGAATTATATGTTATTCTCATAACCTCTAAGGGGTAAGAGTTTACTATTACCCTCATTAGTACCTACAATAAAATTTGGGAAGTACTCAGTGTGATTCAGTAGCAATGCTGAGATGAGAATTTGAGGGAACCACTGCTGTTTTTTGCATTATGAAGAGGATGCTTGTCCCAGATCTGGTCCAGAATGAAAAACCCAATCTCCAATCTGAAAATCTTGCCTTTAAGGAACTTTTTTTCTTTTATTATCTTTTAATTGTCTTCTGAAAACAAGAAGTACAACACATAAATCTATAAAACCAGCAGTTGTTGGGCACCCTATTTTCACATAGTGCTAGAGTTAGAAGATACATTATTTTCTACTGATGATTGATCATAACATGTATTCTGCCCATTTCCATATGGCCCTGGACTTGTTATTAAAAATAATAGGGACACCTGGGTGGCTCAATTGGTTAAGCGTCTGCCTTTGGCTCAGGTCATGGTCCCGGGGGCTGGGATTGAATCCTGCATCGGGATCCTTGCTCCCCTGGGAGCCTGCCTCTCCCTCTGCCTGCCGCTCCCCCTGCTTGTGCTCTCTCTCTCTCTCTCTATCTCTCTCTGACAAATAAATAAAATAAAATCTTAAAAAAAAAAATAAGTAGAAGAAGGCAAGAAGTTCTCTTACCAGAGCTTGATTTACCATGGTTGAGCATTAAATTTAGCTCTGGGCTTCTCAGAGCCAAGGCAAGAATGACATACAGTGAATAATACAGTTCTCATGGTCTGGTAAAAGAATCATAGTTGTTCTTCAAGTTAGACAAACTTTTTCCTGGCATTAACTTCTAAGAGGAATTGAATCATGGGAATCCTTACATAAGAGCCACTGGGCAATCTAAACATCTGGGTGCAGCGTCTTCACTGAGAAAAAGCAGTAGACTCGTGCCCTGCAGAGTAGAGAGGGTAAAAAGTTCACAAGAGATGACAGAATTGTCTAGACCATGTTTCTGTCATGACTGAAACTGCATTATCTAAATTGAACTTCTATCTAGATTCTGAGACCCAGAAGATACTCTCCGTGTCCTCCATTAAGAAAAGAAAAATAAAGGAGCTTTGTATTAAACGAATTATGACCCCCAAAATGCCATTTCTTCATTGACTTCACATATCTTTCTCAGTTCTAAACATTCTATTATTTCACATAGAACTCATTTGACAATTATGACCTGTGTTAATTTCAAAACAACCTTGAGAAGGTTTTTTTTTTTAAAGATTTTTTATTATTTATTTGACAGAGAGAGATACAGCGAGAGAGGGAACACAAGCAGCGGGAGTGGGAGAGGGAGAAGCAGGCTTCCCACGGAGCAGGGAGCCCGATGCGGGGCTCGATCCCAGGACCCTGGGACCATGACCTGAGCCGAAGGCAGACGCTTAACAACTGAGCCACCCAGGCGCCCCCTTGAGAAGGTTTTTAATGAAAACAGGAATTAAAGACAAGGCCAATCCACACAACTGAGATTCATTCTAGCTTTTCTTCCAACAGAATGGCATTGTGCTATGCTAATAATACAAAATAATGTTCAATGACTTTTGAGGCCATATAAATGAGAATAACATAAGCTGTGAAATTAAAATAATTAAAATGAACCATAAAAACCATAGTTTTTATAGTTGAAGAATGATTTCTTTAAATATCTTGTGAAACACTGCTATTAGACAACAGTCTTAAAATAGTTATAAGCGCCTCTTTAATTTTCTAGAGTACCACAAGAAAAATGTTTGATATTAATGAGCTCAAGTCCCTCCCCTGCCTTCAGATGCAGTTTGTGTTAACTAAACTCATAGTAATAAAAGCTCCTTGTTATGAAAATATCATGGGCTTTGGATTCCTAGGGACTGTGTATAAATACCCCTTCTTCTACCATTAGTTACAAAATGCTCATGGACAAGTTACCTAAACTTTACTTTTCTTGCTTTTTAAACATTTCTTAAAAAATTTTATTTAAAGTAGGCTTCACGCCCACTGTGGCCCTCAGACTCATGACCCCAAGATCAAGAGTCTCATGTTCTCCCACTGAGCCAGCCAGGCACCCCTACTTTTCTTGCTTGTAAGCAAGGATAATGTTACCTATTGTATGAGGTTATTATGACTTTTCTTGATTACTATTACAATGTATGTGAAGGTGTCTACTCTAACGCCTAACACATAGGAGGTGACCAATAGATGTTTATTCCCTCCCCTTGACATCCATTCCTGCAAAAAGAATTTTCTCCCGGTTTAAGGAGACGAGTCTTCCCAATTTGCCAATTACACAGCTTTCCTATGCTGTTTTTAAAAAATGACGTAAGAGGGGCGCCTGGGTGGCTTAATTGTTAAGCGTCTGCCTTCAGCTCAGGTCATGATCCCAGGGTCCTGGGATCAAGCCCCACATTGGGCTCCCTGCTCGGCGGGAAACCTGCTTCTCCCTCTCCCACTCCCCCTGCCTGTGTTCCCTCTCTCACTGTGTCTCTCTGTGTCAAATAAATAAAATCTTTTAAAAATGACATAAGAATCAAAACACTGTGGTACTGGCATAAGGCTAGAAATATAGATCAAGGGAATAAAATGCAAAATCCAGAATAAACTCACATTTATGGTTAACTGATTTTCAACAAGGGTGCTAAGACATTTCAGTGGAGAAAGAATAGTCTTTTCAGCAAACAGTGCTGGGACAACTGGATAAACACATGCAAAAGAATTAATATGAACCCCTACCCCATGCAAAAACAGATTGCTCAGAATGGATTAAGATCTAAATATAAGAGTTAAGGGCGCCTGGGTGGCTCAGTTGGTTAAGCGACTGCCTTCGGCTCAGGTCATGATCCTGGAGTCCCTGGATTGAGTCCCGCATCCGGTTCCCTGCTCGGCAGGGAGCCTGCTTCTCCCTCTGACCCTCCCCCCTCTCATGTGCTCTCTCTCTCTCGTTCTCTCTGTCTCAAATAAATAAATAAAATCTTTTTTTTTTTTTT
>NC_138375.1:87676089-87687772 GCF_054177405.1 Leptonychotes weddellii | reverse complement strand
GCAGGGAGCCTGCTTCTCCCTCTGACCCTCCCCCCTCTCATGTGCTCTCTCTCTCTCGTTCTCTCTGTCTCAAATAAATAAATAAAATCTTTTTTTTTTTTTTTAAGATTTTATTTATTTATTTGACAGAGAGAGAGAGAGAGCGTGCGAGAGTGGGAACACAAGCAGGGGGAGCGGGAGAGGGAGAAGCAGGCTTCCCGCCGAGCAGGGAGCCTGATGCGGGGCTCGATCCCAGGATTCTGGGATCATGACCGAAGCCGAAGGCAGCCGCTTAACCGACTGAGCCACCCAGGCGCCCCAATAAATAAAATCTTTAAAAAATAAATAAATAAATAAATAAATATAAGAGTTAAACTATAAAACTCCTAGAAAAACACAGAGGAGTAAATCTTCATGACCTTGAGTTAGTCAATAATTTCTTAGATATGACACCAAAATTACAATTAATAAAAGAAAAATATATAAAGTATATTTCATTAAAACTAAAAACTTTTTTGTGACAAGAGGACACCATCAAGAAAGTGGGAGGGCGCCTGGGTGGCTCAGTCGGTTAGGCATCTGCCTTCGGCTCAGGTCATGATCCCAGGGTCCTGGGATCGAGCCCCGCATCTGGCTCCCTGCTCGGTGGGGAGTCTGCTTCTCCCTCTACCCTTCACCCCTGCTCATGATCTCTCTCTCTCTAATAAACAAATTTTTTAAAATCTTTTTTTTTTAATTTTTTTAAAGATTTTATTTATTTGCCAGAGAGAGAGAGCAAGCGCACAAGCAGGGGGAGTGGCAGGCAGAGGGAGAGGGAGAAGCAGGCTCCCCCCGAGCAAGGAGCCTGATGCAGGCCTCAATCCCAGGACCCTGGGATCATAACCTGAGCCGAAGGCAGACGCTTAACAGACTGAGCCACCCAGGCGTCCCTTAAAAAATCTTTAAAAAAAGAAAGTGGGGGAAAAAATACAAAATTAAAATATTAAATTATGATTAAATATTTGCAAAACATGTATCTGATAAGGGACCTATATCCAGAATATATAAAGAACTCTTACAAGTCGATAATAAAAAGACAACCCAAAATGGCAAAGGATCTGAATAGATATTTTCCCAAAGAATACATACAAATGGCTAATTGGCACCTGAAAAGATGCTCACCATCATTAGTAATTACAAGAATGCAAATGAGGGGCGCCTCAGTGGCTCAGTCTGTTAAGCCTGGGACTCTTGGTTTTGGCTGAGGTCACGATCTCATGGTCATGAGATTGAGTCCCGCACTGAGCCTGGAGCCTGCTTGGGATTCTCTCTCCTTCTGGCCCTCTTGCGCCTTGCATGCATGCACGCTCTCTCTCTCTTGCTTGCTCTCGCTCTAAAAAAAAAAAAAAAGAAAGAAAGAGAGAGAGAAAACACAAATGAAAACAACACTACACATACCAGTATGACTAAAATAAAGAAGACAGAAAATAGCAAGTTAAGGATGTAGAGAAATTAAAGCCTTCATACACAGCTGGTAGGATTGTAAATAGGCAGCCACTTTGAGAAACAGTTTGATACTCCTCAAAAGGTGAATATGGAACTACCATATGACCCAGAAATTCCTCTCTTGATATATACAGAAGAGAAATACAAACAGGTCTACACAAAAACCTATACACAATGTTCAGGCGGGATTATTCATAGTAGCCAAAAAAGTGGAAACCCAAATATCTATCAACTGATGAATGGATACACAAAAAGTGGTATATATATATATATTATATACATTTATTATACTATTCAGCAATAAAAATAAATGAAGTGGTACATGTTATAACATGGATGAACTTTGAAAACATTATGCTAAGTAGAAGAAGCCAGTAACAAAAGAGCACATATTGTATGATTCCATTTATATGAAATGTCTAAAATATGCAAATCCTTAGAGACAGAAAATAGATTCATGGTTGCCTAGGGCTGGGGTGGAGAGTGGGGGTAAGGGGAAGTGAGGAGTGACTGCTAATGGGTATGGATTTCTTTTGGGGGCAGCAAAAATGTCCTAAAATTAGACTGTGGTGATGGTTGCACAGTTCTGTGAATATATGAACAACTACAGAATTATACACTTGAAATGAGTGAGTTTTATGGTATGTGAAATATATTTCAGTTTATAAACAGAAGTTAAGAAAAAAAATGATAGGAGAAATGGTTGTACTATCAAAAACCAGGAGTAATTTTGGTAAACATTTGCTTACTGTGTGTAAGGGGATCCAAGGATGACTAAGCATGGACTCTATCTTCAAAGAGCTTAAAATATAGTGAATGGATGCAGTTCAATGAAGATCAGTGCATATTATGCTTGCCAGGGGGATCACAATTAAATAAATAGCTGGAATGCATAGTGTTCATCTAATACACAGTGCTGAGCATCATGCTAAACCTGGGGATATAAACTTTTGGAGTGACAGAGAAGGGTCTAGGGAAAAGTGCTGTGCTAAAGAGCAGTGTCAAAGAGGCTCATCAGCATTGAAAACCAGTGGGAGGAGGGGAAGGGTGTTACAGGAGGTTTTCTGGGGGTGATGACATTGTTTTCAGGAGTAGGAGTCCACGAGGTGAAAGGTAGAAGGCAGGCCACTCAGCCAAAGGAGACTGCATGCATGAGGGCCCTGAAGCACCAGCAAGTGCAGGGCTGAAGAACACACAGAGAGGAAAAGTGAAAGATGAGAAGAAATTGACTGGGGGAGAGGGGGTGGGTGTCAGTGGGAACCCCAACAATCCTATGAATCCCATTAAGAATTTCATCCTGAGGTCCCCAGGAAGCCAATGAAGGTTTTCAAACCCAGGATGGCCCAGTCTTGTTTTAGGTTGCTCTGCCTGCTATAGGAGGAGAGGGACTAGAGGAGAATAAGACCAAAAATGGAGAGACGTATCTTCCAGGAGAGTGGGGATGAGGACCTACATCAGTCATGGTGGCAGGCTTACAGCACCAACTGGGTGGTCAGTGAAGGAAAACAAGTCAAGGATGACTTCCAGGTTTGCAGGCTGGGTGACACATGACCAGTTGCATCAGCCACAAAGGCAGTAAACATGGGATGAGAGACGAGATTCCAGTGGAGGCATGGAAAACGTGATGTGCCCCTCATATGAGTATGTTAGAAGGTGGGGGAGGAATAGTAAAGTAGCCCCCAAGCTGAGAAGGCCCTTTGAGACCAGAAAACAAATCAGGTGACTCCATTCAGTGGACATAGAATTTTATTCAGGGTAAATTACTGAGGCGTGTGTCTTGGCAGCAGGTGGGGGGTGTACAGGGGCAGGTGGGCAGATCCAGCAGAGGACAAGCCATGGCAGCTGCATAGTTATTCTCCAAAAAGTCTGGACCTTAGTCCAGATTTTACAGAGTGAGAGGACACGCAGAAGGGCACTGTAGTGAGATCAGAGGGTTTGCATGCACCTAATTGACAGCCAGCCTTTAATTAGATTTTGTAGCACCACCTGCGTGTCAGGAAGGGGCAAGACCATGTTCCCTTTAGCAGATTCACGGAAGGCCAAAGCAACGCACCCCCCCCATCCTGGCCTTAATGGGCATGTCTAAGGTATGTATATTAATTTCCAGAACACGCAGCCCCAAGTGAGGTCATCAAATGAATACAAACAACATGGAGGGCCAAAGATGAAATCAGTACGGTCAGCACTCCTACAGAGTGCACAGGGCCCTGGGCCCCAGCTATGCAAAACGGGAGCTTCCCTCCTGGAAACCTTAAAGGGCAGTGTCAAATCCTTCCCTTTGCCACCAGATTGTGGAGTTGGGCCCACTTATACCTTCCTTGGTACCCAAGCCGAGGGCAGGCCTTCAGGCAGTGGAAGACACCAACCTCTATCTCAGTCAGCCAGACTCTACCAACAGTCCTGATACATCTCACTATACTGAATGCTTTCCAGCCAAATGAGAAATACTTAACAGGCTGTGGGAAAGATTCCCCCGGGGCACTTCACCACCAGGTTCTGACGGAGGCTGGGAGACTCTCTAGACGTTTATCCAAGTTGGGTTGGATCAGATATCATCGTCATTTATTATGGGGACATGTGAAATGCACCACTTGTCTAAACCGGTATTCCTGATGGCATCATCTCATTAATTAAACAACTTAATAACTAAAGGAAATGTCCCCTTGTTTTGAGCTGTTCTTTTGTACTTATACACAATACTACTTCAGAAGCTTCCATAACTTTGTAAACCAGATAAGGCTAATGGAATTATTGATTCTCAAGTCAAAATAAAGTTTCAGTGCAACTCATAATGCATTTATTGATTGCTGATGGGATGAAAATGAACATGAAAAAGTAATCAATAAAACCATCCTAAAAATAAAGCCACATCAGAAACAATCTCTGTCTTCTAATGTGAGACTCTGTCAGTGCAAAGTTCCCTTAGAAACCTGAACTTTCTTTGACCTGGTAGAAAGTAGCCATTCCAGCATAGGATGAAAGACAATATGATATGCCTGTTCAAAAGTAAACAATCATTCAAAGTGCATTTTAACCTCAGAGACCTCAAAAGAAAAAGCAACTACCATGTTTACTGGTAACACAAAAGGAATTCAGGAGAAACATTTCAAACTTAGAAAACAAATTGTTAAATCTTTCTTATCCTTTGTCTGAAACTGGCTGTGGTCCAGGAGCACAGATTCTCTTTCTCTCAGCCCAGAACACTTCCCAAAACTTCCATATTCGTGACATTGTAAGTGAAGGAACCTTGCCAATGCCTGAAGGTAGCAATGCCGGCAACCCGCTAACATTTTAATGTAAGAGATTGGTTGTGCATTTACTGTGTTCTTCAAGGAGCCACCTCGAGAAAATGTATTAATTTCTCTCATTATTCAACATTGTAAAATAAAACCATTTGATAATGCTTGTTTATATGCATCAATTGAATTTTAATAAATGCATAGTTTTATTATACTTTTTATAACCCAAGTCTCACAAATCTTCACGGAAATTATTAGCAATAGTTTATGACATCTTATAAAGTCAAAACTGCAGCCATGGTGGTTCAGTTGTTATCTCAGGCCACTCCAGGTAGTGGTGGAGTGGGAGAACTAAATGTTGGTTCTATTTTGGCGTTCACTGTCAAAGCCCTAAGCAAGCCCAGGATTTCACTGTAGGCCATTTTTCTAATAAAGTAGCCTAACTAAACATTCTATATGGCAGTCTGATGGTAAGAAAATGCTTTTAGAAGATTCATCACTAGGTTCTATTTTATATATATATTTATATATACATATATATATATATATATTTTTTTTTTTAGAGTGGAGGGGAGGGGCAGAGGGAGAGAGAGAGAGAGAGAATCTTAAGCAGGCTCCACATCCAGCACGGAGCCTGGCATAGAGCTCAATCTCACAACCCTGAGATCATGGCCTCAGCCAAAATCAAGAGTCAGACACTTAACTGACTGGGCCACCGATGTGCCCCTTATTTATATCTTGAGAGAACTTATGTAGGGCTATATCCCACATGAAGGCGAAGTCGTGATGCAATCATTTGCTGAGCGGTAAGTTCCAGCAGAGACCAAGTGTCTAATGATCGTATCTCATGACCAATTTATAGGAACCTCTCAAGCGTAAATGTAAGTTGAACGCTTACCTCACGCTATATAAAACAACTCAGAATGGATCAGAGACCTAATGGGAGAGCTGAAACTATAAAACTCTTAGAACAAAACATGGGAACAAATCCTCATGAACTTTGATTTTGGTAATGGATTATTAGCTATGGCACCCACAAGAAACAAGCAAAAGATAAATCACCCTTTATCAAAATTTACAACTTTTGTGCATCAAAGTACACTATGAGGAAAGTAAAAAGACAACCCACAGAATGGGAGAAAATATTTGTGAATCATATATTTGATAAGGCTTTAGTATCCAAAACATATAAATAGTTCTCATAACTAAATAACAAAAAGGCAACCCAAATAAAAATGGGCAAAGGATCTGAATAAACCTTTCTCCAAAGAAGAAATAAAAATGGCCACTAAGCACATAAAAAGATATTCAGTATCATTAGTCATTAGGGAAATGCAAATAAAAACCATAAAGATATACCACTTGACCCAGTAGGATAGCTATAAACAACAACAACAACAACAAGGAAAAAGAACCAGTGCTGCCAAGGATATGGAGAAATTGGAACCTTCCTACGTTGCTGGCGGGAATGCAAAATGACGCAGTTGCTTGGGAAAACAGTTGGGCAGTTTCTTAAAAAGTTAAACATAGGGTTAAAACATGACCCACCCAATTCCACTCCTACATATATACCTAAGAGAACTGAAAACAGGTGCCCAAACAAAAACTTGTACATGAATGTTTATGGCAGGTTTATTCATCAGTCCAAAAGTCAAGACAAACCAAATGTCCAAGCTAATTAGTATAGTCATAGAGCATATTATTAAGTCATAAAAAGGAATGAACTACTGATACATGCTGCAATATAGATAAATGCCGAAAACATTCAGCTAAGTGAAAGAAGCCAGACACGATAGGACGCATATGAGTCCATTTACACGAGATGTCCAGAATAGGTAAATCCATAGAGAGAGAAAGCGGATGAGTGGTCACTAGGGGCTGCAGGAGGGGGAAAGGGTGAATGATTGTTAATGGGTATGGGATTTCTTTTTGGGGGTGATGAAAACGTTCGGAAATTAGATAGCGGTGGTGGTTGCACAACCTGGTAAACGTCCTGGAAGCCACAGAATTGTAAACTTTAAAATAGATAAAATGGTGAGTTTTGGTTACGGGAATTTTATCTCAAATAAAAAACATGTTTTCTAACACCAAAAAGTAAGTAGTGAGAAAAGTAACATTGTTTTATATTTTTTTGCGAATCTCTCATACATATGACTTAGTAAAAAAGAGTTGGGTGCTTCTATCTACTTCTTCACTCAAGCTGTTACAATGTTGTTTGGTCGAAGTATATGAAGGAAAACTATCCTCCCGTAGATATGTAGCTGGAAAAAGGAGATTGTAAGAGCCTTTCTAGATAATAGTGGATATTCATGCTCCTTTGACGTGACACCAAAATCCAACAAATGGTAGATTTTTAGAGGTTAGTTGCCATGTGGAATCTGAAGCCAAATCAATTAGCTTTTCATGTTCTGTTATATTAAAATCCATTGGTTTATCTTGCAAAAGTAAAAAAAGTGGAAGGGCGAGACTGAAGGGTGGTAAGGCTTTTTTCTTTGTATGTATATAACCCTGATTTAATTTTGATAAAGAAAATGTGGAAAAGGCTAAAGATTATGTTCAAGGTTATAAGTTAATGATCAGCAATGGAGTTGTTCGGCTTTAAGGAACATTTTACACTGAGGGAAAGGGAGAGGTGTACTTTCCGTCTACAAATATTAAGCTCCCTTGTATATGCCGGGACTTTGGCTGGGTGGTAGGAGCAGGACGCAGGAAGGTACTGGAAGGACGTGTACGACATACCTCCACTTGCTTCAAAAGGTTGCACCACCAGGCTGAGTTGCGGCCGTTTTCCCTGGCCCGGGGTGGTGGTGGACAGGAGACTCCACGGCGCAGCCAGCCCGCACCGAAAGGCAGCCCTCCCCAGGCAGGCGGAGGTGCACGTGTTGTGGAGTCCTGGGCACGGTAGGTCCTCCCAATCCCTTTGTGGAACTATACCGGATGAGGAAAAGCGTACGCCAGTAGAAAGATTTTTCTTTCTTGTTGCTTGACTTAAAAAAAAAAGTAGAAAAATCTTCTTCGAAAAACCGTAAGGTCATTGATTTCATCATTTTTATGGGTCTTTTTATAACACTGAGATCATGCTGTAGATAGCCTTGTAGCTTTTTTCCCCCACTTAACCACCATGACCTAAGCATTTCCTCATGTGAGTAAAAATTCTGTCTGCTCCAATTTTAAATCCCTTCCTTCTAAGCAAGGCCCATTTGTGTGCTTGCTGGTGATCAACCAGGAGTGCACACTCCACTAGGGAGTCCTCATGGTTTCCTTACAGCTCTGTTAAGAACCCCAAATATGTCAGTAATCAGTTTTTGAAAACCTTAGTTTTCTACCATACTAATTGCCCTACAGTGCTCTTTAATGGTACCTGAGAAAGCCAAGGGGGGCCAAGTTGAGAAGACACTAGGACTCCCAGGGGAATCACCTAGACCACTTGTCGAGGCCGAAACCCAGCCATGCCACATAACACTGTGACCTCAGACAAATTCTTTAATCTCTTTGTACTTCAGTTTTCTCATAAGTAAAGGGAGAAAAATGATAATAGTAGCTCCAACTTCATAGGATTGCTGTCAGTGGGTATATGCAGAGTGCTTCTCACAATGCTTAGGGGTTGGGGGAGTCGGGGAGATGTTGTATAATGGTACAAACTTGCAACCAGTAGATAAAGAAGCCCTGGAGATCTAATGCACGGCAGAGTGGTTACACAGAACAATTCTATATTATAGATTTCAGTATGGCTAAAAGAGCAGACCTTAGTTGTTCCCAACACACACACACACAATCATGTGACCCTGATAGCAGTGTTAGCTAATCATATTGCAATATATAAATGTACAAATCAACACACTATACACCTTAAAGTTACACAATGTTATGTGTCAATTACATCTCAGTAAAAACAGGAGAAACAACGCTTGACAGGTATTAAATGTTTAATACATGTTAGTTGTTACCATTATGATTAACTAGAATCAGACAGCCCCCGGGTGGCGGCCCCCAAATCTCAGGGGACACCTTGTTCAACTTCTGCCAGGGCTTTGTTTTTCTGCCCTCTAAATCAGTCTTATAACACCGATCTCACAGGGTTGTCTGGTTGGACATTTGAATGAGCTCGAGGCCAAGCCGCTACAGGGCCTGCTCCCAGTGGGCACACAGGAAATGGTGGTTGGGTCTCAGGCTCCTGTTATAAGTCGCCGCCCCCAACACCACAGAGCAGGTGTTTAGCAAACTGAGGGGAGAGGTTTGGGGGCCGAGGGTTTTCAGGGGAAGAAGAGAGACACAGGGGCCGGCGTTTGGGTAGTTTCCTTCTTCCTGCCCCCAGGTCACTGAGTGGTGAGGCCTCGGGAGTCTCCACTACCCCGAGACCCACCCATCAAGGGAGAGGGACACCCCGAGGCCTGCAGACTGTTTTCTTAATTTGTTTCTAATCCAGTGTTCCGGTGGAGGACTTTTTCAGCTGTGGTAGGGTGGGAATGTTTCAATAAATGTGTTATCTGTAAGATCTCGTTCCTCTGTTTAGAAAATATCTATCACAGAAATCACAGAATGGAATCACAGAAATGGGAGGGTTTGTGATGAAACAGGCACCCCGGGCAGTTCCTAAACAGAAGGCTCCTTTGTAGGGTTTTCTTTGGGGGACTTTTCAAAGGCTCCCGCCTGGCTGGCTGCCCCAGGCTAGTCCTCGGGTGGGAGAACACGGGGTTCTCAGCAGACAGGGTCCCTGGCAGTTTCGTCCCTCCGTTTGCGTCATTCACTGCAACCCAACCCAGACGCTCGGCCATTTTCAAGTGCCTACCTACTTCGGGAATTAGGCAAGGGAATGAAGGAGTCAATTAATATGTAAGCCAGGGACTCAAGTAATTCAAGAGCGATGAAAACATGACTCAAGAAGTTTATCTGCCTGCTTCCTCTGCCTCCAATCTCTCAATTCCTCTCCCAACTCCATCTTGGAAGTGTTCCTTTCCGGTATTTCACTGCACTTCCAGCCCCCTGGCCCAGTCTGGTATCTCTCCTTTAATACCCTTGCACCCTGAAGAGTCAACTTCTCAGCCTGGGCCAGAGGGTAGCCTCTCTCCCGTTGAAAGCTGTTTCCCCAAGCCCCTGAAATGCTGCCTCATTACAGACTGTCATGCTCAGACCCTGCCCTTGGCTCACCTGGACTGGAGTGAGTTCCTGCAGTCACACAGCTTACCTTTGCTTGGGGATATAAAGTGCCAGCAAACTCACTGTTGCCCCCACATCCTGCCTTGGATTCCCAGCATTTTTTTTCTTCCATCTGGTGCTCCAGATCTATTTTTAGTTACACCTGCCCCTCCAGCCTGGGGCAAATAATTGGTCAATATTTACGAAGATTACTGTGGGCAAGGCCCTGTACTAGTGGCCAGAGGATAGAAAGTTAGAGGACTTGGCTTCCGTGTCAAAGAGCTTCTGAGCTAACTTAGGGCCAAATAAGGCTGAAGTGTTAGGTGCCAGTGAGTGTACTCAGAATGGCAAGCAGGAAGGACTTGCTTCCCTGGCAGGGTCAGGGAAGGCTTCCCAGAAGAGGTGGGATGTTGAATTGAGCATTAGCAGATTAGGCAGGCCAGTGGTTCTAAATGCATTTAATTTAAATTTAAATTTTATTTATTTATTTTTTTCTCAATGCATTTTAAAGAAATAGATGTGCTAGACTCTAGCCCCAGAGTTGTGATATGTAGTTCTGGGGTGGGGTCTTGTTGCTGAATTCTCCCTCTTCTTCCTCCCCCCCTCCCCCTCCCCCTCCTCCTCCTCCTCTTCTCCTTCTTGTTGTTTCATGGGTGACTGAGTTAGGTGATCACAGTTGAGAATTGTTGGTTTGGGCAAGGCAAGGAGAAGTAAGCCATATCAGATAGAGGAAACAACTGTAACCAAAGAGGAAAAGCAGGAAAGCACAGAGCTCTTTCTCTGGGATAGGACAGGCAAGAAATAGACTCATTTAGCTGGTATGTATTAGTGCTTGAAAGGCAGCTCAGAAGTTTAGATTCTATACTTTGAGCAATGGTTTTTGAAGGGGGGGAAGAGATCCTAAGAGATATGAAAGTGTTTCTATAACAAGCACTTGCTCTGCCTTGAATTCTCTCTGTTCTCAGACTTGAAGGAGGTACACTATTTTCCTGGGTCCAAAAGCGTTAGCCCTGGTCTTTTTTGCAATTGCAGGCAGAGTTAAAACTAGATGTCATGTTGAATCCTGTCCCAGGATGACTGGCAGTGATGATGTCCATTGCTTTATTCCCATGTCTTCCAAAAGACAATCATAAAAATGAGTCTGATGTTGCATTTTCCAAAATTTCAACCATCAGATCATGTCTATGGAGAGGTAGTTTTCATAGACATGCAAGTAAAGGTGATAGAAAAGAAAAAAGGGAACCACTTAAGAGAGATAACGGAGGAAGAAATGTAAGACTTGGAACACAAAGTAGGCAACCAGGGTAGCATATAAGGAATTCTTTTTTTTTTTAAGATTTTATTTATTTATATGAGAGAGAGAGAGAGAGCACGAGCAGGGGTGAGGAGGGAGAGGAAGAAGCAGACTCCTTGCTGACCAGGGAGCCTGATGTAGGGCTTGATCCCAGGACCCTGGGATCACGACCTGAGCCGAAGGCAGACGCCCAACTGACTGAGCCATCCAGGCACCCCAGCATATAAGGAATTCTTAAAGAGAATAAGGGTTTTTGATTTACAGAGTAGCTACCTTCAAAGACCCAAAGACTGTCACATGGTAGAAGCATTAGGCTTATTGTGTATATTGGTAAGCTTCCCCAAGAAGTAACGAGATGGGAGTGTTCAAACAGATCATGGAGGCTAAGCTATAACACTGTAGGATTCCGGGTTCTACTAAGTGCTTGAACGTACAGGGCCAGCCATTAGCCTCAGCAAAAGGCCATCAGTAAACCAAGACTGGAGCAATAGCATTGCTTATAATAATGACACCTTTCATTTGTATAATGTCAGGCATTACATTTCTTTCA
>NC_138375.1:87667022-87675989 GCF_054177405.1 Leptonychotes weddellii | reverse complement strand
CTTTCATAGTAAATGGTGAAATAGAACAATAGGAAAGGGCAGCTTGATAGCTACGCTACTGAAATATATGGAGAATTCTCATTAGGAAAATGCTGGCGGCGGGCGGTGGGGGGA
Organism: Leptonychotes weddellii; assembly: GCF_054177405.1. Lineage (NCBI taxonomy): Eukaryota > Metazoa > Chordata > Mammalia > Carnivora > Phocidae > Leptonychotes > Leptonychotes weddellii. Next base: position 87,675,875 of record NC_138375.1, on the reverse strand, counting down.
ATGTCTGCTTTGTGCTGAGAATGAGAAAAAGAATAGTCTTAACTTTAACAGTGATGTCAAGAGTGACACTCAGAAGGATGTAATAAAATATTTTCTCTGTAAGTCTCTGAATAATGCAGTCCTTTTATTTTTTTAATTTGGGGGTGAGAGAGCATTAGTTGGGGGGTGGACAGAGGGAAAGGGAGAAGAGAGTCCCGACTGAGCAGGGAGCCTGATGGGCGGCTCAATCCCAGGACCCGGGATCATGATGTGAGCTGAAGGCAGATGCTTAACTGACTGAGCCACCCAGGCTCCCCTGATGCAGTCTTTTCTTGAGATCAGTGTTAAACTGGGCCGCTAGGGGCTGCACCTTAGCCCTACAGTTACCTCTCTCTATGATATATGTGCTAGACTATGAGCACCATGAGAGCAGGTGCATTGTTTTCGTTGTTTCTATGATTGTCATCAATGCACCCCCAGGATCAAGCACAGTGCCTAGCCCATGAAAGGCCCTCACTGAGCTTTTGATTAAAGAAAGGATGGATAGATTTGATTACCTACTGCCAAAGAGTATTGCATAGCTTATTTTTTATTTATGGAAGTAAAGAAGTAGCCAGAAAGAAAACCACCAATCTCCCCACATAATATACAGTTTGGCCAATAAAGAACCTTGGATCATAGTGAAGAGCTGTGAGGCGGCAATCACTGGAAATTGTGTAGACTTGGAAAAGGACCAGAAATGTCTAGGCAGATCCTAAGTTCAGCCTGTACAAGATTAGAGTAATAAACTGAGTATATTTATCATTTAAATGAACAACTGGGAATGTGAGATAAGCTGACATTCAAACCCACTAAACTTTGTATTTACAGAATGAACACTTTGCAAATAGCCCCAAGGTTACAGTTCTTTTAAATTTTTCACATTATTGCTCCAAGGTGTGGTGGGCCTGAAATACCACAATGGTGTGATGATTGTGCCAAAAAGCAAGCAACGTAAATACTTGGAAAAGGAGAACATTACCTTTTTTCTCCCTGGTGGCAGGTTTCAGAGGACCAGCTGTTTTTAAAAAATGGAAAAAACTGAAAAGGAAATTGTCTAAAAAGCAAGGAAGAAGTTGGTAGAAAGAAAAGCAAAAGTGAAAAATGATATAATACTTGGAAAAAAGATTAAGGACAAGCAAAGGAAAAGAAAGCACGAGTACAACTCAGGATTCTAGGACCTTATGGGTATAAGAGGAGGACCTCTGAAGCTCTACCTGCAAAAGTAGTAAAAACATAACCACATAGTGGAGGTCCCTGGGAAACCTTGAAATTTGAAGATATATACTGTCCAAGTCTGGGAGTACAGCATGGGGTTTTACATCAATATTGTGACGACAAGCCAGATTTCCTATGAATCCCTCCTCTCTCAAGGAGAAATAGCTTCCAGATAGGCACAGCCCAATTATGCACTTGCCTCACAAAGCTGTACGTGGGTAACATGGTCATAGCCAACTCTGTCACCCTCACCCCCATCGAAATCCTTTTTTTCACCAACCCAGATAGCAGCCAAACTAAATACCACAGGCGACAAGCTTGGATCATAACTTTACCTCTGTTCCTTCCTCACCACTTCCTTTATCTCCTCAATTTGAATCTTGCCCATGAGTCCTTTTTTACCTCCATTTTCCACCATTCATAGGACATTGACTTTTACCTCAGGCAATTTATTTTTCACACAGACTTACTAAACATAAGACACCAGCATCATCAGTCTGTAAAGACCTTGAACCAGCCCAGAAAGTCCCTCCAGAATTTCCACAAAAATCTTCATTGGTTCCTTGCTGCATGCCCCAGCATTTACCATAAATGAATGCCATTACTTTTTCTGTTATTTTTTTCTTCTGTCTTGTTTACAGGCATGTGACTTGCTAATCCTCTCCATTCCCATGACATTTTAGCCACCTTTTAAATGAAATACCCTTTCTGAAATCTGACCACGGCACAGAGTCAGGGCCTGGTGAAATGGAGTGTTGGGTCCAAGGCGCCTCGTCTGGCTCTTTTTGCCTGGGTGTACACCGGGGGCTTCAAGCCTGGCCCAACATAGCCTCCTTGATCATGTTTGCAAGGTAGACTCTTAACCGGTGTCTCTGCTCAAACTCCTGACAATCCAAATGGCAGAGCCCTGTCATGACTTTACTGCTCTGAGATGTGAGGGCTGCAACTATACTCTCCATCCCTTGTCCAAAGAGCTGTGGACAGAGAGGGGAGGGGAGGCAAGTTCCCTAAGGAGGGGATGTGAATGGCATCTCTTCTACATTTCTCTCCAGGCTCCCACTCTATCATGGTCCACATGAGGAATGAGTAAATTCTTGCTTCTTTCACCCTCAGGCTCTTCACTTTAATAATTAATGCAATTATCCACCAAACAAGTTATCAAACAGATTCTGTGAGAAGCAACATCTGATTCTCTAGCCTCTGGTTATTCTATAAAAAGATGAATTCTGGGAACATCTTTGGGATTAAGTCCTTTCAAATTTATACAGGGCAAAGGATCTTGGGATAAAGACAGCCAAGTCCTGTGCATACCATCTTCTAGGTGCAGTAACTTAGAACAGGCCTGAGGAAGATATTCAAAGTGGTGAGATTTCTATGTACCTCTTGGAGACTTGCCTCCCACCTCCTGGCAAGTTATTATAATGACTTCCATTTGCAGAGTGCTTTGCAGCTTAGTAACATTGTGGTTTAAATGATCTCATCTCATGCTCACCCCAAGAAAGGCATCACTACCAGTGACATCCCCATTTTACAGGTGAGGATCCTGGGGCTCATTCAGTGACTATTTATAGAGTAACGACTGTGTGTTGGGCCCGGTGGAGACAAAACGACGCACACCACACAGCTCCTACCTTCAGGGAGGCCCGCAGAGAACACTGACCACCAGCAAGATTGGACACCGCAGCCCTAGCCTATAAGGGCACAGAGAAGGGTCGATGATCCAAGAATGGAAAAGCTTTCCGGAAGGGGTGTTATCTGAATTTTTTTTTTTTTTAGAACCAGGTGAGTAAGGTAACAAGAGCCACAGGAAGAGCATTCTAGGCCCCAACCCATTCTTATTTGACCTCTTAAAGAGGAAATCTGTCAACTCGAATACACTTCTGGTGGGATTTCAGACCCTATAACAACGCCCAAGGAGGTACTTGAAACAGGCAACGTGTGGGGAAGTTCGGGCTCAGAGGTGTTATCCTCTAGTCCCTAGACTGAGTGTGCCCCCCTCCGGGAAGCCATACCAGCCTCCAGGATACTTTTCTAAGTACGCCTGTCTGAACACTGCAGCCTCTTTCCCCCAGACAGACACAGAGGAACCCTCCCTAGCTCGCCTCCGTAATACGAAAATGAAAATACACGTAGAGATGGCAGATACCATGTGGAGGCTGGCCCTTCTGGAAGTGACAACCAGGAAAATAATGTTAGAGCTTTGTCACCACAAAATGTAGTCTAATAAATTCAAACACCAAAAAGCGTTACAATGAGTTGTTTGCGGTCAGAGGTTCAATCCAGAACAACCTTTCCTGCATCTTCAGTCTCCCTGGAAAAGAAGTGGTAGAAGCCAAGTCCTCCGTATGTCCCCCCCCAAACAGGGGCCTAAAGGGAGCTACTACGGCAGGGCAGCAGACGGATCTGCAGCGTTTTGTTCCAGGAGACGAGTCTAGCCTCCCCAGGGAGCATCAGGCATGAGCACCACGGCGCACCTTCGATTCTTCTCTCGGTTGGACACAACAGAAAAATCTAAATTATTTTGAGGAAGAAGAAAACATCACTTCGGGTCAAGCGGACCCTCGTTTTTTAAAAACATCTGGGATAGCAAAATGGGTGAAATAAGTGTAAAAGCCTTTTAAAGGATGCCATTCCTAGAAACAGTAGAGAACGGCTTCCTTATGTGGCCCCTGTGGTGGTGGCTGGGGGTCTGCGGGTCTCGGAAGTGACTCAGACGCCGCCAAGAAGCCGCCTTGTTGCAGAAACCCCGGCGCTGGATTTGGGAATGGCACCTACTTGAGGATGATATCAGTTCTGGTCTTGTGCACATATTGTTTTGCAAAATCCAGGCATGAGATCATTTGGCCTGAATGTTTTCTGTGAGGGTTTCTCACAAACACAGTTATCTGAATTGAGTTAGGCCAGGGGAAAGGCATTCTGGGGATTATCTGATGGTGCATGTGGACGTTTAAACATTTCTCAGTTGGGCCCCAAACCAAAGGTTTTATATCTGTTTTCCAGAGGGCCCACAGAGGAAGAGCCCACCGATGTCTAATCACCCAATCTTTTCCTACTACTTTAGGAAGAACTAAAACACTCTCTCCAAATCATGGGGCAGGAGACAGAACAGCGCCACTATTCTTTCCGGCGGCGTTTATTTGATTAGATGGGTGAGTATTTCTGTCTGTTTTTTATTTTAGACTTTTCAGAAGAAGGGCCTATAAGACTGCTCATAGTGTTTTTTTTTTTTTTAAGATTTTATTTATTTATTTGAGAGAGAGAATGAGATAGAGAGAGCATGAGAGGGAGGAGGGTCAGAGGGAGAAGCAGACTCCCTGCTGAGCAGGGAGCCCGATGCGGGACTCGATCCCGGGACTCCAGGATCATGACCTGAGCCGAAGGCAGGCGCTTAACCAACTGAGCCACCCAGGCGCCCCTAAGACTGCTCATAGTTTTAAGTAGGATTTTCTATCGCAAGTGAGAGGTGATAAAGAAAAAAACAAACCTTAGTTTTAGATCAGGGGCACTGCATCTTTCCAGAAGAGAACAGTCTGACTGATTGCATCACATCGTTGCAGTGTTTCTGACCACTTGCATCAGAATCATTCACAGGGAGACCAGTTAAATAGAAGATTCCTGCACTCCTCTCCAGAGATCCTCACTCACCAGGTGTGGGGTCAAGCCCCAGATTCTGCAGGTGTTCCTGGCACCCTGGTACACTGGCAATCTACAGAGCTTCCGAGTGCTAGATAAAGTGGTCATTCTCTCCCTCCCACATCCTTTGCTTGCTTTTGCTCCAAAGAATATTTTAATATAAGATTTTTTTAATATAAAAAATTTTTAAATAGAGCTTTCTGAGACTGAATTGTTAGCACTCATCAGAAAGGTAGGGGAGGGACGCCTGGGTGGCTCAGTCAGTTAAGTGTCTGCCTTGGGAGCCCTGGGATCGAGCCCCACGTCAGGCTCTTCGCTCAGCAGGGAGCCTGCTTCTCCCTCAGCCTGCTGCTCCCCCTGCTTGTGCTCTCTCTCTCTCTGACAAAGAAATGAATAAAATCTTTAAAAAAGAAAGAAAGAAAGAAATGTAGGGGATATTTGGCCGATTAACGGTTGTAAATACCAAAAGGCAAGAAAGAACCTGAAGCCTAGTTGGTTATCAGTTTCTTGAGTAGAAAGAGAGAGGAACAGGTGTCCTAAGGGCAGACCTGCAGAGCAGAGGGGAGAGGACCCAGTGTCCAACTGAGGGGAGGCCTGTGAGGGCAGCCACATAGGATAGGTTTTACCTTTTCTTTCATCAGCAGAATGTTCAGAATTAACTTCTGTAATGAAGAGTCTTGCATACGAGGGAGGGAGGACAGACTCAGACTCAGAAATTGGGTATTTTTTTTAAGATTTTTTATTTATTCATTTGAGAGAGAGAGAGAGAGAGAGCCAGCAAGAGCAGAGCAGGGGGGAGGGGCAGAGGAAAAGGGAGAATAGGCTCCCCAGTAGGGAGCCCAACGTGGGGCTCGATCCCAGGACCCCAGGATCATGACCTCAGCTGAAGACAGACATTTAACTGATTGAGCAGGGCTCAATCCCAAGACCCAAAGATCATGACCTGAGCTGAAGGCAGGTGCTCAACCATCTGAGCCACCCAGGCGCCCCTTTCCTAATATTTCTTAAATTTATTTATAGTTTTAACCTGGACTAGCTCTTGGGATAATAAGTACCTTAAGTTTACTACCAGTTGTGTTCATTATTGCTTTTATATACATCTAAAACATTTTTCAAACTTCTGTGGGTATTCCCCATTTGTAGTGTTCTGAGTTTTGGGGTGCACATTCTTTCCCTAGCTACACTTTCAGAATTTCATCAAATTTGCTCCTATCTTCCTTCTTAATTAAGAATACCCAATTTCCGGGTGCCTGGGTGGCTCAGATGGTTAAGCGTCTGCCTTTGGCTCAGGTCATGATCCCAGGGTCCTGGGATCGAGCCCCTCATCGGGCTCCCTGCTCAGTGGGAAGCCTGCTTCTCCCTCTCCCTCTGCCATTCCCTCTGCTTGTGCACTTCTGTCTGTCTCTCTGTCAAATAAATAAATAAAATCTTAAAAAAAAAAAAAAAGAATACCCAATTTCCTTGGGGAATAATCGAGGTATTCCAGCCACTTTCCTCGGGATCATAGATGAAAATAAGCCATTACCAGAGTTCTTTGGGGGTGCCCATCTGTTGTCTGGCAGCAGCCATAGAGCAGGACCTCAACTTCAATTCTATTTCTCCTGCTTACTAGCTGGGAAACGTGGGGCAAGTTATTTTCCCTTTTGGTCTCCTCATCGGTAAAATTAAATGTCAGGGTATGTCATACCTATCACAGAATGCTCATGAGAAGGAACTCTGCCCAGAGGTGGATGGGAGCTCAGTGAATGCTTTTGACTCCCGGCATTTCAGGCGGGGTTCTGAGTAAACCATGTGTTCTCTATGTCTGGCCACACGTAACAGTTTCAGCTTACACAGGAGATATCAGCATGTCCCCACTAAAAATGTGTATGGAAGAAATAGTGTGGGGCGCCTGGGTGGCTCAGTTGGTTAAGCGACTGCCTTCGGCTCAGGTCATGATCCTGGAGTCCCGGGATCGAGTCCCGCATCGGGCTCCCTGCTCAGCGGGGGGTCTGCTTCTCCCTCCGACCCTCCCCCCTTTCATGCTCTCTCTCTCTCAGTCTCTCTCTCTCAAATAAATAAATAAAATCTTTAAAAAAAAAAGAAATAGTGTGAAGACATTTACTCATTAGCAAATTCAAAACACGAATTCATTGAGTTCTGAGTTTTAAAAACAGTTTATGATAACTGCTCTGACTTTATTTAGTAGACAAGTGACTTATTAAATGAGAAATGCTAAGTGCATACATTTGAGAATCCACATCAACTAGACAAGTCTGAGGGTCAAAGTTTTCCTCCCCTATTTCATCTTCGTGTGGATAGCTGAGGTGGAATTAGACTTCTTCCGTAAGACAGGTAGGACTAAATCCCGAAGGTCCAGGTCCTGAGGAAAAGCCATGACTCACAAGCTCAGGCTGAGTGCCTGGTAGTGCTTATGCCGTGGAAGGCCAAGCTCATTCTTTTCCGTTCTGAACACACATAACCCGTCCGTCCCCAAACGCAACCTTGTGCTTTATATTCTATTCCCCCACATGGTTCCGATGGAGAACTAAATAATTTATTTATATTTCTATTAAAACGTTCCTGGTGCCATCAAAAATGCCATTGTGCGAATAGTCTTTTTCATTTGAAATAGGGTTTCCAAAAGGATTCCAAGCGACAATGTTCAAACTCAAGTGTCAGCGAACTAAGCAAATGAAAGCCAATGTTTGTGTGTATACGCAGACAGACCCTTCCCTGTAGCTACTGAGATGCTGCATGGATTCAGCGCTTTAACCTGCTGTGGGTGTGCAAGGTGCCAGGAGTGTGCTCGTTTCTACAATGGAGGTACGTTAGTGCTGGTGTGAGACCTAGGCACGTAGTTCAGGCTTCTTGGTATCAATTTCTTCCTTCTTTTTTTTTTTTTTTAAGATTTTATTTTTAAGTAATCTCTACACCCCATGTGGGGCTCAAACTCACAGCCCCAGGACCAAGAGTCACGCGCTCCACCGACAGAGCCAGCCAGGTGCCCCTCCGTATCACTTTCTTACATCTTTTATTTTCATAGCATTGTGTTGCAATTTCCGCCAACTATCGGTTTATTTTTTCCTATGTAACATAAGAAAAGGAAGTTTTGTAAAGGATACCATTATCTGATAGTTTCTAACTAAATCATCTCTTATAAAAGTTCTCCTCTAAAACTTTCACTGGTGGCAAATGTGTATACAACACTTTGCAGTTTATAACGTTCCGTTCTTCCTGAGCTTCACATCAAACCTGTGGGAGAGGTAGAGCAAGAATTAACACCTCTGTTTTACAGATTAGGAAACTGAGGGCAGAAAGTTTAGAAAGGATGTAAAAAGACTTCTGGTTGATCTTTTCAAATAACTACAGATACCTTTTTTCAGTGACGAAATATCCTCTCCAATTTCCTGTGGCTCTCTTGAGTTCTAAATTATTCCCCCAAGAAGCCCCAAAGTAGTAAAGGCTGTGGTATGTATATTCTCATATGGTTAAACCCTACTGCAACATACTTTTCCAAAGAAGGTACTTGGAATAATAACAGTATGGTTGTCCCTTGAACAACATGGGTTTCAACTGTGCAGGTCCGCTTATATGTAGATTTTTTTCAATAATATACATACACTGCTGTAAATGTATTTTCTCTTCCTTCCGATTTTCTTAATAACATTCTTTTCTCCAGCTTACTTTCTTATAAGAATACAGCATATAATACATATAACATAAAAATATGTGTTAATAAAATCTTTAACAAAAAAAGAGCAAACTGTAATGTATATTAATCATTTATTATGTACCAGGTTCTGTATTTTTTTTATTCTTATGTTAATCCCCATACATTACATCATTAGTTCTAGATGAAGTGTTCCATGATTCATTGTTTGTGCATAACACCCAGTGCTCCATGCAGAATGTGCCCTCCTCAATACCCACCACCAGGCTAACCCATCCTCCCACCCCCCTCCCCTCTAGAACCCTCAGTTTGTTTTTCAGAGTCCATTGTCT
>NC_138375.1:87661837-87666922 GCF_054177405.1 Leptonychotes weddellii | reverse complement strand
TCAATTCAATTCAAAGATGAATTGTCTTTGTCAAAAAAAATCCAGTACCCCATTGCTGATGCAAATGCAAAATGTACAGCCACTTTGAAAGATCGTTGGTCAATAAAAGTAAACCTAGACTTAGCATATAGCAATCCCAGTCCTAGATATTTATCCAAGCGAAATGAAAATACATGTCTGTGCTAAGGTCTGAATCTTCATAGAGCAGGATTCGTAATAGGCCCCAACTGGAAACAACCCAAATGCCTATCAACTGGGACGTGGAGAGCTTGTGGTCTGGCCACACGATGGAATACTACTACTCAGCGAGAGAAAGGGAAGCTACTGATAGGTGCAGCGGCGTTGGATGGACCGACCTCAAAAGCATTATGCTGAGTAAAAGAAGCCAGACACAAGAAGCTACACTCCACGGGATTCCTTTAACGTGGAATTTTAGAAAGCTCAAAACTATACTGACGGAAAAGAGATCAGTGGTTGGGGGTGGGGGTGGGGCTGGGAAGGGCAGAGGGAATTGACTAAGAAGGGATTTGGGGAACTTTTGAGGTAATGGGAATATCCTGCATCTTGCTGGGTACAGCGGTTATGGGAGTTTATACATTTGCCAAAACTCATCCAACATTCTACTGTAAAAGGGTGGTTTTATTGTGTGTAAATTACACCTCAGTTAGTCTTCCTTAAACACAAATCTAGCATTAAAAATAGGCCCAGCTCTGCCCCTGCTGCTTTCCAAAATTATTTGATTATGGGCTGTTGTCACAGCAGGGTTATAGCAAGGTCAGCACGGCACTTCTGTTCCCTCATACAGCGGCGGTTAGCGTAAAAACCCCTGCATCCCTTCAGAAGAATACTACAACTCTCTTCATTTCTCCTTCTCTCAAGCATTCTATGCATGCCCCTCACGGAAAAGCCAGGGCCTCAGTTCAAATCCGAAGCCGTCTGCTGAAGACTTTACTCTTGCATGGGGGAGGTCAGCCTTGTTGTTCTAGGTAGGCCTTCAACTGATTGGATGAGGCTCACCCATACGAAGGAGAGCAATCTGCTTTCCTCAAAGTCCACTGATTTAAATATTACTCTCATCCCAAAACACCCCCACAGAAATATCCAGAACAATGTTGGACCACATATCTGAGCACGGTGGCCCAGCCAAGTTGACACGTAAAATTAACCATCACAATCTTCTTTGACCTCTGTTTCTACTCCCATTTTTAAAGGAACAAAGTTACAGGCAATGAACTCAAGACAGTGTTTTCCAAATTTGGGTGATGATGAGAATCCCTCGGAGAGGGTTATTAAAACTGCAGGTTCCTGCCCCCCCCAATAGATTTTTACTTAGAAGGTCTGGGGTGGGGTCCAGGACTCTGTGGTTTAAATAAACTCCCCAGGGGATTATGATTAGGAAAATTTGGGCAATGACACTGTAAAACAAACCTACTCGTAACCAAGGAGCCTGGCTACTGGTGGGATTTATAAGGGCATTTGCCCAGTGTGAATCCTATCCCTTGGAGCTGCTGTAAGGACACACAACAGTCTGTTTAAGAGCTCTTTTATTAAGTGATTAATCCTGCCCCAGGACTCGGCTGGGTCTCCTCCTGAAGGAACTCCATTAAGAGTGGTGTAACTTCAGGGGTGGATGTACTAGATGCTCGCAGCTCACATAGGCCCCCTGGGTCCTTCACAAAGGTGGGTTTGGGGCAGAGTCATAGCCATTCTCTGGGCCGCAGCTTCCACCCACACACTGAAGAGATTCCATGTTTGTCCTTTTATGAGGCTAAGCCAGTGATCCCACAGTGCCGTAAGCAGAAAAAGAACTTGGAAACTGAAGGGTGAAGTACACTTAATACCTTTAAAACAGATAGGGATCTTCTTCTCTCTCTCTCTCTCTTCCTTCCTTCCTTCCTTCTTTCCTTCCTTCCTTTCCTTCCTTCCTTCCTTCCTTCCTTCCTTCCTTCCTTCCTTCCTTCCTTCCTTCTTTCTTTTTTAAAGGCTTTAGCTTGGAATGGAAAGGACATCAGATAAATATCTTGAAATAGCTGAAGAGTGCTCATGTGGAAAGAGGTTTGGATTTTCCCTCTGTGCTCCCAAGAGACAGAAATAGCCCCAGTAGATGAAAGCTACAGAGAATGGTATTATGGGCTGGACAAAAGGCAGAATAAATAGAAAAAATGAGGAGTAGTCAGATAGTCTGCTATTCATCTGCTGGTCCTGCCACTCACCAGGTGTGGGATCTTGGGCAAGCAGTTAATCTTGCTGAGTTTTCTGAATTGCAAAATGGGAATAATAATAGTTCCAGGGCCATGGTGAGGATTAAATGAGATGTTTGTAAAGCTCTTAACAGAGAACTGGACCCATAACTGGGGTTCAATAAGCCATAGATGATAGAAATAAGAACAGTTCAGGCTGTGAAGGGCATAGAGGTGGCCTAAAGGAGGAGTAAATGCCCATCACCAGGGGTGTCCAAGCCTGGTTACAACCCTCCTTTCTGGGGAGTGGGGAGTGACAGGGAGTGGGGGCTCAAAGCATGGTGTGAGGGGTTGGATCGGACCCCTCTTGAAGTCCTTTTCACCTTCAGCAATTTTACGGTTCACAGAGGAGGTAGAGAATCCAGTCTTGTGCTTGCAAAAGGATTGTTCTTTTGCTTTTAGTGAAAACATTTACTCTCTCTGGCAGCCAACCCTTAGCCTTCGAGATTAAAAATCCGAGGACTTACGATTTAGTTTTTACTGTGAATTTACAACATTACACAATGTTTGCCCCTATTCCACCCTGAATCCCAAAGCTTGGAATATGTACCACAAAACAAAGTGATGGCAGAGTCCATTCCAAAATAGCAAGGAGGACAACTGGACCAGAGTCTTGCCTGCCATGCACAAAGCACACTGTGTCTCATCCAGGACAGTGAAGGGAATAGCATTATCAAAGAGCCGCGAGAGGCTGGGATGTCTATTAAATATAGGAACTGGAACTGCAATTTTCCCTAAATGTGTTATAAGGATGCCCAGATGTTCACAAGAATTGGAATAAAGGTAAAGAGAAATTAAAAAACCCATATCTTTCCCCCTCCCCGACCCAGCAGGGAGCTACCTCCTTCCCACACCCCCTCGTTCAGAAACTAGGTGTTTACTCTCTGGAAATTTGAACATAAGAGCATCCTCATTCTGGGATATCAGCACATCTTAAATCTTAGGCAGGGATGGGTGGGAGATGCTCTATTGAAAACAGGGAGGTTAAGTAAAAATTTTTCCTACTAAGTGGAGAATCCCTCAGCCCCTTTCCTTCTGGCTTTCAAAACAAGGGTAGCCAGGATTGTGGCACACATACAGAAGACAAGAGTCTCCTTCTTTGAAAAAAACTTAGATTCCCAAAAAAGTTCTACAGCTCCTGACCTTTTAGGACTCCCAAATTAAAAGGCCAGCTTACCACTTGAACCCCTTAAAGCAAAGCCTACCACTCGTACATCTTTTAATGTGACCTATGTATAGTATCTTGGATTTGATCATTCAACTATGGATCACCAGATATTTGAGGAAAACCTGCAGCTTGAAGGACCAAGGACATAACATACAGAAAAGGGGGAAAAAATAGAATGTGGAGGGAATCCAGATAATATAGAGAGCAGATTTTTTTTTAAATTCTAATATCCTCAAAGAAATGGGAGAAGATATTGTGTCTATGAAACAAGAAATGGGTATTATGAAGCAACAATTTGAGAATAGGATATATGAATTTACAAAAAGAAAGAAAACTCCCAGGCAGGAAGTGGAAAGCTCACCAGTAGGCATTGGTTCCTAGCTGGAATCTGCAGAAATACCAAGGGAAGAAAAGCCCCTGAAATTGCCCTGTCCCTGGGCAGCAAGTTCCCTCCATTCCCATCCTCTGATCTGGTGTGTTGTTAGCTGGGAGTTCCCGATCGGTAGGTCTGTCCTCTGTTTACTATCCCCCCAACCCCACCCCCTCAAAGTTGAAATGTCCTGGCCTATTCAGGCAATAGTCTTGATCCTGGCTGGAATTTACTTATGGGAAGAGAAGAGAAAAACAAAGAATTATTATTGACCAGCAGGCTAGGGAAAATCCAAATATGAAAATAAAAGAAGGAGAGAAAATACATAAAATTCAGTGGGCTGTTTTTGTCAGAAAATATTTTCAATCTGCTGCCTGGAGGTCAGTGTCTGTGCTTAAGGACAGCAAGGCAGGGTGGGACAGAGATGAAAAAGCAGGCTGCGGAGGAGGAAAGTGGCAGCAGGTCAGGATAAGGAAGAAACCCAGTGTTTGCTCCCCATACCTGATGAACAGACTGTCGTAGGAAGATCAGGTGGATGCTTGCTCAAGATAAAGCAGGGTGAGGGGAGCTAGAGGAAGGGTCACACAGACACAGTAGGGCAGGGAGAAATGAGTGAAAGACATTTTAAGTGATGACTCTCAGAAGCAACAGTGACGCAGGGAGATGGGGTACCCAGTGATGATGCTGAACAATTGTGGGTCCTCTGATTTCGAACTTTTTTGGAACTGCTTTGGAATTGTTATGAAGGCTGATTCAGGGAAAACCAAAGGTGGTATTAGCGCAGAAGTTAGGTTTAGGTTTTGTGCTGACTTTGGGAGGAAGGAAGCAATCACCGCTTTTCACTTTGTCACTTTTTTTTACTTCTGACAGTTTTAAACTTTATTTAGCTTTGTGAATTTAAATATAGGTTCACAGGAAGCTACAAAGACAGAATAGAGAAGAGCATTCCCATGTACCCTTTACCCAGTTTCCCCTAACAGTTACATACATCTTATATAACTATACAATATACACTGACACAATGTATGATATGATATCAATATACATTGATACAAGGTGGGCATATAGTTCCCTTTCATTTCATTACATGCACAGGCTTCTGAAATGACCGCCAAGATCAAGATCCAGAATATTCCATCACCACAAAGGTCTCCCTCTTGCTACCTGTTTATGGTCACATCCACCACCTCTCTTCCTCCTGCTCTGTTATAGTCACACTCTTCCCCCCGCCCCCCCAATCCCTACTCCCTGAAACCACTTATATCTTCTCCATCTCTTTAATTTTGTCATTTTGGGAATGCAACATA
>NC_138375.1:87610798-87661337 GCF_054177405.1 Leptonychotes weddellii | reverse complement strand
TCACCATCATCCTTCTTACATATTTATAGGCAACTGCCAACTGTTTAGCAATCTAGTTCTCCAGCCTGAGAATTACTTAATTTTTTTCCTTCCCTCTTTTCCACTGTTTCTTTTTTGGTCACTAATTTCTCATGTGCGGTACTACAGAAACTGGGTAAAAATCTGGGGGATGACTTGTGAAGAAGAAAGGTAAAAAGGTCAGGTAGCCTTCACTATCCACTTTATCCCTCGCTCTTATCAATTAGGGACAATCTAGAAAGGTCTATATGCTACAACCTCCTATTTATGAGTTATTCAGCAGCCTTTCTCACCAGAGCCTGGTGAGAAATTCTATTTAGATAGAGCACATCAAGACTACACTCAGATCTTCTGACTCTCCATCCAAAGTTCTCTTTCCATTATAGCATATCCTATTTTTTAGAGTTGAAATTGAAGACATCAGTGATTCAGTAGGACATTCAACAGGTCACTCCTGGCTATTGTTGTCATGAATAGGCAGATGATAACTCTGCAGATCTTTGCCAACAGTTGGCAGCAGTCTTTATTTCCATCACCAAAGACTGAGACAATAAATTCGCTTGCAAGGCGATGTCTAATGCCTTTAGTGACAAACTAAGACTGGCTATGTCGCCAAAGGCTCCCAACATTTCTAGATCTATTCAAAATCAATGGTTCTCTTTGCAGAGCGCAAAGGCAAACACCAAACCATCCAAAATCAATAAAAAGTGATGGACAGGGGAGTAGGACTGTGTAGTACAAAGGATAAAGAAATAATAAAGCCAAAGGTTTAGAGTGATTGTCTTCTAATTTGTCTTTATAAAAAGGAAAAAGAATCAAATGAAAAATTGGCAAGTTGCAGAGCGAAAATGTCAGAAACATTTTATATTGTAAGGCTTTGCCACACACGATCTTGCACAATGTTGGAGGAAGCAAGGTTGACATGGAGAATATTTTCACAAGTCTGAGCCAGCCAGGAAGCTGGGGGAAAATGCTCTTGAATTCAGGAAAATCACAGGCCTGCTATTTGACATTATTTGGAGAAAAACATCAAACCTCAGAACTTATTCTGAGAACTTGAACAAGAGAAGTACTTCAAGCCCAGAGGAAGGTGGATCCCTCTAGGACTGGACGCACTGTTGGTGGAAGCCTTTAGGGAAGGCCTTGCCAAAGGGGGTTGGATGAAGTGGGCTCGCATTTCAGTAAACCATTTTCTAAGTGTGCATGGAGAGCAAAGAGAACCTGACTCGGGACTGGGGCCTGGGAAGAACATATGAGCTAGGCTGGAGAGTCGGATCTCCCCCCTACGTATGGGCCCAGCATCACAGTTAAATTTAAAATAAACAAGCTTACTATTTTGAAAAAGAAAAGTGATGAGAGCACAAGCTTTATCTGATCATAAACATGTTATCAAAATATAATACGGAAAACTGTGTGGTATTGACACACAAATAGTTGTAAAGTTCAATGAAATAGACTTGAAGGTCCGTAAATAGACTCAAATACAAACCCGTGGTAGCACTGGTCCCAAACGGCAGGCTCTGGGGATGGGATTTTGGAGCGTGGGGGGGGGGGGTGGGGGGGAGGGGATAACCCCAGGCAGATGGCAGCATTCACAGTCGCAGACTGTCACCTGGCAGATGCAGGTAGAAGGTGAACGCTGGGTTATGTGGCAGGTAGGACATGTGAATGGATGGGGGTGAAAATGACAAAGATTGGGGAGCTGGTCTGATTTCAACTCTCTGGAAGCCATGAAAAACCACACCCTGCTAACTATCAACCCAAGGTGTGATATGAAACCTTGAAGGCCTCCAGCAGTTACAGAGGCGAATGTGCTCAAAACCAGTCCCAGGATCTAATTATAATAGTGGCAAAAGTGGCAAAGGAAATTAACTCACAGCTTCAATGAATCTCTTATGTCAAAGTCAGGGTAGAAAAAGGGGAAGATCCTGAGACGTGGTCAGGAATGTTTGGACAGATGAGTCTGAGAAGTGTGAATCCTCATGCTCCTCAGAACTTTCTCCCCTGCTAGAGAAGAGCCAACTGCCCTTGCCCACAGATGGTCCTGAAGTCCCCACTTGATGTCTACCTTCTTGAACATTACCCTGACTCTGACTCTCTTCAGAGAATAATAAAGATGCGGTCTCAGCAGTCTGAGCAGAAAACACAGCTCCTCCTCCAGGAATAAAAATTGTCCACATGAAAGACATCATGAGACTTGGTTCATACGTACCAGGAAGAGCCAAGGATCACATGCGGGGGTGGATTTTAGGGAATCAGAGAGGGGAGAAGGTGGGATTGGTAGCAAGGGCAGATTATAAGGCTGGAGCGGGGGCAGTCGCTGCTACAGGAGCTCTCTCCCATGGTTTAGACATCAGGGAAAGGATGCCCAGGAACGATCCTAATATATTGCTGTAACAGCTTCTTGAAGTTCTGAGCAAACAATGGCCACAGGAAATGAGATGGAAATGCTGGAATTGCCTTAGCATTGTCTTGATGAAGAGGTCGGAAGGCTTAGGTCTGTGGGAATGTGAGAAGAGATTTATTGTGCAAGACCACAGGAGCTACCAACGTCCTGTGTTCCTCAGGAAGACAGAGGGAACATTCCCTTCACTAAGGCCAGGAGGGTTACAGGTGAAGGAGGCGCTGACATCCTGGAGAAGCTTGATGGTGGTTGTCCTTGGTAGGGACCAGGGCTGACAGTAGGAGGTATTGTCATGGAAATGGGCTCCCTAGTGTCAATGGAAATGACAGAGACTAGATGGTGGCTGTTAACCATCAGAGCAAAGGAGGCAGAATTACTATATGGAGCAGCAAGGCCAGGGCAGCAGATCAGGGGTCTATGGCAATGGCTACTAGATCGTGGTGTTCCTAGGAGCAAGATGCTTGGCCATCTGCTAGGATACTACTTAGCTTGTCAAGAATCATGGAGGGTCTGGAATTTTGCCCTAACGTCCAACTAACAGGGCAGTCTACCATAGTTTCATGGATGCTGACAGGATACATGAGAATCCTGAGTCAGAGACAAGGAATTTTATTGTTCCTGGTAGAGCAAGCAGCGTGAGCTTCATATCTGCATTGGTGTCCCTTGCTCCACATCCCACAGGGGCAATGCGGAGGGACACAGGTGACTGTCACGTGTACACAAAATGGCTTTGGGTCACAACTGAGAAACCCCGAGCTTGGGGAACTTGAATTTTTTATAATGGGAGTAAACAAACTTGCCTGACTTTTGCTCAGGAAGGAGACATCTCCCCACCGCTGTCTGCTCCACAGAGAGCCCCTCTCTCTATCTCCCAAGGCTATTTTGCTATACAAACATACTGGAAGATATAATTAGGAACAAATGGTTCTTAGCGCCTCTGTTCCTAAGACATGAAAAAAAAAAGGAGAGATCCATGGAGAATCATCTCCCAACACCTGCCTAAAAAATAAAAAACGAACAAAGAAAAGACAACTTTGTGACAAATGCTTTTTGTCTTAAACACTCTAATAAACAGATCTTTCTCTAGATAATTCATGGGGACAAAGATTTGACTTTGTTGGTTGTAACTCATCAGTCTTGTTGGGATTGCTATCATGGAAGTATACCCTGTCTATGGAGTTAGCCTAATACCAGCTGAGACCAGGATGAGGGTGGTATTTGCAACAGTCCCCGTCCCAACATCCTCTCACTAAAGAGGCAGTCTGTCTCCCTTCTCCTTGAGTCTGGGCTTGGCTATGCGACATTAGCAATCTTTTGCAGAGGATCATAGCTCACGTGATTCCAGTCCCTCTCTTGTGTTCCTCCACCATGGCATGAGCACAGGTCTGGGCTAGCCTGCTGGAGGCTGGGCAGAGCGTGCAGCTGAGCTGAGTCACCTCGCCACCCAGCCACGGCCAGCCAACTCCTCCATGTGTGAAGCACCCCAGCGGAGCTCCCTAGCTGACCCCCCGCAGACACGCCAGCCCAACAAACCGTCACTGTTGTATGTCACTGAGGTTTTGAGGTTATTTATTATGCAGGATTATTGTGGTAAGAGATTAGTGATACTGTGAGGCAGACATCTAAGAAGGACCACGGCTTTTAACAGGAAGAAGACATGATTACCTGAAGGAATCTATTGCCTTCTCTTTTCTACAATTGCACAGTTGGAACCCAGGTGGAAGGAAGAATACTGCTCGTGGATTTCACAATAATAACACCACACACTGACCCCATATGTCCAGGCAAAGAGGACTAGGGGGGAACGGAGCTGCATCTCCCCTACTACCTGAGGGCTGACTGTACCAGCAGGAAGGGAGTGGGTAGTGTGGAGCCCGGATAACAGAGAACCAGGAAGCAAGACGACGCCAGCTTTATTCAGGGCCCTGCTAGGGAGGAAGAACCTGGCCAGAGGGCAGGCATTTTGGGGGTCACAGGCTTCTCCACACCTGGCTCGTACCCCTCAGGGGGCTGATCCTGAACTCATGGCTTCCTTCCCTTGTGCATGAGGGAAAACACACACTCTTTCCTTAGATTTGCTGCTTCTGACCATGTGGGTGAGCACCTCATCTGGTTCTTCCTATCCCAGCAACACGACTCTCTCAAGGACTCTCTGCTGAGACTCCAGGTCATCAGGAAGCTCCCAATAATTAATTCAGCCCCAGACACCTGACCTCCCCCACCCCCAATCAGGGTAGAGGACCCCTGCTCACAGGCACACGTTTGCTGGCATTCTGAGTAATGGTTATTCCATTGGGACCGGTTGGGAGGTAGAGCATTTGATACAGGGTGGGGCTTAGAAACAGCCAGGGCAGAAAACTCTGAGCCCCTGGAGAACTGCTCCGATCTGTGTTACACTGCAGCACAAACAGATTATGACCCCCTCTAGATCCTGCTGGACACCGACGGGACTTAGGGGAAGTTCAGATTTTCTGTAAATTCCATTTGTATGGACCAGAGCTAAAGACGCCAGTCTGTCTGGTCACCACAATTATGGGAACTCAGGCTTTGGTTTTTATCCTCTCAGCCTGGAACCTTTCCTCTCTTAGCACCAAGACACCTTTTGATTCGTGGCAGCCCTGCTGGGACCCTGACATGGGTACAGGCTTCTCCATGGGCAGCACCAAACCTATTGCCAGATGTGGCTGGGCACTTTCTCACAGTTTCTAGCATGACTCTGGCAGCTAAGGAGAGACTTGCTTTTAAATCCCCGTCGTGGTTCCCCTGGGGTCCCCCTCAGAGCTCATGGCAAAGCTCAGGAGCTGCATGCACTGTCAAGAGTTCAGCTGGGCCTTGCCTTGTGTATAAACAGGAAATCTTAAGGTTCCAAGGGGCACCTTCTTCAAGCAATAAAGGCTCTTAACAAGCTCTGCAGTAAAAGACACTGAACCAGAAAAGTAAACTTTCACAGAGGGGCGACTGCGTTAATGGAGTTGACCAGTCATTAGTGCTAACCCTCTAACTGTAATGATTTGCACAGATGACCTTCCAAAGAAAAATAAAAGGAAAAATAAAAGCAGGCCTTCCAAAGCAGTGCAGAGCATCAGAATTTGGGAGGTAAAACCCCCAAGTAGGAAATTCCAAGTAATTATTGAAGGGAATGAAAGAGAAAAGAAAAAATCTAGCAGGAGTTGAAGGAAACTAAAATTTAGAAAGGAAAGGCAAACAAAACAAAAGAAAAATCAGTTCACCTCTTACGGAGGGGAATGATCTTGGAGCTGACCAGGAAGGCCAAATGGGTATTATTAGTAGGTGACTTCCCAGTGGGACACCCAGCAAACAGCTGGGGGTGGGAGGTAAACAGGACGCTGGAGTGAACTGGAAAACAGCATAATATTATAGGAAGTGCTCTGATTCCTATGTAAGGTTTAGATTAAAATCTCATTTAGGCTCACTGCTTTATTATCTTGAAAAAAAGCTGACACATTTTCAGCCTTTTTCCCATGTAGAGATTTCATAAAATGCCCCTTTAAAAAAGTCACATGCATCACAGTTGCAAATGAACGACAAAAAAGAAAAAAAATACCTGTGTGGAAACAAATACCATTATGATTTTGAAATACGGAGTTGCATTCACTCTAATGCCGGACTTTCAATTTGGTAATAAATTTAAGACTCAGGGGAAAAATAGTCATTCTTTTTGGCCATAATAATAACAATGTTTGCTCTTACTTTCTCATACACTTTGGACGGAGGGCCAATTCAAAAAACACTAAGAGCAAGAAGGGCTCTTACCTGGCATTTACTACATGCTAAGCATTATTCTCAATGGCTTACATGCATTAACACTTTTTTTTAAAGGTTGTATTTATTTATTTGAGAGAGAGAGAGCAGAGAGAGAGAGCACACGAGTGGTGGGGAGGGGCAGAGGGAGAGGGAGAAGCAGAATCCCCATTGAGCAGGGAGTCCGATGCCGGGCTCCATCCCAGGACCCCGGGGTTGACCTGGGCTGAAGGTGGATGCTTAACCCAGGCGCCCTTGTATTTTTTTTTTTTTTTTTTTTTTTGCGAGAGAGAGAATGAGAGACAGAGAGCATGAGAGGGGAAGGGTCAGAGGGAGAAGCAGAGCCCCCGCCGAGCAGGGAGCCCGATGCGGGACCCGATCCAGGGACTCCAGGATCATGACCTGAGCCGAAGGCAGTCGCTCAACCAACTGAGCCACCCAGGCGCCCCAGGCGCCCTTGTATTAACACTTTTAATCCTAACACCAATTGCATGAGGTAGCTACTATTATAATTTCCTCTTTATGGATGCAGAAAGCCCAAGCACAGAGAGATTAAGTGACTCACTCAAGGTGACACAACTAGTAAGTAGTGAAGCTGGGATTTGAACCCAGATGGTCTGGTTTGAGAGTCTGAGCTTCTGAACTGTGCTGCTAGCAAGAACACTCTCGAAACACAGTTGTGTCTAACAGGAGAAAGTGGACTGACTTTAAAAGAATGTTGGGGTGAACTATTAGATCACAAGCAAGGCTACAACCAACATAGGGTCCATTCCGAGTTGATTTTAGAGGATGCCAAGCATTTCATCTTAAAGCCTAAAGAGTAAACCTTTCTCAGTTTAGTTTTCCCTAAACTTATCTTCCTTCTGAGGTGAGAAGGATCCCCAGTGGATACTGCCTTGTAGGACCGAGAGTCACCTCAATGTGTCCTGCTTAAATCAGTTATTTCTGGAGCATCTGTGAAGGAACCATCATTACAGAAGACTATACATAAGAGTTTGGAAAAGAAACAAAACTGGATCATAACATCACGTCTTGGGCAATCATTTTCATCCTTTCAACCCTCCCCTTCTTCATGTTGATTTTTTTTTTAAGATTATTTATTTATTTATTTGAGAGAGAGAGCATGAGAGGGGGGAGGGTCAGAGGGAGAAGCAGACTCCCCGCTGAGCAGGGAGCCCGATGCGGGACTCGATCCCGGGACCCCAGGATCCTGACCTGAGCTGAAGGCAGTCGCCTAACCAACTGAGCCACCCAGGCACCCTTCACGTTGATTTTGAAAGACTTATTTCATTTCCATTAAAGAGCAATTTCCAGACCAAAAACTGTCAATGAACTGCCAAGGAGTCAAGTTCACCTCTACCCCTCTTGTGTCGAGCTCCACAGTGCCTCGGGCCAGCAAGGAGCCCCGTGCCATCCCAGGGCCCAGCTGGAAATGCATGCTGCAAGTGAGCCAGTCTTAAAACCGGTTTATGGAGAACATTTTCACCCTGTAATCTTAAACCCAGCAATGAAATAAAGAGCAGCATGTTTGTATGATTTCCACCAAGTTAGAAACAAAATCTGATGCCCACTCAGCCCACAGAGTTAAGAAATTTATGGTCTTGAAAACACTAGCATGCTTACTGAAAAATCTTATCCCATGTATTAAATAATCACTGGTCACAAACTATAATTCAGAGTTATTATTTCCTGAAGTCCTATAACTACAACCTAAGTTCTCTGGATGCTAATTTTGACGTGTGTGAATGTCTTTGACCAGTTGTGTAAATCTCTCCACCTTCTGAAAAGTGACTTCATTTGATGTAATTATGTGTTAAGAAGCAGTGTTTAAATGCTCTAGAAATTTTGTCCTAATGCCCTTGTCTCAGACTTCTCTCAGAGATACTTTGCAATCCTTTAGGGGGAATGGATTTCTATTGGTGGTTACTTTTATTTTTTTCAAACTATACAGACACTAATGAAGATTTGCTGGTTGCTTGTTTAAAGAAAGTCATTAAGGCATTTTAAAGTGTCTTTCTAGGCCTGGTGCCAGGTGCTTTCTTTCAAACACCTGGAGAGAGAGAGAAGAGGCCAATGCCAACAAGTAACAGAGGAACAATTCTATAAAGCATATTTGCTAATATTCACAGCATTTTCTGAATGTTACTTATCAGGTAAACTAAAGGGCCGTTGTTCTACAGTGAAAAGGAGCAGATAAGTCAATCACTGTGGAAAATCAGTTTCTCAATGGTTTGTAAAATGAAATCGTATTCTATTAATATGTTTTATACATTCATTATAGAAAAGAGTAAAAATGCAAAAAAGTTTAAAGAAAACAGTATAATCACTCAAAATCCCACCTCCCAGAGAAAAAAAATCTCAGCATTTGTCTCACTTTTTTCTTTTTGGATTCTATTTATTTATTCATAAGAGACAGAGAGAGAGAGAGAGAGAGGCAGAGGCAAAAGTAGGCTCCTTGTGGAACACGGAGCCTGATGCAGGGTTCGATTCCAGGACCCTGGGATCATGACCTGAGCTGAAGGCAGACACTTAACCGACTGAGCTACCCAAGCACTCTGTCTCACTTTTCTATACAAACACACACACACACGTATTTTTAAAATCTGGGACCCAGCTCTGCTCAGGTTTGTCCCCTTCTTCAATGATCAAGGCCTGGTGACTGGTTGAGCTGGTCACCTATGGCTTATTCCTTCCCTGGATGAATTCATTCCTAATAGGATCTCCACGGCCTCATTCAGACTTCTAACACACACCCACCAACAGTTTCAGTAAAACCCTGGCATTTCTGCATTTTAGCTTGGACTCAGTCTGGGTCATCTTCTCACACCCTCGTCCCAACATTTGGTGTGAGGAATAAGAGCAATATGGCAGCTGCCTTCTAATGTTGGAAGGGTGAGCCTAGAGGGGAAGGCGCACTATGGCTCTATGCCGTTCTAGGGGACACAGCTGGGACTGATGGGAACTAGAATAGTCTTCCTTGAGAAGCACTGAGTGCCCTGCCCGTGGCTCTATTCACTTGTCAGGATGGTTGTGGGATAGAGGATGGAGAGCTGAGACTGTTGATGACAGTGTCCTTGCCATCAGGTCCTGAGGCTCCATTCTCTCCAAGGTTGACCTTATGTCTGTCTCCACATCAGCATCTTGGTCATGGCTGTAGCCCCCTTATGGTGTCTAGCACATAGTAGAGGCTCCGTATTTGTTGGAACAAATAACTGAATGCATCAGTGAATCTCACTGCTGTGGTTACTCCTTTGCCCTCCACTTCTGGAGATTATGGACAAGCGACTACACTGGAATTTGATGGAAATTCCATCCTTTGGTGGAAAGGATGGAGAACTGCTGGCTTCTTAGCTCACAGAATTATCCATTTTCTGTTGTTTCTTGGGAGGATCCTTGGTCTTGGTTTTCACGCAGTGGTATGTGGAATGGACTGTGAGACAGCCAATTTGGGCTTTTTCATCTACCAAACAAAACAAACCCAAACATTTGATTTGATGGATGGAATCCCCAAGTGGATGATTTCACTCAGTTTTTTAAACAATGCAGCAAGAACATTGGCCTCCTGCAGGCTTTCTCTTGGTGGGGGGTGAGGGAGGAGTAGTGGGCTGCAATGGGGAAATAACAAGTGCTGAAGGATTAAAAAGACAAGGAATGATTTTAAACTAGCAAACGGAGATCAAATGTTACACCCCAAACCTACAATACAGAGATCTAAAATCAAGTATTGCTATGTTTTTGTAACATAAGGAAGCAATATATTTTTAAAATTTCTCTATCAAATGACATTTTAGGACTTGATAATATTCATATTTTCTGATCTGCTCGAATGAATACAAACAGCAGTTCCATAAGCAGAGATCAACTCACATACAGATTTAAAGCAACGGCTTTAGAAATTATATAGCTGAGTTAATTCTATGTCTGAAAAGTGGAGATAAAACCACCAGCCAGGAGTGAAGGTCTGTTTTTTGCTTTGTCATGTGCAAGTGGGGATGCCTGGGAATCTCTAGGGAGCTGCGGTCAGCTAAGTTTCAATTTGAAAGAGTGGTAAGGGATGGGTGTTTCTCAGAGGTGGCCTCAGGGGTGAACCAGGTAACTGGAAATACCTTTCTCCACCCTACACAAGAATGCCAAACATCAACGCAGCTCGCCCCCTTCATTCACGCCAGTGTGGTTTACGGAGATTGGAGATTGAACAACATTAACGGCACATTCTCAGGGTTTTTAGGAGACACATTGTATCTTGAGGCATTTTATCCGTAGAACGTGTTTAGGTAGGACATTGTTGGACTTTTACTCAGGACAAATAAAAACTTCTACTTGAGTGAGAAAATAAGCCCAGTGTTCCCTTCTGGAACTGGAAGTTACCACAATATGCCCTTGGCTTTGGACCAGTTTGAACACAGGTGAGTTCAAGCAGACATACTTATAACCCACCAAGTAGTTGTATAGAGATAGCACTTTCTAGACTAAAGGGTCAATTACTGGTACTTATTGACTAAGAAAATAATTGTATACCCATCAGCAACATATCCAGGAGCCAGAGGGAATGTTAACAGGGTAGTAATTTTGAACGTGGTTACAAGAATAGCCCATAGCTATTGGGTAGGAGGAATATAAAGTGCATGACTTTAGCCCTGGGACTCTCAGCGCCTTATCTGCTGTCAGTCAGGAAGGAGCCTTGAGGCTTCAGTACTCTTCCTGGACTCCTCCGACTCCTTGCCTGGCCCCCAGAACAAAACCACCATCAGTTCTGCATTCCCTCCTCCCTCCCCAGTAACTGGAGTGCCCCCAGTCAGGCTGTGCCTATCAACTCCTCTCCCCCCCACCCATTATTCTTCCAAGCTGAGGGACTAAATAAAAACATAGACCAACCGTCATCATGATTTGTCTGAGGTTGCTTAGCTCAGCCCTCCCCCTTCATTTGAGTCAGTTCTGTGGAAGCTTACCTCTCTGTTCTAGCAAGGCTGCAATAGACTAACATCCACTCCCCAATCTTCTGCTCTCACCCTTGACTAAACAATTCTCTGCCCCCCTCAAAGACTCCTAAGAAATTGTTCTTTTTTTTTAAGGGGGGAGGGGCAAATGGAGAGGGGTTGAGAGAATCTTAAGTAAGTTCCATGCCCAGCATGGTGCCCAAGGTGGGGCTCCATCTCACAACCCTGAGATCATGACCTGAGCTGAAATCAAGACTCCGATGCTTAACCAACTAAGCCACCTAGGCACCCCAGAAATTGTTCTTTTATAGAAGATTTGCCAGGGTGAGGAGAGGGAGTGAGTTTGGAGTGGAGTAAGGAGGAGGGGAGTTACATCACTGATACACAGAATTGCGCTTAGAAAAATCTCCGGAATGTGTCTCTTTTCCCTCAAATCTCTGCCTTTGGATGCTTCCCACCTGAGCTCCCTCAGCCTCTGTACCCTATCCTGGCTCCTCACTCCAAATTTCCCATCACATGCACCTCGCCCCTTTGCTTATGCAAAGTAATTTGGCTCCTGGACCTGCAGAAGCAAGATGACGTCGGGGTCCAAACACAAGAACTACCTCAGACACCAGGAACCCTTCTGGTGGAGGGATTTTAAGTCTCAGATCATTTTCCTGTTTTACTTTTTCTCCCATCACCTACACCAACTCATCTAGGCATCTTGTACATCACTTCCTTTGAGGTCCCCTTATCAAGCCCACATCTTTAATGGTGGCAGCTTCTCTTTGTGCCATACCAATTTCTGGAATGAGTTCAAGTAGACACCCACTGACCCAAGTTAACACGGCCCCTCTCTTCTGATTCTAAGCTTTTTGGTGACCCCCACACAGGGCCAGCTTCATGGGCATGCAACCTATGTGGTGGCAACGGGCCCCATGTTTAGAAGTGCCCTAACATGGTTTAATGCTCTACCATCACCATCAGAAAATTCTTAATAGGTTTGAACAAAGGGCTCCACATTTTCATTTCATCCTGGGCCGTGAATATTAGGTAGCTGGTTCTGCCCACACATGACCTTCATAGAAAATCTCCCTTCCTTCAGAGCAGTTTCTCCACAGGTCCTCACAAGCCTTAACCCCCAGGCCAATCTGCCTTGCCCAATCTGGCCCCCACTCACTGTGGGGTGCTGGGCCTGGAGAAGGCAGCTGTGCAGATGGAGATAGTGGGGGCCCTCTTTTGCTGTAATGAAGCCATGGAAACCAGCATTTCAGGGGTAGAAGTGAGGGGGAGAAGGCACGGAAGTTTGAGGATGGAAGAAGAACCCCTGAAAAATCATCCACCTCACCCACATGCCAATTCCAGAGATTCTACCAGTAGAGAGAATTCCTTTGTGGTAAAGTCCTTTCAACTGTTTTAAAGATAAGAATATTTCTGAGAGGGTCAATAACCCCTGTTATTGGTCTCTACCATGCTGTGAGCAAGTCCACAAGCTGTTGTAAGCTGATCACTGATGGAGGTCTTGGCACACAGGAGAAACCTGAATGAGGCCTGACAGAGTGGGCACTGGGGCAGGAAAGTCAAAAGAGGGGTAACTGAGAGGAGGAAGGAAGCTGCTGAGGAAGTATTTCTTCTACTTTACAAGTATGCTAGACTCAGAACAAAAGCTTTCCTGCTCAGCCTATTTTGATGGGTAAAAGGGGCTGTATTAATATCCTCTGGCTGCTTTTTTTTTTTTTTGGGGGGGGGGCGCCAATAACAAATTACCACAGCCTGGGTGGCTTAAATTAGCAGAAACTTATTCTCTTATAATTTTACAGACTAAAGTCTGAAATCAAGGTGTCAGCAAGGTTGGTAGTTTTTGGAGGCTCTGAGGGAGAATCCATTCCATGCCTGTCTCCTAGCTTTTGGTCACCTGGCAGTCTTTAGCATTCCTTGGCTTGTGAATGCATCATTCCAATCCCCGCCTCCATCTACACAGTGTCCTCTCCTCTGTGTCTCTGTGTGTCACGTCTCCCTCTTTCTCTGACAGGGACACCAGTTATCAGATCTAAGGCCCAGTCTAAAGGCAGAATGACCTCCTCTAGAGAACCTTAACTTAATCACATTTCCAAAGAGCCTATTCCCGACAGCCAACAATACTGAACTACATACTCCCAAATTGCTAAGAAACTACATCTTAAATGTTCTCACCATAAAAAAATGATAATTATGTGAGACAATAGAGGTGTTAGTTAAGCGATGGTGGTAATCATATTACAGCATATAAATGTATCGCATTATGTCGGACGCCTTAAACTTATACAATGTGGTATGTAAATTACATCTCAATTTACAAAAGAACTTTAAAAAAGAACTTATTTTCAAATAAGGTCACATTCATAAGTACAGAGGTTAGGATTTGGACGTATCTCTTTATAGCTACAATTCAATATATGACAGGCTCTTCACATTTTTCAGTCTGCTTACTTTTTATTCATGCTTCTTGTGAACTTTTGAGCTTTGGTTTTTCCCTTGATGGAAATCCTGAAATCCTAAGGCTGATTATTAAATAATAACAGCAAAACCTCTATAAATCCAAGACATTTTACAAATATGTACTACAAGAGACTCTGCAGGATCTCCCAGGATCTCAGGAGAATGGCAAAGAACAATAGCAAAATGCTTTTGATCCCTTCAGTAGGAAAGTTTCAATAAGAGCCAAGGCCTATGCTTTAAATATTGTTGTGCATTAGTCAGAACATAGAAATGTGAGTGTTTATGGTCCTGAAACTGACATGGGAAAGTAACAAAAATGTGGTTCTAGGAGATTTTCATTAGATTTATTGGTTTGTTGAAAAATATGTAAAAAAGCCTAACACAGTATTTGTGAATAAAACCTCTAATGACTGAATCCTATCCACCACTCCCTTACACCTTTTTAGGAAAAAATCGCTTTTTGGCATATTATACCACAACAGTACCAAAGATGAACAATCAGAAATTATGCGTGATTCTTAATCACTAAGGAAAGATCCCATTACCCTCAGGGATCTGGCATACTAAAATTATTAAAAGAGGAACGTGATCTTATAAAAAGTCAGGGTTTTTTTTCCTCATTAATCTTCACCACTCCAGGTCAGTTCTATTCAAGTATCATCATGGCTTGGATTAAGGCCACAGAATATTCTGCAGATATTGAGACTGAAATTTTTCCCTCTGAGTGCCAATTTTCTTTTTAGGATGCCAGGTTACCTTCCATTTCCTTCTTTTATGTGCAGAAAAATCCCAAACACCCCAGGGTGTCATCCTAATCACATTTCATGACCAGTAATATCACTGTGCCATTAAAGTTAAGAAATTGTTTTCATGGAAAAATAAAGGAATAATCCAGAACATTATGAAAATGATGAATATGGGAAGTTGATCTACCAGATATTAAAATAGATTACGTGGCTACAATACTTAAAACAGTGTGTGTTGTGGGGGCGAGAATTGGGACCAGATCCAGAGCGGCTGGGTAGCCGCGGCACCTGACGCCAGACCCAGCCGCTATGTGAATGCAACCTCCTGAGAGATCCCAAACCAGAACAACCCAGCCAAGTCACTCCTCACCTGGACCCACAGAAACTATGAAAGAAATGATTATTGTTGTTTGAATCTGCTAAGTTCTGGGGCGATTCGTTACACAGCAGTATAGATTTCATAGATAACTAATATAGGCACTCTCAGTGCATGCTGGTGGTAGATTGAACTGGTACATCTTCCTTGGAGATGAGCAATTTACTAGTATCTAATCAAAATAATACATACATAGGCGCTTTGCCCAGATATTCTACTTTTAGAAGCTTCCCGACAAATATATTCACACAGAGGCAAAGTGATATACGTACAACATATTTATCACAGTATTGTTTAAATAGGAATGATTGGAAATAACCTAAAAGGCTATCAATATGGGCCTCTTTAAGCAAATTATAAGATTCAATAAAATATTGTTCAGTCCAACAAAGATGATGGTATTCTTTATATGACATGAAAAAAATCTCCAATGTAATTTCTAAGCAAAACAATAACAAAAAAGTAAGGTGCAAGGCAACGTGTATAGTAAAGAGGCAATTGAAAAAGAGGAGGAATAATATCTGTCCATAATTGCATGAATATGCACAGATTATCTTTGCAAATTACATGAGAAACGTTTACATCCATTGTCTGGAGAAAGTACTGATGGCTGACTGACAAGAGTGGGAGGGTAGAGGTTTGCCATATATCCTTTAATGTCTTTTCATTTTATTCCAATGACTGTATTACTTAATCATAAATAGATTAAATTAAATTAAAAAAAGAAATTTCTGGGGCACCTGGGTGGTGCAGTCAGTTGAGCATCCAACTCCTGGTTTCAGCTCAGGTCATGATCTCAGATCATGGGATCAAGCCCCGGGTTGGCCTCCCTGCTCAGCAGGGAGTCTGCTTGACTCTCTCTGTGCTCCTCTTCCCTCTCTCTAAAATAAATTAATAAATCTTTAAAAAAAAAAAAAAGAAATTTCTATCAGTTGTTTTGGCTTTGATTTAATACTGTCTGGACTTTTAGATATTAGAGCTGGATCTTCAAAATGAGGTACATATAGGTCCGAGGATCAGGAACATTTTCTTTCAGGGTGTGTATTTGTGGGCTTTAAAGGAAACAGTAAAGGGAATCAGTTTCCAGATTTCAAACGAGCACAGAGGTTCTTGCTTGAAATTCATTTGCCTGGGAAAGTCCCTTGCCGGGCTGGTTCTATTTCTGGCCTCCTGTCTCCTAGCCTTCCTTCCACCTCTCACCTGTCCTACACCGGATGCTGGGTGTCCCCCCCAGGAGAGGGAAGACCCTGGGGAAGCCAAACCAGGGAATGGTTCAAAATATTGGCATTGCTTTTGAGAGAGCAAACAACTTTAAAGATTGGGAAATACCTCCTTTTGCAAATCCAATTCTTACAAAAGCTAGTTTCCAAGTTTTTGTTTTCCAAAAAATTGAAAGAGAATCTATTGTGTTGTCTAGCACATTAAAAATTATTTTTGATCATGGATTCCTGGGCCATTTTTTACATGTGACTCCAGACTTGAGAGAAATGAGTGAAATTGCTAAAAGTCTTTTCATTGCCACCTGCTTGTTTATATAAATAACGTTCATCAGCACTGACATTTTTAAAAACAGAAAAAAGTAATACAATTGATGCAATAAATTATACTCAGCCATAAGTAACTGAACTTGCTTAAAAACCAAAACAGCCCTATCCATCTTACTAAGTGATACATTTCCAATGAAATTTTTTTTTTAAAGATTTTATTTATTTGACAGAGAGAGAGAGAGATAGTGAGAGCAGGAACACAAGCAGGGGGAGTGGGAGAGGGAGAAGCAGGCTCCCTGCCCAATGCGGGGCTCGATCCCAGGATCCTGGGATCATGACCTGAGCCGAAGGCAGACGCTTAACGACTGAGCCACCCAGGTGCCCCTCCAACGAAATTTTACTTTTATGTTTAATGATTGTAGTTGGTCAAAACAATTGTAGTGATAACTGCACGGAAAGTTTTCTTTTTTTTTTAGCCTTAGAGCTTTACAGTCACAAGAATTTTTTTTTAACTTTAAAGATTCTTCATATTGAATTTGTTTTTTGTTTTTTGTAAATTTTATTTTATTATGTTATGTCTGCATACATCATTAGTTTCTGATGTAGTGTTCCATGATTCATTGTTTGTGTATAACACCCAGTGCTCCATTCAATATGTGCCCTCCTTAATACCCATCACCGGGCTAACCCTTCGCCCCACCTCCCTCCCCTCTAAAACCCTCAGTTTGTTTCTCAGGGTCCATAATCTCTCATGGTTTGTCTCCCCCCTCCAATTCCCCCCCTTCATTTTTCCCTTCCTACTATCTTTTTTTTTTAAACATATAATGTATTATTTGTTTCAGAGGTACAGGTCTGTGATTCATCAGTCTTACACAATTCACAGTGCTCACCATAAGAATTTTTTTAAATTTCAATTTGTTCACATACTTTTGTTGAAGTATGATTGAAAAGAGAAAAAGACTTTCAAGCATACAGACATATCTGAGGTAAAATTCTTTGGGGGACATATAATGAAATTAGTTCCAAGTAAAAAGGAAATAATGTAAACTTTGTATGTATTTTTTTTTTTTAAAGATTTTATTTACTTTTTGACAGAGAGAGAGGCAGGGAGAGAGGGAATACAAGCAAGGGGAGCAGCAGAGGGAGAAGCAGGCCTCCCGCGGAGCAGGGAGCCCGATGCGGGGCTCGATCCCAGGACCCCGGGATCACGACCTGAGCCGAAGGCAGACGCTCAACGACTGAGCCACCCAGGCGCCACCTAAACTTTGTATGTATTAAAGAATAATTTTTGGATATATTTTTAAAGTGGTGATGGTGGGTATAAAATTGCTGTGGCATTTTGGATACATTTTAAAGATGATGTAACAAAGGTTTTTAAGTCTCCATATTTATAATGTGTTGAAAATAATGTCTTTTGTTGAAGAAACATTTTAAATAACATAAGATTGCATAAGGGAGAAAGTTCTTCGAATTCTTTAAGCAGTACACAAACAAATAATTTGAACTACTGCTTTAGAGACCATCTGGTTCTGCTCTCTTCACTTTGCAGATGAAAAATTTGTCCCTCAAAGTGAAAGTAACTTTGTTAAGGTCACCGAGTGACATATGGGACCAGACCCTGGTCTCCTGCCTCCTGGCGCAGGCAGCCAGATCTAATCTACAAGGCAACATGCCCAGCCTGGGAGGGGTGAGAAATCCTCTACGGTCCTTGGCAGAAACACCTGAGTGGTAAGGAGCAAAGAGCTTCAGCCCAGATCCCAATGTTGTACACTCCGGTGGCCCCCCAGGAATGGAGATTAACCCAAGCAACAAAATGCTGTCTTCCCACATCCTCATGGGGCTTGTGCAATGTTTTCATGCCCCTCCTTATGACCACCCTTCATTTGCTTTCCCATCTTTTTTGCCTCTAATTTCTTTTTTTTTTTTTAAGGTTTTATTTTTTTGAGATAGAGAGCGAGCAAGAGAGCAGGAGCAGGGGGAGCAGAGGGAGAAGAAGAAGCAGGCTCCCTGCAGGGAGCCCGATGCAAGGCTCGATCCCAGGACCCTGGGACCATGACCTGAGCCGAAGGCAGACAGTTAACAACTGAGCCACCCAGGCGCCTCCACCTCTAATTTCTGTGAATCTTTTGTTTTCAGTTTGCTCACGAGGCACCTCTCCTGGTAACAAGCCTCACCCCCACTGCCCACGGTAGCAGCTAGAGCTGGCCAGGACCCAGGAAGGGAGAACAGGGCTGCAGGAGAGACAGGGGCACCTTCTTAACTTTGCCTTGGTAGCTCTGCTTTCTCTCATTCTCACGCCAGACCTGCTTTCCAGCTTTTCATTCAGCTGCAGGCAGGGCTACCATAGAACTTATTTTCCAAATGAGCATATATTTGAAAGGGGGCATGGAATACATATGTTAATAATTGTGCCAGAGAAACAGGTAGAAACCAGGGCCATCCCAGGACATATGGTCACCTTAGCTATAGGGTTCCTGGTGAAAGAGGAAGGAAGAAGAAAACCACTCTAAATGTTGGATTAGTCATAGGGAGTGTTAGAGCAGTGGAACTCGGGGAGATCTGTTCTGGAATGGAGTGATAACACCCAAATGAGGGGGGAAAATGTACAGATGATGAATGTCTATTGTGTTGCTTTTGTCTAATATTCTGGGATGAGCCAACCCTACCTATGGGCAAAATGAGCAGCTATACACTGGATGTGATTCAGGGAGTCCAGAACAATCCAGAAATACATCTATAGGATCAACGACTCCTGCAGTAACTGATATCCCCCAAATTAAAGTTATGGCTTAGGCCTTCTGGACACTAGTTCATTTGACCTGGGTGGCATAACTTGGTAGGAATACCATAAATGCATCCTTCTTTATCTTACAGAGAAGAATCACGAGAACATGGGTCACAGGACAGCTAAGTTTTGAAGTGGGGACTAGAGGTGACATAGGAAAAGATCAAGAGCTTAAGTTCTGATCCAAGCTTGTTGGGAGGCGGCAGCTATGGCCTCTGGGGTGGGCATTCAGCACGGCCCAATCACACATGCAGCCTCATTTAACCCTTCCAATGACCATGTAGGAGGGCGTGGGCTTCCCTGCTTTCCTCAGGAGGTAATGTCCAGGTGGCCCGTTAGCCCTCTGACATTTCTTTGAAAGATCATTACATGACATAGATTGTACCAGGAATCAAAAGAATAACATCTTGTATCCATGCAGTTCCACATGCTGACAAGTGCTTTCACACGCATCACGTGGTCACAGGGAGGAACTTGGCATGTCTGACTCCATGTTGCTTCCATTTCCCCTGCTGCTGTGACCTATAGCTTAAGGAACTTTTGATTATCCCTGCATGTAGGCATGTTAATCATGGAAGGAATTTCGCTTACAGCAGAAATTTGCAAAAACTGCTTTTTTACCCGAAACCTACCTCACTCGAGGAGATAAGGAAAGACGTACAGCAGTGAGGATGCTATATTTAAGATTTACAGGAACAATGTGACCAGATTCCTGTATGCAAAGATCCACAGACCAAGGACAAAGGAGTTACACGATCTTTCCTCAGCTTTCCACCCCCTTCAGTTACCTTTTGACTCCAAGCCCCTCCCACTTCCCCTCTTCCTAACATAAAAGCAACTGCAATTTCACGCGGAGGGGAGATGGTTCTTTGGGACAGTTGTCTGCCATCTCCTCAGTTTGCTGCAGCCTTTCCGAAAAAAGTCCCTTCCCTTGCCCATATTGCCCCTCCTCGATTTATTGGCCTGCCTTGTGGAGAGCAGATGAGCTTGGGCTCAGTTACAATTTGATCCAGACTTGACAAGAACCTCATGCAAAGGACTGGCTAAGTATCCTGAGAATTGTCTTCCAATGAGCACAGCTAACACCCATACTCCATGTGTCCTGACTTTGGGTTTAGTGATCTGGTGCTTTTCCCATAGACTACACAGCTCTATGCAGTTTATAAGAGATCAATCCTGACAAATTTCCTTGGTCTTATAGGAAGGATCATTGGATCACTCCAGTCATGCATATTGAGAAAATATTCACTTACAGTTAGACTCACATGCAGTCTTCCACTGTCCCTAGGTTCCTAAAAACCTGATTCCTGCCCATCCTAGAGCGACCTCCTTTCTAGTCCTTGATGATAGCAAATCCTTCCCCACTGGTTATTTCCTCTGCCTGGATTTCCTTCCCCCCAGATCTTTACAGGGCTGGCTTATTCTCATGCCTCAGGCCAAGGTTGATTGCTTTAGACTCTCCCTTACCCTCTCATCTAAAGTGGCCTCCTCAATTACTCTCTCTCACACATCATCCTGTTATTTCCTTGAATGCACAGCACAACCTGCTTATTTTTTAATATATACTTTTATCATGTTTTCTCCACTAGAACCTAAGTCCCATGAGGCAAGGAGCAAGTCTGACTTTTAATTGCTCGATTCCCAGGGCTGCTACATAGGCGGTACTTAATAAATGCTGTTTTATGAATAAAATGAATAAGCAGCTTCAGCTGGGGATGCGTGATTTGGGCCTGTGGCCTGCTAGCACTTCTCCCATGGATGGTTATGCTGTAAGTCCAACAAGAGTTCATTCAGGAAACTACACTCACTCACTCAGCTAACTGTGAAGGAAGGAAGCCGAAATTATCTACTTGAAAGGGTCATCTAATCTGCCTGCCTCAGGAAAGGGAGTATCAAGATCATATCGGACAAACCTGTCACGTACAAACCCTCCAGTCTAGGTACAAACTGCTTGATCTTTTATTTTTTTTAATTTTTAAAAAGATATTTATTTATTTATTTATTGGAGAGAGAGGGAAACAGCATGAGAGGGGAGAGGGTCATAGGGAGAAGCAGACCCCCCGCTGAGCAGGGAGCCCGACGTGGGACTCGATCCCAGGACTCCGGCACCATGACCCAAGCTGAAGGCAGTCGCTTAACTAACTGAGCCACCCAGGCACCCTAAACTGCTTGGTCTTTTAAAAAAGTAAATCCCACATGCTCTCATCCAATTTAATAGCACAGTCATGAGGAAGCATAGTATATAGGATTATTTCATTGAAAAATATATCAAGCAAAAAACACTCTTCAATCTCCTTTGAAAAAATGCTAAGCTCAGGAATTCTTTAACCCCAAGAGATTCCAGAGGTCCCAGCATATGTTAACCCTAGAGCAATTTCACTGGACTCTGGTCCTCTCAGACCTTAGATACTGTTGCCTGTTTAATTAAAAATAAAAAAAATCAATTTTTCCTGCTGTCTGACCATGATGCTAGTTTTTAAAGCAATAATTTCCTGGGATTCTGGCATGAGATAACAATGAGAGGGAAAGGAGCTAAAAACTCTGTGGGGAGGAGGAGAAATCTTAGAAATACAGAATAGAAAAAAAAGTTGAAGACTAATTTTTTTTTCAAGAGCGAAAACATTTTCAGATATCCCCTAATAGATGTCAATCCCAAATTTATACAATTCATTATTAATATATTTTTACCCCATGAGAATATCCAAAATAAATACAAATTACAGCTGAAGACTACAAATGGACAGAGATCTCATATCCGTTCACTTTATGCCATAAGAAAAAAACTAAAAACTCCCAAATTGGCACTATAATTTTGGCAATTTTCCTCCTAGACTCTCATACAGGAAAATAAGTCTTTATACTTTTTTAAAAATTTATTTATTTTATTAGAGAGAGAGGGGATGGAGGGGAAGAGGGAGAGAGAGAATCTTGTGCAGACTCCCCACTGAGCACATAGCCTGTCCCAGGGACCCATCTCACAACCCTGAGATCACAACCTGAGCCAAAATCAAGAGTCAGATGCTCATGGTTATTAAGGAGGGCACGTATTGCATGGAGCACTGGGTGTTATATGCAAACAATGAATCATGGTACACCACATCAAAAACTAATGATGTACTGTATGGTGACTAACATAATAAAATTTTTAAAAATTTTAATTTAAAAAATTAAAAAAAAAAGACACTCAACTGACTGAGCCACCCAGGTGCCCCATTAATTTTTATACTCTAATATTGGTATAGAAATGGAATAAATCACCCTGGAGCTGAGATACACATTTTTAACCCTAGTGATATAAGGATGTAATGTCACTAAGTAGATTCTTTACTCATTTTTTTTTAATAACTGAGATTTTAGTAGTGATAGACTGGTCAATTTAAACCAAACCCACTGAGGAAAATTAGAGGAATTTTGCAGCAGGGTATTAGAAATGCCTGTTTGAAGGCATCTGAAAGCTCTCAAGATGGTACAGAATTCCCAGGCTGGAGGATAGAGGCCCAGGGAAGTGGCCCAGCATGTGGAGATGTTTTTTTCATGGGGACTTTTGCCAACTCTGAAAGTGGCTGAGAGGCTGAAAGTTGTTTTTGACAGCCATATTGGGCTAGGGGACTCACTCTAGCGACCACCAAGGGGAACTCTGGTGAACTATAAATTGAGACTGCAAAGGGATCATTCTAGGGAAAAGGGTGAACTACATTTATAAAAGCCTTATAAGGATTAAAGCTCAACTTCAAATGATCTCATCTCCAAACTTGAATTGAGATCATCCAAACTGGTGGTGTTCCTCTCTGGAAGAAAATGTCATCTTAGACTTAAAATTAATTCTACAAACAATGTTGCAAATACAACATAGGGCACAGTAAAAAATAATCAGGTACATGATGAGATAAGTCAACAGGAAAATAAACCAACCAACCAAACCAACCCAGAAACAACCACCCACAAAACAGACCCACAAGAGCTTCAGATATGCAAATTATCAGTTAAAGTCTTACTTAACTGTTCACTGTGCCAAGGAGATAAGTGAAAAGATGGGTAATTTTGACAAGAACTGGAAACTATACAAAGTAACAAATGGATGTTTTAGAACTGAAAAAAGATAACTGAAATTAACTTAGTGGATGGGTTTAACACAGATGAAGAGAGAACTGGTAAAATAGAAGATAGGTCAGAGAAAATAATTCAGAATGAATCACGAAGAGATAGATTAATGGACAATATCTAAGCAAGGATAAGTAAAAGAGGATACAGTAAGAAGATATCACATACTTGAGAAAGAGAGAGAATGAGGTAACAGTAATACCTGAAGAAAAAATGGTGAGAATTTTCCAAAGCTGATCAAAGATATTAAGCCATATATTCAACAAACCTGACCAATCCCAAACAAATTTTTAAAAAAGAAAAGAGGAAACCATATCTAGTCACATTATAGTAAAAATTCTAAAACTAAAGACAAAGAGAGAATAAGATCCTGATTATAATACAAGCAATATTCAAAGGAGCAAAAAAATGAGAAGACAACTGACTTAAACAGAAGCAATGTAAAACAAAAGACAATGGAGTATTATCTTTAAAAAGCTAAAAAAAATAACTGCAAATGTACTAGAATGAATGGGAAATACATCTTTAGAAAAACAAAAACTGATAGAATTTGTCACTAGCAGACTTAAGCTAGAGGACATTATTCAGGCAGAAGGAAAATGACTCCAGATGAAACCTTGAAGATGCAGGAGAAGTCACGGGTGGAGGGAGTTTAATTT
Organism: Leptonychotes weddellii; assembly: GCF_054177405.1. Lineage (NCBI taxonomy): Eukaryota > Metazoa > Chordata > Mammalia > Carnivora > Phocidae > Leptonychotes > Leptonychotes weddellii. The sequence goes on along the minus strand of NC_138375.1, from coordinate 87,637,602 downwards.
AACTTAATATTGACTTATCAAACAATAATAGGAATTAGAATACACAGCCACATGGCAGATAAAGGTGGGGGAAATAAATGGATTTAAAGTATTCTAAGATCCTTACATTGTTCAGGAAGAAGACAAAAAGAGCAATCAAATTAGTCTTGTGAAGAATTCATTTATTACCTATATGCAAAGGAGGATATAACTTCTAAGCTAGAAGAGAGGAAAAAAATAAATAATAAATTTAAAAATTCAAAATAAAAACAAAGAAAGGAGAGGAAAAAAAGAAGGTAGACCAGAGTAACAATAAGTTGCTTAATTAAGACTATAAACCTCAATGTAGCAGTAATTACATATAATGCAATGAAAGAGAGTCAAAGATCTTCAAAGTGACATAAAAAATTATGCTTATAAGAATTATCTATATCTCTATAGGAATAAAAAATGTTGTAAGTGAAGGATGGATAAAGAAATACAATATAAAAACCAATGAGAAGAAAGTAGGTATGGGTATGTTAATATCAGATCTAGTAAACAAGATCTATAAAGAGAGACATAATGATAAAATTTACATTAGAAAGATATGACAATTCTAAGTTAATATCCACTTCAAAATATAGCTTCAAAATACTATAAAGCAAAAGTTGACAGAACTAAATCACACTCGTAACTAAATCACCTACTCATTGGGAAAACAGACAAAAATATTTTAGTGGGAGTTTTTATTGACATATTTTGTAACTGATAGAACAAACAAACAAAATCAGTAAGAACATGGAGGACTTCAGCAAAATGAAATGTTATTAAGAAATAACATGAGAGACAACATGGAACATTCAACACCTTCAGGGCATATATTGTTTTAAAGCATATATAGAAAAATTGATCATATACTGTGTCACAAAGCAAGTCTCAACAAATTTCCAAGGTTGAAGTCACACAGCATAGACTCTCTGACCACATTACAAATGAAAAGAAATCAGGGGCACTGGGGTGGCTCAGTTGATTAAGTGTCTGCCTTCAGCTCAGGTCATGATCCCGGGGTCCTGGGATCGAGCCCCACATCAGGCTCCCTGCTCGGTGGGGAGCCTGCTTCTCCCTCTCCCTCTGCCTCTCCCCCTGCTCATGTTCTCTCTCTCTTTCTGTATCTGTGTCTCAAATGAATAAAATCTTAAAAAAAAAAAGAAAACAGAACTATAATATATTAGAAAACCCCTATATATATGGAGATTTAGAAATAAGCCTCTAAATAATCCCTTGATTAAAAAAAATCACAATGGAAATAAGAAAATATTTTTGGATGACATGAAATGAATGAAAATGTTATATATTAAAACATGGGGGAAATTTCCTGATTTTAAAATTTGGATACTGTCTATGGAAGAGCTAGATTTAACTTTTCAAAACCTTCTCATGCTCCCCCACCCCACCACAAAAATAGATCCCTTCTCCCCTACTTCCCACTTCCCAAATAGTTATAGCACGTTTTGATTAAATTAATATTCACCACTTATTATTTTGACTATGTAAGTATATAAGTATTTTTCACAAAATATAAATGGGGTAGATGTTGCCTTTAAGGCAGACCAGTCTTCACTTCTCATCTACCCTGTTGACTTCCTGATTCCTTTGCCATCCCTGAAACTCCTCACTCCAGCTGCCAATGACATCACGTAACAGTTAAGTAGCTAAAAATCTCCACTATCCAAACTTCAGGGCCAAAGCTTGAAATAATGGCAACTCAAGATGGAAAGAGATGTGTTTGCATATTGCAAAATGGCAAGAGTTAGGAATGCACAAAGGAAATAGCATTAAATTTTTTATTAAAAAGTAGATGCTCTCAAAGTGGATGGGAATAGCTGTTTGTTTTTGGCTAACTGGAAGAGTGCGGAAAAAGAGAAGACCGAGAGTCGAGCATTCTGAATGATTTTATTACAGGGGAAAAATAACAGATCCAACTGTCTTTTTATTTTCCTTTCTTCACTACCTAAGAATAAACAAACGAATACAAAGAAAAGAAAGAGAGAGAGAGAGAGAAAGGGAGAAAAAAGAGGCCGTTCCCAGGATACAAATCCATTGCTTAAAGAATGTTCTCTTGGATACAAACATGTGCTTACGAATGTGAGTAGGTGGTGTTCCCTCTGCTGGGACCCCAGGAGACACCTTTCTATGCTCTGAGTGCAGGGGATGATGTGTAAAGAAAGGGCAAGAATCCCCACTCAACAGCCAGGGCAGGTGAGGAGGTAGAGAGCAATGGTCTTCCTGGAGGCCACTGAAGCAGGATGAGCAGGATTGTCGTGAGCTCCCTGTGGGAAGCCCCATGCATTTGCCAACAGAAACGGCGGGGTATACTCTTGGATCAGGATGGGAGAAGAAAACACAGATATCATCTGTAAAAAATAAGAGTTGGAGTTTTATTTTTCTCCTGTTGAAATATATACGTTTCTACGGAAGAGCTGGAAACTTCACCATTTTTTTCTTATTAGTTCAACAGATAGTTATAGAACACTTACTGGGTACCCAGCACTGAGCTAAAGCTGGAGAGTTTTCTCAGAATGAACTTATAGTTCAGTAGGGAATAGAGACATAAGAAGGCAACCACAACAGTGTAACAAGGCTAAAACTGGGTGGATTTAGGTGTTACAAAGGCCCTGGGAGAGGTTATCCTCAGTGCAGCCTGGGTAGATGGATGGGAGCCTTCCGGAAACTGGTCACCTCAGGTGACATCCAAACCATAAGGATCTGGGACACTATAACTATGGGAAAATGTTATAAATCCAAACTTCAGATTTACTAATTTATCAGACCTCCTTGACATGTAAATTTCAGATTGCTTGTATCCTCTTTCTTCCAAAAACGCAGATCAGGTTTGAACCTGATTCTTGCCCTTTCTTTACACATCATCCCCTGCACTCAGAGCATAGAAAGTTGATTATACTCATTGTTGCTAAGACTTCTGCTTTTTCCCAATTGTCGTAAGCCTGAAACCCTTTCTGTTTCCTTTTGAGATCACCACCTAAAAAGGTCCCAGTCCACTCATCTGCTTTGCCCTGCTTCTTTCTGACCCATTATGCAGTCTTACCTCAAAATATCACTTGAGAATTAAAGGAGAGTTCCTGGTGGGGAAGGCTGGACTTCTTTTTCATACTGGCTCTCAGCAAAGGCCTTCAAAAGGTAACTGGCCACGTCCAGCTTTTGATCAAATTTTAATGATCACCCTGATATAAACCACTTTCTGTTCCTGATCTATTTCCCGGGGTCTGTCCTGCAACTAATCACCAGCTGAATGGACGCTGGGGCTCCAGGCCAAAGTGAAAATGCTCCAAGGCTCAGTCTCAACAGTTTGGACAGGGACATTACAGAGCACTTTTTATTAGCTCTGACTCACCCTGGGCTGTCTCCACAGCCTGAAGTCAGGCTGCCTGTTACCTTTGTTTCCTCCAGTTTCCATGAATACCACCCCAAGGGGCTTTGAAACCTTCTAATATAGGTTTTCTCTGTTTTTTGGTCCTTCCCTTGGAAATCCATTGTGGGTCCATCTTAGTTCTTGGTTTTCAGAGGACATGGCGTCCTCTTGCTCACCCGCCTCAGCATGGCATCATTTTCCCTCAGGGGTGTTCCAAACACTGTGGCTGCCTCTAGAAGCAGCCTGTTGGACTTGGGGTTTGGACCTTGTTAGGAGCAAGGCAATTAACTGAGCTCCCTGTAAATTGGCCGGAGAAGTGAAGTAAGGCAGAAAAGAGAACTCATTTCTAAAACAGTCAGGAAATAAATACATACATACATACATACATACATACATACATACATAAATGCAACCTTGCTTCAATTTTCCAGACATTTCAGTAAAAGAATTTTAGTCCAAATGATCAGAATTGCCTGTACTTTACACTGTATGTGGGTGGGCAAAGCCTTAGGCAGTTCAACCCCTTCCCTCCAGTCCCCCACCGGACCCCCATCCAGATATCTTGAACCTGCCCACACTTTTATAAATGTGCAGAAGGGCTTCCTGGTTCCCCCATTTTCCCTTATATTCCACATAGAAGAGGGATTCATTCCTACTTCTTTTTCTTTTCCAAGCAACACGGGCACTTGGTCACAGCTGGAAACTGTAACAAGCACGATGGAAGAAATCATGTTCTATCCACAGCTAAAAGGTGAACCTACAAATTAATTACCCACACAGATGCTCCAAGCAAGTTGTTAAGGAGCCAGGTAATGTTTGTGGATGAGCTACGCACAGGTAGGCTGTCCTCAGCCGAGGCCCAGGTCCTCCCATGTGTCTGGGCGGTCCCGAGGGTAGGGTAAGGGGCAGGGGAAAGGGCAGTGGGAAATTTTGTTTCCTTGGCAGCCCATCTGCTGAGGTCACGAACGAGCCTCCTCCGGCCTCCCTGCCATGCCGGTCCAGTGGGTGGTCTCTCATACTCATACTCGACCAGCTACATAGCACGGCCCACACCCTGCTTATGGCCTCTGCCAAAGTATTTATTGGGAGCTTTGCCTTCTTGGAAGACTAAATGGCTAGGACTTTATAATTAAAGACTTCATTAGTTTCCTACTGCAAATTTCCATAGCTAATGGGACTCAGGCCTGCATTATTGATGGCATCGGAAGGCGTGCTATCCATCAATCCCAGCCATCTTCTTAAACCCAGGTGCCCACCATACACCCTCTCCCCACAAGGCTGTCAGCAGAATAGGAGAGAGTCAATGCCAGAGTTAACAAGATAAAAACTCCCAGGGTCTCCACACTGGTCTGCATAAATCTGTACTGTGGCCAAAACCAGGCTGGGAAATGTAGCCAGTCCAACACCCATTTATCATTCTTTAATTGTCTTCTATTCTGAGCTCATCCCATAAGTAAATGGGGCATTCCAGCAGATAAAGCTGGACCTTCTCCATGGCTCATCTTTCAAGATCGTCACCAGTGAGTATTTTAGAAGCTCTTTGGGGCAGAGGAATGGGAGCCCTTAGAGAGAGAGGGCTGAGAGATGAGCTCAGAGTTGCCAAAGGAAGCTGGTGGGGTACAATTATGAGATCAGTACATATTTCCTAGAAAGAGTCATTTTGTGGCCTAATTTGAGGAAAAGCTTTCTTTCCTAATTCCTATAGCATGGGAGAATACTACTAAAACAGCTGATATTTGAGTGCTACCTTTTGTCAGGAAATATTCTGAGCACTTTATATGCATTATCTCGTCAACTCCTCGAACACCATCTCTCCACCACAATCTGTTTTTCCTCTCCTCTCTGGGAAGAGGTGTAGCTGGAACATGGCTGTGCAGCCCGGAACTACATTTCCCATCCTGCCTGGAGGTAGGTGAGGGCCAGGTTCTGTACATTCCCAGATGGAAGGTGAAAATGAGTGTGCTACACTCAAGCTGGAGCCTTTAGGGAGGAGGCTGCCCCCATGCTCGTTCCCCTTTCCTGTTGGTTGAGCTGGTGAAAAACGTAATGGGTTTAAAATCCATGAGTTGCTATTAGGCTTGGTGCCCAAGCCAGCCACCAACCCAGAGCACCTGTCCTAGATGATTTCATGACAGAGAAATAAACAGCTTGCTCCTTAGCTCACCACATTGTAAGGATCTTTATTAGAAAGCTTATGTTACTCTAACATACTTTGCAACAACTCTCCAAGGCAAGTTGTTGTTTTAATTAACCTCATTAACCTATCATTAACTAATGATAAAATTCCAGTTCTGAGAAGTTAGGAGATTTGTCTGAAGTCATACTGTTAATAATTAGCAGCATTGGAATCTACGATGATAGAGGTCAGAACAGTGGTCCCTCGGGAAGAGTGCACTGATTGAGAGCATGCACAAGGGAGACTCCCCCCACCCCGCCTTTGTTTTTCTTTTTCTTTTTTGGAGAAAGGTGCTTGGATTCGTAATTCACATTTAGACGTTTTATCCTTATACAAAGCACTTTCACACAATTAGCTCATCTAATCCTCACAAATATCTTGTATGTTGTACAGATGAAGAAACTGAGGTTTGGACAAGTTGTATGTCTTGAACACAATTAATAAGAACCAAATCTAGGCTTTGAATGTAGGTCTTCACTCCAAATCCTGTAGCCAATCCATTATATGCATGCTGAAGCAAACTGCAACTCTCTCACGTATAAATTGTAAAACCAACTCATACTGGTTTAAGCAAAACCCAACCCCTCCCACCCCCATACTGTCATTCACTTAACTGGTGGAGCACAAAGGAGAAGCGGCCAGAGTAGCATGGTAGTCATTAGACTTTTTGTTCTCTCACTCTGCTGGTAGTGTTCCTCCACGAGGCTAGAGGATAATGGGACCAAAGCTTCCACGATGAGCAACCCCATGAGAAAACTCAGTTCTTTCCTACTGCTTTAATACTTCTAAGTCCTGGGGAAAGACCCTGATTGGGCTGGCTTGGGTCTATTGCCTTCTTCATGGACCAGTTGTTGAAGCCCGGGGGATGGGGCAAGACACTATTATTGGCTGTCCCACTAGAACCACGTGCAATGGGTGGTAGGACAGGAACAATTATCCACAGGAAGTGGAGGACTGTGGATGCTGATGAAAATCAGGAAGGGATATTGGACAGACAAAAACAGATCCATTATACAGACCGTGCATTATAGAAAGGATTCAGTGTAGAACTAGCAGCAACATCCCTTCATTTTGAAAGCATTGTATGTGTGCGTGCGTGTGCGGGTGTGTTATATAGGTAATCATCTCTTGGTCTAACTGTAGACATCCTCTTGCACAGTGTGGTCCAAAACAGTGCACTCTGTGACTTACCGTTCATTCTAAGACCTCTCCAGAACTTCTTAGCAGCTCCCTTCTAATTATAGGCCCCAGGGGAGGCTGACCAGTAGTGTGTGCACACTGTCCTCTCTCAGGATGACCAACATCCTGGATTTAAGGGATGAAGGGGTGAAATAATTACACACTGGGTATTCGTGTGAAGAGTGGGAGAGAGAGGGTTACATATACTCTCAGCTTTCTGTCTCCAGGGTTTGTTTTTGGTTATCCTTTGAGGATCAAAGTTCACTTTCGCTACAATCCCTGAGTATGAACATGTCAGACATGCCGCTCCGCCTGTTCCTCAGCATGCAGAGGGGTTTGGCAGCTCCCAGCCGAGTCAGTGCACGTGGGGACCCCATGGACCCAACTGCTGGTGACAGACATGAGCTCTGCAGTGCACTGGGCCAAGAAAGCAAGCAGTCAGAGCTGCCCAGCCTAGTAGGGACTGTCCTCTCTCTATTCTGCCATGTGACCTAACAACTTGTGACACATTTTTGAGACTCCAGACATTTCTGTCCCCTGCTTTGCATTTGCTTCCAAACTTTTAAGTAAAAACAAATTAACCCACGGTAAAGCATAATTTTTACATTGGCCTTGTAACATTTTACATGCCCACAAAATATAACCAAACATATTTCTAAGTGTTCTTGAAAAACACTTAATACTTACCCCTACCCTGTGTGTTGCACTTGGATATATTCAATTTTACTTCAGTTTTTAACAACTGTGGGGCATCACGGACTACTGTGACCTCACGACAGGCTGCGTGACCTGCAGGTGGAGCGCACATCATCCAACCATTCCACGCAGTGCTCCGAGGGCATCGTCCGTTTAAACTGTGAGCACCTCCCCATCAAATGCTTCAAAACCCTTTTGTTTCAGGACTCCAGCCCAGGATCCTGTGAACTTGCTAGGTTGAGTAAGTGGGTCGTGGGCCTGCATCATCTCTCTACTTCTTCCTGAGGCATGTCTGAGTTAGAATGGAGATTTTCTCTGTACACCAGTCACACAGGCTCTGCTCCACACCTTGGGCAGTCAGAAGCTTGCTGCCTGCTGCATTAGCTGAGTTATTAAACAGTTCTTTGACATTTCCAATAGAAATGAACTTGCTGCCAAGTGCATGCCTTTGAATCCAGGTGAGCTGAATCTCTTTTCCACCATATACTTTAAAATCTTTGAAGACAACACCTGTTACTGTCCTGAGTCCCCTGTCACCAATTTCTTCCATCTGTAAGGAACACAGTTCCAAGGTCCCTCGCCGTCCCATCTGCTGTTTCTGGCCACTCTTGCTTGCTAACATCCATCCAAATGTGGAACGAGCAATTGAGTTCTTGGTACATATGTATGTTTTATACCTATATCATCCCATTTTAAGAAATCTGCTGGTATAAGGGACAGAGCCCTTGATTCCAAGATATCGACCCTTGTCCTAGCTGCATGACATCGGGCCAGCCCCTTTTGGTTGATTTCTTCATTATCAAAGAGAAGGTTGTGTTGAGTGGGTATAGGGTTTCAATTTGGTATGATGAACAAGTTCTGGAAGTGAGTAGTAGTGATGGTTGTACATCGTAAATGTACTTAAGGTGACTGAATTGTCCACTTAAAATGGTTGAAATGAGAACTTACGTATATTTTACCACAATTTAGAAAAAGAGAGAGGGTTGGATGTAGAATTCCTTCCCGTGCTCCTAGAACCTTTTCCATCTGACATCACATTACTTTGCTTTGGAGGCCCCAGGGGCCAGGCTCAGCTCCAGGCATTGCATGGACAGTGGAGGGAAGACGGTGGCTGAGATTCCCAGGGGAGGAGGCGGTCAGCTCCTGGCACACAAGCCTCACCCCCACTGTTCTGGAATTGTGTGGTCTAGGAGGGCCTCAACCCTGAACACATCCCCAACAAAATGAGAACAGTGACCCCGAGACAGCCCCTGGGCTCAGAGTCCCTGCAGGGAATTTAAAACCAGCAAATGTGGGGGAGGGGTGCAGGGAGGGAGAATCAGCGGAAGGTGGTCAAAAGGTACAAACTTTCAGTTATAAGGTAAGTACTAGGGATGTAAAGTATAACATGGTGAGTATAGCGAACACCATTACGTGATTATATGGACAAGTTGTTTACAGAGTAAATCCTGAGCGTTTTAATCACAAGGAGAAAATTTTTTTCCTTTTTCTTTTTATGAGAAGATAGACATTAGCTGAACCTACTCTGGTAATCATTTCACAATATATGTAAATCAAACCACCATGCTGTAGGTCTTAAACTTATATAGTGATGCATTTCAACAATTTCTCAATAAAGCTAGAAAAAAAAACCACCCAAAATAGGAGCACCTGGGTGGCTCAGTCAGTTAAGCATCTGCCTTCAGCTCAGGTCAGGTTCTCAGGGTCCTGGGATCGAATCCCACATCCGGGCTCCCTGCTCAGCGGGGAAGCTGCTTCTCCCTCTCCCCCTTTCTCTGCTCATGCTCTCTCTCTCTCAAATAAATAAATAAATAAATAAAAATTTTAAAAAACACCAAAATACATTAAAAAATAAAACAAAAAACAGGCAAATTCTTCCTCTGACAGCCTGACCTCTGTCCAACTCCAAGAAGACCTAAAGGCCCAGACTTGAGGAATTCCTTCCCTACTACCTGGCTCTGGTTTCTCCTCTTTCCTGGGGCGCCTGGGTGGCTCAGTTGGTTAAGCGACTGCCTTCACCTCAGGTCATGATCCTGGAGTCCCCGGTCGAGTCCCGCATCAGGCTCCCCGCTCAGCAGGGAGTCTGCTTCTCCCTCTGACCCTCCCCGCTGTCATGTGCTCTCTCTCTCTCATTCTCTCTCCTTCAAATAAATAAATAAACAAAATCTTTAAAATAAAATAAAATCATCTTTCCCCTGCTGTCTATCCCCGGGGTCGTGGTGGGCTCAGGGAACTGTTGGGATGAAGGTGGGGAAGCCATCCAGTTGGGCTTTCGTTCCTTTTCTCTGGTTTTGGGAAGCAGCCTTCCCCTGCCCTCTAAAAGGTGGAGGGAAGGCGAAGTAATAGAAACCCCAAACAAGTTGAACCTGAGGCCTAAACACATGGCCTCCCAGACGCGGGCCGAGGGCCATCGCAGAGCTGGGGAACACCAGCTCCCACCAGGCCTGGGTGATCCTGGTGAGCAGCCCCCGCAGGCGGCTTCCCCCGGGCTGCTGCCACTGGGATCCCCGAGCCTCCCGGGAAACCACCGCGGTGTGAAATGATCCCCCGACCCCCCGACACTGCGGTGGTGGTCCGTACCTCAATGGGCCTTTGAGCTGAAAACAGAGGCCTTCGAGTATTGGATTTTCAATGGTTTCTTTTTCCTTTTCACAAACCATGGGAGAAAGCCGAGGCACTTGCCAACGACCCCGAGGACCGGATCTGGAGAGTGCTGCCGTATTTCTCATCTCCGGCCAGTGACCGAAAGCACCTCCCCGGGGACCATGGGAGGCCGAGGCAGCGGGCGGGACTGGCGGGTTCTGCGGCGCAGCTGAAGATGCAGAGCCATTTTTACAGCACTTAGTAGCCAGCGGAAGCGGGCGGGGAAACTGGTCGTCGAGGCAGCTCCGACTCTGACTGGGTGGGCAGCCCAGGCGCGCAGCAGACGCACCTGCGCAGGGGGAGGCGGAGGGCGAAGAGACGCTGGCTGGGCTCCAGCAGTGACCACCACGGGGCCACCGGCTGCGTTCCTCCGGACCCTGGGCACCTTCGCAGTCACGACGCCGGTCTCGTTCCGCCGCATTGCGACTCCTGCCCAGCACCTCTTTTCCTTCGTCTCCCCCTTCTCGTTCCTTTATTGTACATAAAGTAACCGGTGTATACGCACGCATGTTGCATTTTTAAAAAGCTAAATAGCCCATGGTATGTTTTGAGGGTCATCGAGTGGAAATGAGACGGGTAAAAGAACGGGTTCTGGGAAAAGACTCTTTCTCCGTTAGTGGCACGCTCCTTCAGCTCTTTATCTTCCGAAGTTATTTTGCTCTCGCTGTTTAACAAAACAACAACAAAAATCCTTGCAGACCTTGTTTGATTACAGAATTCTAGTGGTTCTCATCGATCATCGTAAAACCCAGGACAATTTTATAACAGTTTTGTATGTAGCCATTACATGTAGGACAATTTATCTTTAAGGAGGGATAAATGACTCTAGAAGGAACGAATCCTAGATCGTTTTCCCTTCAAGTCAAACGTCTTATTGTTTAAATAAACTTCTTGTTTAACTTGAAAGAGGAAAAAAGAAAAAAAGATGAAACCAAAACAAAACTCCCAAGTGGAGGTCTGGGTGTTTATTAACAATTAAAGAGCCAGACCATGTGCAACCCATTTGCGGGGGAGGGAAGGGCTCGCACGTGGGCACCCTCCGACTTTCCTCCAAACATCAGCTGCTTTCCACACAAAGCGACGCACTGTGCCAGCCATCTGCATCTGGGGCCCAAGGGGAGTGCATGGTCATGGCTTTGGGTTCTGGTGTCAGTCAGACCTGGGTTCAAATCATAAACCTGACACTTTCCAACTGTGACTTTGGTCAAACATTTCATGTCCTCTGTGTCTCAGTTGTCTCATCTACCAAGGGAGGATGATATAATTACTTCGTAGGTGGTTGTGAGAGTGAACGAGATAGAACCAACAAAGCACTTAGTGAGCAGTAAGAACTCGATAACCCACATTATCATATTCTGTATTCAATGTTGAATGAAAGTTGAAAGCCATTGGCTCTCTCTTTTTTTTTTTTTAAAGATTTTATTTATTTATTTGATGGAGAGACACAGCGAGAAAGGGAACACAAGCAGGGGGAGTGGGAGAGGCAGAAGCAGGCTTCCCGCTGAGCAGGAAACCTGATGCGGGGCTCAATCCCAGGACCCTGGGATCATGACCTGAGCTGAAGGCAGACGCCTAATGACTGAGCCACCCAGGTGCCCCTTCATTGGCTCTCTTGACATCAATTTTTCTCAACTCTTTATTATAAAAGATTTCAAACATGCAAAAATGTTGAAAATTGTACAGTGAACACCCATATACCTACCACCTAGATTCTACAATTAGCATTTTGCTATATGTTTTATTACATGTTTATCTCTTATCTACCCATCAATCCATTTTTTTAAAAAATATAAAGTGTGCTGCAGACATTAGTATTTTCACAGTGCACATCATTCCCTGGTTTTTTAAAAAGGTAAAATTTATATTTGGTGACATATATAAACCTTAAGTATACCATGAACACATCCATCTTGGATCCTTAATTCTGTATCCCTGACCTCTGTTACTATAGAAACTGCTTTGCCATAGGTTCTCCTCTCCCAGGAACCAGGTAGTGGGTGGTGGTGGTCGGGGAACACACAGGAGGGGAGGATTCCATCTAGAGGCCATTCATTCTTTGAGGCCCTGCAAGGTCCTATGCCTCTGGGAGGTCCAGATTGAGCTGATGTTCCAGTAACTGCACCCACGACTATTTCATAGGTCCAAGACAGTTTTAGATGTCATTTAATTTATGCAGTTGTGGAAAATGTTTTGTAGTATCCCTAACAGATGATATTCAATCTCTCTTTGCATGCTTCCAACAATCTCACTAGCTTATCTTCCCCAACTCAGAAGTTCTTTCTGTTGATGAGCTGGAATTTTTCTTCCTGTAACTTCCAAATTCTTCCTTCTGAGAAAGATTCAATATCCCTGTAAAAATAGGAAGCCTGGTCTCTCACATGCCCTTCATTTTCTCTCAATTTCTCCAGGTCTTTCTATTCTTCCTTAGTTGGCACTTTATCACATCCTGCCTTGAATTGTTCATTAATGTTTCACACATTCTGTCTCCTTTTTTTCCCTTTTTTTAAAAAAAAATTATTTATTTGAGAGAGAGAGAGCACAAGGCAGGGGTGCAGAGAGAGAGAGAGGGAGAAGCAGACTCCGTGCTGAGCAGGGAACCCCATGTGGGGCTAGATCCCAGGACCCTGGGATCATGACCTGAGCTGAAGGCAGATGCTTAACCAACTGAGCCCCCCCCCCACTTCTGTTTCCTTTATGAAGTTTCGTGAGGGTGAGGACCACATCTAAGGCTTCCGTATGCCAGCCTGAAACACTGTCCTCCTTGAAGCTGCTCAATGCATGGATGTGATTGACTTAGATGGAGAAAAATAAGAATATTACATGTGTTAGATATAAATGTAACTGATCTGGGTCCAAACCATTTAATGAGCTTTAGTCTTGTCAACATATTTGGAACCATACATCATGAGTATGAAAGCTTGCGCATAACTTGATCTATGTTCTGTAAAGGAAATAGCCTTTGAATATAACACCTTAATGAGGATCCTTGAATAATGAAACTATAAATAAAAACGCTGTTTCACGAACTCTATGCTGTCAAAGTTGGGCTGCCTGAGCCATCATGGCTGTATGCTTTGGATTTTTAGGATCATAATTTTGGAGAAGAAAACCTTGCCATTGAAGAACTTTCTCCGAAATGTCAGCCCAGTCTTAATGTCCACTGCAAGGCCAGGGCTGGGGAGATTTCAATTTCGTATTTCAATCCAGGGCATATTCAAAGGGCTTTCTGGTGTGAAGTTTCTTCGAATCTCCCAAACCCATCTTCCAAACAAAACTTCTCTGTTTCCCATAAGGGGCTCTGGTTTTTTGGTAGACCATGTAAATGACGAAAGTCTAGTTCCATCCAGGTCTTATCCATTCACTTTCTTCCCAATTTATTCACAGGAAACCCAAGTTGAAGTATCTTTATAAACTTTCTTTAATACCATAAATGCCTCCATTTGGGACAGGTAAAAACTCTGCTGACTCAGCTGGTTTCCATTTTTTCCGGTTGTGTTTGCAGAAAAGAAAACTGAGCTAATTTTTACCAAACCTTCTTCTCTCTGCCTCTCAGGAGACCAAGAGTTAGCCAGAAGCCAAATAATCACTCTAAGAACATAACTGTGTTCTTGCCCTGCAAGTTTTTCTTTTCTTCCAAAATTAAAGGACCCCCCTATGGCCCCTTGCCAAACCCATGGTCATATACGATTTCATGAGAGGCAAGAGCTGTTGACACCATCCAGATGGGGCCTGGGAAGCACTGGTTCTTCCCTGGACCTGAAGAGGGTTTTCAGGGAGCACAGAGAACTGGCATAAAAGCCTCTGATATACTGCAATGACTCATGTCCGCTGGGAGCTTAGTAAATGTAAAATAAGCCTACACAGATGTTTACTGCAAAAGTCAGGGTACAAAGGCACATCTCCAACGGCATGATGGCACTCAAAGGGGCTTCTTTGGGGAGACAGGTTCTTGAAATAAGAGCAACTTAGGATCTTAAGGTTTTGGGAGATATTTGTCTAGTTCTCTTCCTGCTGCAAACCTCCCTGTTATATATGGCCCCGTGGTTGGCACAGGAGTTATATACTATTAGTGACTGGTTGCTCTCCAGAGAGGCTGGGCCTGGTCTGGTAGAGGTGCTGAGGGGTGGTTCCTGACACAGCCAAGAACAAAAAGGCCAGAAGGAGTGCATCCACCTGCCGGGGCGTACCAAGGGGGCAGCCTGGGGAGGCTTGATTCTGCGTCCAGTGCTCTTAACATGGTGCCCAGAACAAGTACAAAAAACCTGCTGGGTTGACCACGGAAATGGATGGAAAGTGAAAGAAAGGATAGGAGATGATGGGGAGAGGCCAGGACAATCTCCTGAACTAACTGTCCTAAGTAATCATCAGGACAGTTTCCCAGAGCAGAAGTAACATCCCGGCTTGTATTTTATTGCTTGCTCAGTGCGTGCGTGGGGAGCGTATTTGATTTACATGAAAGCACAGCGCCCAGGAAAAAGCTGCCTCCAAAACAAGGTGATGTTGCTTTCTGGAGCTGCCCTGTTAGCATTAGAGTTTCTCCTTCCTTGGGGACAAAAAGATCTGCCTCTTGAATGTACAAGTCAAAGCTAACCTGTGTCAACTTTTTCTCAACCTATGACTTTTAACCACGTTAACTCACAATGTCAAAACTCTCAATCGTCTTTCGCACTGGAAAGTTTAAAGATACTTAGCACAGAGTTGGATCCTGGATGCACATTTTAAAAAATACCTTTCATCTCAGCTACAAGAGCTTTATTTTAGTAGTCACAGCAGTGCCTGAAAGACTGAGAAACCATGACCATAAAATAATGAACCTTTTACATGACCTCTAAGTGACCATAAAATAACATACACATTAGAACGTATAAATATATGTATGTATACCCAAATAAAGGTTGTTCTTGAAACAACCTTTCTACTCAAATGATGCCATTATTGCTAGAAGCATTTTCAAAATGTCTCTTTCTGAGTAGCCTTCAGAACAACTGGCACAAAAGCAAAAAGATGTCACCCAACTTGAGGGTCACATGTTTGCTTCTTTGATCCAGTGCAGTTTTCTGTCTTTCACACTTTTTGAAACTCTCCCTGCCCTTCTGCCCTCTTTCACATCATGAACTGATAACCAAGAGATTCCAAAAGATGTGTTTTAATGGTGCTGAGAATGGAAAGGTCCAGCAAAAAGACTGAGGGGCCAACTGCAGCCTGGAATCTGAGAGACCAGTGGAGCATGGCCACTGTCCCAATTCTTTTGGGTGTTGAGTGACTATAAGAAATGTGAGAGGTGCCTGGGCGGCTCAGTTGGTGAAGCAGCCGACTCTTGATTTCAGCTCAGGTCATGATCTCAGGGTCCTGGTATGGAGCCCTGCATCAGGCTGCTGGCTCAGTGGTGGGGGCTGCTCAGGTCTCCCTCTCCCTCTGCCCTGCCCCCCTGCTCATGCTCTCACTCTCTCCCGCTCTCTCTTAAATAATTAAATAAATCTTAAAAAAAAAAAAAAAGAAGTATAAGTAGATAACTGGCCAAAGTGTCCACAACTCAAATCAAGTTGAACCCCCATTAAGTCAAGCACTATTCCTTGGTTATAGCCAAGAGGTAGCACCATGCATCCAATGTAGATCTGGGTTTGGTCAAAGTCCTTTTTTGCAACAGGCCAGAAGGTGAGCATTGGCCAGCCATGCTGGAGCTGGTTGCCACTGGATGGCAAGGTTGTTTGAGCCCCAGAGATAAGGTAGAAAAGAACCAATTGTTGTTTGAATTCCCTCAATGGCAGCAGCTGTAAATGAGACTTGCAAGCGTTGGCTTGGGCCAGTACTTGAGGGAAAGATGAGGTTGAGAGAGTTCTAGTTTTGTGGAGCTACAGGAGAGAACAGAAGCTCAGGTAACCAAGAGTAATAGAGAACCTGGGTGTGTCCTCAAGATTTGGGACCAACCAAAAAACCTGGTTGGCTTATTGTGAGGATTACATGAAATATTTATGCAAATGCTTGAAAACTATATCATGCTTATTCACCACCCCTTTTTGCCCACCAGGAAAGCAAACAAGCTTCAATGTTTCCACCCTCCCAGTTATCACTACATTCACTCCTATCTCCTTTACTCTTTGCTCTTTCCTTATTTGTTCCTGTTCTTATCCATGGAAGGCTAATTACCTGTGCAATGTCCTTGCTCTTCTAGAGCCCTTCCTCCCTGCTCCCTGAGTTCCCATTCCACCCACTACGCCCCATTCATTCACCTCTTCAACCTCTCTCTCTCTCTCTCTTCCCCATCACCATTGAAACATGCTCTAGGATCTCCTAACAAAGAGAAAAACCCTCTCTCATGCCATTACACCCCTATAGGGTGTAATGTCTCACATGATTGCTTTTTTCTTTCAAGTCAACCTTCCGTGAAGGGCACCGTCCACTCATTACCTCTGGTTCCTTATATCCCATGCATACCTGAGCTCACAGCAAGTCTGATTCCTGAATCCATCACTACACTGACATTGGTTTTGGCAAGTGACTACCCCCCACCAAATCCAGGGGGCACTTTTTTGTTCTTCCATTCATCCACTTTCTCAACTCTCTCCCCTCAGCTTCTATGGGAATACACTCTCTTGTTGTTTCTTCCATTTTCCCATTCTCCTGTTCCATTCCATATTTCTTCCTCCACCCACTCCTCAAACACTGGGGATCCCTTTCGGCCTCTGAGGGCACTGAGAGTTCTTCAGCTCTTAGGAGGAGGCTGGTTGGGAAACAGTTCACAGTCAAGGCCCTATGTTAAGCCACAGGGTCTGGAGCTGGTGCTTTCTCCCTCTTGGACTCCCTTTCAGGGCTCTTATCTTCCAAATGTCCAGTTTAGTGAGTCAGCCTGTGGCCACCTGCTGCTGGGAAAGCACATGTTATAGAGGCACAGTTTGATCAGCAATGTTCCAGATACCAAAACGAGCCCCTCTTTGTTTCCTTACCCATTGATTGTCATGCTTTTTCTAGGGTTCACCTTGCTGTTCTAGAAGACAGAGTGGAGACTTGCATCTGGGCTTATGAAGACAGGTGGCCATTCGGTATATTTGATCTAAGTCTGATCTGTCCACTGCAGGCCAGAGAGTCTGTGGTTCCATTAGTTAAACCCAGCATACGAGGGCTAGGGCTAGTCCCTGAGGGCAGGGGCTAAAGCCTTAAAACATCCATTCCTCAGGGGCTTCCCTGCCTGGCTAAGTTCTTTATAAACTTACCTGTCCCAGGGTCCCAGAACAGGATTTAGGTGTTGAGTCCTGGGAGCACGCATTCTCAAATGCATCTTTATCTGACCAACTTGTATCTATAGTCTCTTCCTTCTCTACATACACTTGTTCTGAGAGATCTGACCCACCCACAGGGCTCCAAATATTGCACGTGGGTGACGATGCCCAATCACCATCTCTGGCACACAGACAAGGGTTTCACCCTTGAGCTTTGGGTGAAGGAATCCCCTTCCCCATAAAGAGTGGGGGAAAAAGCCAAGTTTGCTCCTCTTACGAATTCCCTTCAAAGAACTCTCTCTCCTGAACCTCTAGCCTTTCCTTCGCAAGTCCTGTGGGATTTCTTTAGCATCTCTCTTTAGAATGTGGGGGTCCTTATCACCTACTGACTTCAGCTTTGAAGCTGTAGCCAACAACTGAGACAACAGGAAAAGTTCCATTGCACATCCTGTTAGCTCTTGCTACCGCTTAAAATATTCTTTCTCCTTCCTTACACCTGCCTTCAGCCTCACATCACTACGCCACCAACTTCATCTAAAAAACCATTTTTCCTTACATTTCCTCAGCAAATAGTGAGAGAAAAAGGGGTTTGTTTGGAACTTCATCTTCAAACAAAACTAAAACATCACAAAAACATATTTGCCTATTTTACAAAATGGATGTTGTGTGATTGTACACTAATTCTCAGACTGAAAGAATTTATTTTTTGGGCATTAACTGATAAAATTATAAGATAGCACAGTATGTCTTCCTTAGTTTTACATTCAAGGGCAGGAAGATAAAGAGGAATATTTTTGCAGAAAATATTCAAGAGTTTCATCAGTTTCCTGAGGGCCTGTCTTCTGCCTTTGACATTCAAATCACCTTCCTTTGAAGAGCCTAATGTGTCAGCGTCCCTGTCCGTTTTCCCTTGTTCTCTGTTAACTGCTCTAATTCCACCGCCAGATCCTTCTCAGTAGGTTTACTCATGAGCGAGTAATTCTCCAACTTCACTGCCCACTTCATGAAAGTGCATTCGATTTGCATCTTATTTCTGTATACACACAACATTGGAAAACCAGCTGGGGGCTGGCAGGCCGGGAGGCGGCTGGCTAGGAAGGAGGCTGGTTTCATTAGGATTGAGGTATTTACATATGAACGCCTTTTTGAGTGCCAAATTCCTCAGTCACCACTGTGTAACAACTTTTGATTTCCCATGCCACTGTATACCTTCGGGTTTAGCTACTAAACTGGGGGACAACGAGGGGCCTCTGCCAGCCCCCAGAAAAGAGTTGTACCTCAAGTGCTTCTTGGCTACGATGGCGGCAAGGACTATTTGGAGTCAGTGCACAGCTCACAGGAGACAAGGATGACCAGGGCTGAGGGTGACTATGCTGAGTCACAGAGCCAGGAAAGGATTGGAAGTGTCTGAGATGGAAGGCAAGGGAAGTCCAAGACTATGTTGGCCTCATGACCAAGTGGGTGAGGCTCAGCCCTGGGATGGCACAGGAACTGTCCTCTTCTGTAAGACAGCTCTTCGGTCCTGTGCCATCAACAGGATTGTAAGTTTCTGGGTAAGACGGCAGACTACTTAGCACCATCAAGGGCCAGGCTGGGGCTTCAAAGCATAATTTGCAAAATGGCTTCCCCCTCAGCCAAACACTTCCCAGAAATGACCTCTTCCTATTAACCTACTGTGTCCCATCCAGTACTTGGCCTCTAGACAGAGGCTCTGCCAGCAGCAAGTGCTTCTGGGTCCACTACCTGTGTAAGCAGAATATCCAAGCTAATGCCCTGTTATGACTTAAGGCCATCCCCCACTCTTGGGGGCACAGAGGAAAGAGCAAAGCAATCACCAGTCCTTTCCATAAGCACATTCTGAACTGGGAAGGAAGGAGTGAGACAGGAAGGACAGTGGGGAGCCTGAGACGGTGCCTAGGGATTCCTGCCCCCTGGTATCCACACCCTTGAGTAATCCCCTCCCCTTGAAGGGGGGACTGGTTTTAGTGACTGGCTTCTAACAAATAGAATATGGCAGACATAACAGATATCATTTCTGCGAGATTAGCTATAAATGGTTGCAGCTTCCATCATGGGTACTCATGCTCTCTCTTGAATCCTACCCGCCCTCCCCAAAATCAAGCCTTCAGCTGAGATGACCACCCCGTGAGAGCCTTTAGCCAGAGCGACCCAGCTAAGATGGACTCAGATTCCTGACCCTCAGAAACTAGAGGAGATAATATTTTTCGTCTCGAGATGTAATTTTGTGGTAATTTGTTACACAGCAACAAATAATGCACGGGGCAGGGATTATCTTGTGGGCGTCATTTCCCTGGTTTCTGAGTCCACCTGAGAGAAAAAGATCAGAATCTCCAGTCTTGATGACCATGGAAGACATCTGTGATCCTGGGCCCTTCGGGTTTGATTTCTTAAAAAATGGCTCTCTAGGTTTCATTGCCACAGTCAGGTGAAGGGACATACGTGCAAGCCAAATGGTGCTCCTCTCCCTGTCACTGACTCCCACCTGTACTTGGCACTCACTGTTCTGTACGGTCACTCTCTGAACTAACTGTGAGCTCCCTGAATGCAAAGACCAGGTCTTATTTCTCTTTGTTAACCTCCACGCCAGATATTGGCATATGCAGGAGGTGCTCAACAAATGTGAATGGATGTGGTCTTAAATACATTTGTGCCTTACACTTTTCACCAAGATTCATGCTATCCTAGTCTGCGCCTAGGTGATTAAGCTTATATCTCTATAATCCTCAACCCCTGCCTTGAAAAAATTCAATTCCACTTTCCTTAAGGAAACCACTAGCTTGTCTCCATTGTGTCTACACCAAAAAAAACCCCACCCACTCCCACCCTGTGAAAGGAGAAAAGCCTCAGTAAATATGGATCGATAACAAAAGGGCATCAGGAAATATGCCATCTGCCCTTTCCAGCTAGCCCTTGGCATTTGCAAGACTTATCTCAGCACCAAGCGTGAACTCTGAAGCCAGTTTTCTGCAGGGAAAGTCACACATGGAAAAGCATTTGTAATAAAGCTTGAGCAAATGAAGGGAGGAAAATCTTAGGGAAGGATTGGAAGATGAAGAGGGAAAATCTGAGTCTGTCCAAATCTGAGACCATAAAAAATGTTTGAAGCCATCAGCTGATATCTTGGAGGAGATCCCAGGATAAACAAAACCTGCCTGAGGAGTCTGGATAGTGTAATGTTCACCCTGATTTGACGAAGGCGCTGAAGTCCTTCCAGCTGATACAGATAAAGCCTTTGAAGATAGCCAACGTTCCAGATGCACATTTCCCCAGAGCAGGCAACTGGGTGGGGCTGCCGTCAGGCTGAGTAAACAGGATCTGCAGGTAGGGTAGAAACAGGGTCTGCCAGGTTGAAAACAAGAGCTAGACTTTTAAATCGGGGACTACAATGTCACCCTAGAATTAAAAGACAATGGAGTCTTTTGAATTCAACAAATGAGACTCATTCAACTTGTGTTGTCTAAGTACCAAGCACGGCTCTATGAGACAAAGCTATTCCATTCAACACACCAGACATGAGACTTCCGCCTGGTGGGGAAGACAGACATTTATTTATACATGAGTAACAATGCAGTGTGATGCCCACTCTCATAGGAACACCATTCCAGTTCAACAGGGCTAGGGGAAGCTTCCCAGGAGAAGGGACCCGTGATGTGTAGACCTGAAGGAGGAGCTAGTCCAGAAAAGAGCAGAAGGAACTATGTAGGCAAAGGCACTAGCCTGTGTTAAGGCTAGGACTCACCAGAGCACCAGCAGATTGCAAGAGCTGAAAGGGCAGAAAGGCAGATGAAAGGCATTAGGATTATTCATACTAAAAAAGGCAAGGCTAAAAGTGGAATGAAAGTTTTCAATTATGGGGCGCCTGGGTGGCTCAGTCATTGGGCATCTGCCTTTGGCTCGGGTCATGATCCCTGCATCCTGGGATCGAGCCCCACATCGGGCTCCCTGCTCGGCGGGGGGCCTGCTTCTCTTCCTCTGCCTGCCTGCCTGCCGACTTGTGATCTCTCGGTCAAATAAATAAATAAAATCTTAAAAAAAAGAGAAAGTTTTCAGGGCGCCTGGGTGGCTCAGATGGTTAAGCGTCTGCCTTCGGCTCAGGTCATGATCTCAGGGTCCTGGGATGGAGTCCCGCATCGGGCTCCCCGCTCTGCGGGAAGTCTGCTTCTCCCTCTGCCTCTCTCTCTCTCTCTGTCTCTCATGAATAAATAAATAAAATTAAAAAAAAAAAAAAAGACTTGTACTCCTTTAAAAAAAAAAAGAAAGTTTTCAATTATAAGTTGTTTATACAGAGGGCACTGACCTCCCCCACTGAGGCTGCCGGGGGCGGCGGGGGGGTGGGGGGAGTTCAGGGACCCCATCGGAGTAAATCCACTCAGATGGGTCAGGCCAGGTATAAGGGCCGGAAGGTGCGACAGCACTGTCACCAGGGAGAGACAGATGGTCATCAGAACTTCTTTCATGTGTGGAGTTGGGTGGGATCACCCCAAAGGATATGCTTAGTAAGAAGCAAGCTGTTGCTGAACGGACTCTCCAAGGGAGTCAGTTACGTGCAGGGATTCATTTCGCCAAGTGTGTGTGCAGATTGGGACCAGACGTGATGAGTTTGGGACTTCAGGGGAGTTCTGGGGCCTCCCCTCTCCATCAAAACACAGTGCTCCTATTCCAGTATTAGAAGAACAGCACTTGGAAGGATCACCAGATTTTCACCTTTCTCACAAGTCTCAGTTTGACTCTGTCTATAACAAAGGAAAGGGATCTTGCCCATTCCCTCTCCCCCTCTTTACTTTTCCCTGCCTCCCGACACAGTTCCAAAAACTGAACATAAAGCAGAGACAGCTGACCACGCCGAATGTACCACCTGCAAATGCACCAGCAGCCCCGGCTGACATGATGGTTCAGGTGCCAGTGGAGGATGGCTTTTCCTTGCACTACCGTCTTCGCTGGGGCTCCTGTCCCCCTGTCCCTGATCCTGCTCCCCCTAGGCACAGCCAGGGGGACTGGGGAGGGAAGATGGTGATCAGGACACTCAAAAAAGAGCCATAGGGACCAATAAAAATATGGAAAAGTCCAATCTCTTGGTAGTGAAACACAAAATAATGTAACATTTTAAAGCCTGTCAAACCAGCAAGAATCTTCAAATTGATAATAAGTACTGGTGAAAATAAGGGCAAGTTCTATTTATTGATGGTTACACATAAAACCTTAGTGACAAAAGAGGAGAGACTAATGGCACCACCTTCTCACTCCTCTGTTCTGCCATCCCGGTGCACAGACAGGCTGTTTCTCCCCTGCCGGGGATGCATCAGCTACCCCTTGGTGACTAGGTGGGCTTGCAGTGGTGGGGGTGGGGGCGGGGACCACTGGGGTGGCTTAGCCTGAAAGCCAGCAGATGCCCCGCAGGAGCCCAGCCCTCACGCAGTACCAGACCAGACGCCCCAGACGTGCATGAGAAGCAGGGAATTCTCACTGACTTTTATCCTTCTAACCAGAAAGAGGAGTTGTGGGCATAATTACTTGGGCTCAGCCACAGGACTTTTTACTTAAGGCAACAATGTTTAGGTAACTAAAGAACACAAAGCATTTCTCTAACTAGGTCCTGTTGACCAACACAGAACTCTCTAATTTGTAACATTTTAAACCAAAACATAGTATTTGAACCTAAACATAGTCATTATTTGTTCCTCGTCAAGGAGAGACCCTCACGAGGCAATATTCCTCATAGCCTCTGCATTATTTTCTCTCCTCCCAATCCCCAAAGAGAAATCACTACAAATGGAACTTTAAGAAATACCAGTGTATCGGGGCACCTGGGTGGCTCAGATGGTTAAGCGTCTGCCTTCGGCTTGCGTTATGATCCCAGGGTCCTGGGATCGAGCCCCGCATCGGACTCCTGGCTCAGCGGGGAGCCTGCTTCTCCCTCTCCCTCTGCCTCTGCCTCTCTCCCTGCTCATGCTCTCTGTATCTCTGTGTCTCAAATGAATAAATAAAATCAAAAAACAAAAAAAGAAATACCAGTGTATCTGAAGTGTTTGTTACTCTTCATCTTAGAGCGTTAGACACAGAGGGAGAGGGAGGCCCTATGGACTTTGTACAAAAGAGAGTAGTCGGTGTTGCTGGTAGGACCCACCTCCAGAATTCAGCAAGATGGTAACGGAGTATAAGTAAAGATTAAAGACTGCTTGATGCCGGCTGGTCATAGAACAGGAGAGAACACTGGGTCTATTTTCCAACCAGCGCCTGCATCAGAAGCTGCAGTGAGCTTTTAAAAGAACCCACCTGTCAGCCTCGCCTCACCTCCTCACATCAGCACTGTCCTGCGTGTGTCCCCTGCGCGTTCGCTGGGGCGATGGTCACCAGCCTCCGTGACCTGTGTGGGGGAAAGCGGATTTTCCTATGAAATGTATGAAAAACATGAATAAATTCCCTTTCCAGACTGAGTCATTTGAACTCCTTTCAAATGTGTTTTATTTTCCAAGCCTCCAATTACCTCTACTTTCTTACCTCTGTAACTGTGATGCCTTCTTGGCGAAGCCATTGCACTGGCCTCCTCCCTGGTTTCCCTGCCCCCCACGCACCCCAGGCCCTGTGCCAGCCTGAAGTTCTCACCTAGCTTTGAATGTCACTGGCCGATGCCCCCTGAGTCCTGAGTTGTAAGAAAGGGACTTCCTCCAATGGCCCCTCTGCCGGTCCTTAAAGGCGCAGGACAAAAGGGAAGGGAAGGCAGGCAGCGCTGGAGGATGCCAGGGAGCGTGGTAGACAGCGGGGGCTTTTTAAGAGCAATTTGAGCTCCGAATTCCAACTCTACTGGCTACAGGACGTCACGCAAGAGAATTTTCAAATTGGTAAAAACATTTACCTAAGGCTTAGGCATTATCTTGAGGCGTTTGGTAGCCATTGTAAAAGTCAAACGTGCCTGCTTATATACACTGTCCCCAGTAACGTTAATTCCTTGCCCTGCCCCTATAATGGGAAAAATACGGTATACCTAGTGGGCTGAATTACAGTATCCAAAGAGGCTGTGTGAATCTGAGTCAGACGATGCCACGTGGGCACCAAGGAGGTATGAGCTGGCTGGTGGGGCAGAGCAGAGCCATTTCTAGGCCATTATGATCCTGAGTCTCCCCAGAGGGTGCCTTTGGGGTCAGACGCCAGAACTAACAGTCCTGGAAATTAAGGCTCAGGGAACTCCTTAACTCGAGAAACTTCCATGTTGTCTCGTTTTCCCTCTTCTCAATGTTTACTTCTTCCTAATATTTCATCTCTGTATGTCGCATCTCCACCAACTTGTTTATTGACTTTCTTGGCTTCTTCCTTTGCTGGATCCTCTGTGGTTTTTCTACTGTATCGCAGAGGATGTGTATGTTGGTTTCTTTGTGTGTTTATACATTAACTCATTTAGAATGCTTCCCTTGATTCAGGGTCTCCAGGCACACGAGCAAAACAAACTGTTAGAAGCAAAGCCCAGCTGTGGTTCTTCTTGGAGGAAAGGCAGATGGAAGGGGATGGAGCACCTCAGGAAGTTCTAGTCACCACGGAGTAGCTCCCAGCACCCCTGCAGGGTCTGAGCTCATGCCTCAAGATGGGCATGCCTGCCCTCAGGGAGTTTCCTTCTCTCCCCGCTAGAGTCCCCCAGTCACAGTCCTGGCACTGATGACATTGAGCCACATAGTGAAGAAGTTATTCACGCTTCAGGGGCTGAGAATAACACAGTTATTCAATTCTTTCCCTCCAGGCCAGAAATAGTTCCAGGCTCAGGTTTAAGAGCAGTTTGTATTCATTGTATGTATTTTTATGATTACCAGTGACACTCATTTTCTCTTTAGCATAGTGACAAAAAAGCATCACTTTACATTATTTTAGTAAAGAGTCTACATTTAAGGGAAAGCACCGTGTTAGGACACCCAGTAGTGAAAAGCCCTAAGTGAGCTACAGAGTCGTGGGTGGGGTCTCAAGGGGCTTTGGGGATTGCTAGGATGCACCTCCTACACTGGGTGCCCAGGGGGCTCAAGCTGCTTTTGGGGAGGAAAGGAGTAGGTGGACCTCAGTGACAGAACACATGTGGGTCCCATTGAGACAGGCCCTTCTCCTTGTCCTGAAGTCCTGGACGTGGGAGCCACAGATTTCCACTGCTGGTATGTGTTAAGCCCAAACACTTTCATTTAAGCCCTGGCCTAAGAACCAAGAAAAACCAGCACACTCTCATGAGGTCCAAACAAGGAACATTCTTCAAACAAACCAGCTGTTTCTCTAACAGATTCAGAGGACCCTCTAATCAAAGGGTTTAATTTTAAAAATAGCTCATTCACAAAGAACTTACTGCTTTCATGGGTGCATAGATCCAAAGCAAAAATTACAGTTAAATGAATCCTCTTGGCAAACGTCAAGCTGCATTTCCTCTGACTCTAGAGCCCCCTCCTCCTCACTTCTGCTTTCCAGCCCTGTCCTGGGACTACCTCCTCCTGCTGGTGGAGTTCCCTGGTAGGTGAGCTTTATGGGGCGGGGGGCGGGGGTCTGATCTCACCCACCCTCCCTCTTTGCTGATGTCAGTGGCCTGTCCTCATGCCCAACGCATATCACAGTGTGGATTTGAACGATCCCAGTTACAAAACGCTGGCGTAAGAGGCAATCCCAGCTCTGATTCACTTAATGTAAACAAAGGCACAGAAAGACAGGTTTTCCTGAGGAGGGGAGGAGTGTGTGTGCGCTGATCCTCTCTGTCTCACGCTGCAAGCAAGACTCTGGTCTGAAGGCAGGCGCCTGCTTGCCGGTTTGATTGATTGCACGGAGTCCCTTGTGTGTGGAGGCCCTCACCTCTTGAGGCCTGTGGAGAAGACTGGGTGTAGAGAGAAAGATCATATGTTTGTGTGAAGTGTGTGTGAAATCATGTCCTCTTGGAGTAAAAACCCTGGGAAGATCTCTACTTCTTTAATGGGATTAAAATGAGGAGTTTCAAAACAGGTGACATTTTATTTGTCTACCATCTTGAGTCTCCAGTGAGGGCTCAGCTGGGCACAGTGGGATTTGAAAGCCAGTCTGGGAGGTGGGCCACTTCCTTGCTCTCTCTTTTTTTTTTTTTTTTACACTTCTTTAGAAAGAGGTACGGAAGAAGGTTAGTGGTGTGTCTGTTGGTGGCTGCTTTATGCGTTGTCTCATTTATGCATTTTCTGTATTTTCTGAAATTGTTACAGTGGTATGTGTTATCTCTACTGTCAGACAAATAATAAAGGTTATTGAATGAAATATCTTAGGCTCAATGATTTGTTACTTGGGTGAGTTAGTTTGAGAAAGAAATTGCCCTGCCAGTTTCCTGGTGGTCAAAGGTCCCGAAGTCAGGCCCAGGGGAGCATGAGTCACCTCTCCTCCGCTTTGTGCCACCTGGTGGGTGGCTCTCGTGGCAATGGGGCAAAGGTGAAAGAGACCAGGGGGTGCCTGGGTGGCTCAGATGGTTAAGTGTCTGCCTTCGGCTCAGGTCATGATCCCAGGG
>NC_138375.1:87566890-87610298 GCF_054177405.1 Leptonychotes weddellii | reverse complement strand
GCTTCTTCAAATAGTGCAGGTCTTTGCAGCGTGTAAAATGTTTTCTTTACAATTGTCTGCAGGTTTCCAAGCACATTTGGGTAACACATGAGATGAATATGTAGTGCTCTCTTACTCTAAGGGCAGGTGTTTTTTGTCTTAAAGTACTTGTTAATTAGGTATAACATATAAACCATAACGTACAAAACTTGAGCATACGTCTTAGTGAATTTTTACATATGGATACAGCCATGTAAAGACCACCCAGACCAAGATACAGAGCATTTTCTGGACCCCGAAAGGTTTCATCATGCCCCTTCCCAGTCAATACTCCTCCCCAAGGAAAAAATTTTGTGACTTCTATCACCATGTTAGTTTTGTCTTATACGGGAGTCCAATCTATGAAAGAACTAAAAGTGCAGCTATATTGGTAGGTTGGAGGACCTAAACTCCATTCTCTGTCTCTGTCTCTCCCTCTCTCTCTATATATAGAATTTATATTCTACATATAGAATTCTATATATAGGATATAAATTCTCTCTCTATATATAAAATTTGTCATTTCTCTTTATATAAATTTCTATATATATAAAATTTGCCATTTTAACCAACTTTAAGTGTATGATTTAACGGCATTAATTACAGTTACACTGGGCGCCTGGGTGGCTCAGTTGGTTAAGTGACTGCCTTCAGCTCAGGTCATGATCCTGGAGTCCCAGGATCGAGTCCCGCGTCAGGCTCCTTGCTCAGTGGGGAGTCTGCTTCTCCCTCTGACCCTCTCCCCTCTCATGCTCTCTCTCACTCTCTCTCAAATAAATAAATAAAATCTTTTTAAAAAATTACACTATTGTGCAATCATCACCACTATTTCTAAAATGTTTTCATCACCCCAAAAGAAACTCTTATCCATTGAGTAATAGCTCCCGTTCTTCCTTCCCCTCAGCCCCTGGTAACCTCTAATCTACTTTCTGTCTCTGTTAATTTGTCTATTCTTGGTATTTCACGTAAGTGGAATCACATAATATCTACCCTTTTGTGTCTGGCTTTGTAGTTTAATATTTTCAAGGTTCATCCACGTTGTAGCATGTATCAGAACTCCACTTTTTTTATGGCTGAATTCCATTGTGTAGATAGATTTTGTTTATCCATTTGTTTGTTGATTGACACTTCGGTTATTTCTCTGGTGAACTTCTTAAAAAGACAAAATAATTCTTTTATTTATTTATTTATTTATTTAAGATTTTATTCATTCATCTGACAAAGAGAGACACAGCAAGAGAGGGAACACAAGCAGGGGGAGTGGGAGAGGGAGAAGCAGGCTTCCTGCTGAGCCGGGAGCCCGATGTGGGGCTTGATCCCAGGACCCTGGGATCATGACCTGAGCCAAAGGCAGATGCTTAACAACGGAGCCACCCAGGCGCCCCTCTTCTTATTTTCTTGATTTAAGTAATTATATGTTTGCATAAAGATTGGATATTTTTAAAATGTAAGGGGGTGAAAACCAAGTATGTCTTTTATAACTAAGATTGAACAAATTTTATAAACATTACCTCTGGTTAGTTTAAAATTATATTAAATGAGATAATTCTTTTATTTTTTTCTTAAGATGAAAATTGCCTTTATTTTCCTTGGGCAATAAGATAATTCTTTTAAAGCGCCTTGTACAATACTTGGAATATAGTAAGCATTCAAAAAATTAGTTTTTTAAATCATATTTTCAGGAAACGAATGTTTTTCAAGATGGAGCACAGTCTCAGGCTATTTTTAGCACAGTTTTTTTTTTTTTTAAGATTTATTTGAGAGAGTTGGCGGCGGGGAGGGGCAGAGGGAGAGAGAAAGAATCTCAAGCAGACTTCTTGCTGAGTGCAGAGCCCGACATAGGGCTTGATCTGACAACTCTGAGATCATGACCTGAGCCACATTCAAGAGTTGGGTGCTTGACTGACTGAGCTACCCAGGTGCCCCGGCACAGTTTTATTTCACATTCTTACACTGGAATTCAGTCCTCTGAGAGTCAGTCAACCACCATCTATTTAATATATACTATGTGTCAGGCATTGTTCTGGGCAAAACGGATCTACTCAGTTCAACCCACCCATCATCCTACCAGTAAAAAACCCCGAGGCGTAGATTAAGGTTAAACAATTAGTCCATGGTCCTTCTAACCACTAAATAGCAAAGTTGAATGCTTTTTCTCCCATCTGTCTTCAACTACCAGAATTTGATAAATGCATGTGGTATTGATCAGACAATCTATTCCCCAGGGGGCTCCATTTGCCTGTTCTCCTCTGTTGTCCATGGTGGTATCAAATATGTCCACATATCTGACACTGCATTCAAAAGGCAGGACCTAATTCTCCTCACTTGTGTAAAGGTTGGACTTTGTAACTCATTTTTAAGGAAGCACAAAAAGGTAGAAGTGACACGGCAGCCCTTTGGAGGTGGAGTCATTAAGGCACACGGGAGCCTCCTCTTGCTCTGTGTCTCTCCCGACGACTTGCTCCGCTGGAGGTTGCCTGCCATGTGTGAGGCTATTCAAGCAGCCTGTGGGGAAGCCCACAGGGCGGGGGACACAGGCCTCCAACCAAGAGCCTTGTGACTGAGTCATCTTAGAAGGGGATCCGCTGGCCCCGGACAAGCCTTCAGATGACTGCAGCCCAGGCCAGCTGCTTGACTCTAATCTCATGAGAGGCCCTGAGCCAGAAGCACCCAGCTAAGCCACTCCTAGAGCCCTGACCCCCCTAGAGAGTGGGAAGTAATAAATGTTTATTGTTTTATGCTGCTAAGTTGGGCGGTAATTTGTTATACAGCAATAAGGAACAAACACACTCTCTTATTCTCACTTTATATTCACTCCTACCCTCTCCTGACCTCCCTCCAATAACTTATTTTATAGTTTGCACTCTTGGGGCAAATGACTGGCATGTTTTTTTCAGTTCTGATATTTTTGCTACGTTTATTTATTTAACAGTTTTACTGAGATGTAATTTACATACCATAAAATGGGCCAACACGTTAAAAAATTGTGGCAAAACCACATAAAAGTTATCATTTTAACCATTCTAAAGTATACAATTCAGAGGCATGTTGTGTCAACACCACCACTGTCCAGTTTCAGAACTTTTCATCACTCAAATGGAAACTCCCCACTGACACATTTTAAAGAATAAAGTAACTTTTTATTCCCCAGATCTGGAACAATCATGTAGTAACAAAGAAAAACCATTAAATCAATGAAACTTTTCTTTAAAGGTGAGCAAATTTGGAGAGAAACAACATTAATATGAATCTGTTCACATCCTTATACAGAATAAAGAAAACTAATGGGATATATTCTATTATGGATAAAATAAAATATCAAATAAAAGTTTTACAACAAGTAGTTTTTACAACTCCCTTTAAATCCACTGAGTGCAGAACATCCACGTTGTACTTGGCCACCAACAGAACTGGGGTGGCCCCGGGAGCACAGCAGGGAGGGCGAATGGGTGTCACGTAGTGATGGCCTCTAGTCTTCTGGTATTAATAGACACTGGGATTAGAAGGATCCAGAGGAACATCTGGGCTCAGTTCGTTCATAGTATCTGCCACAGGTGTGCGGGTGGTAGGTGATGGCATTTTGACCGGTTGCCACCCCAGGAGTGGGGTAGAGGTTGATAATAGGTGTCTTTAGTTCTAGCACCATTTCCTTCCAATCATCTTATTTTAATACAATACATATTAGAGGCGACCAGAAAATATTGCTACTGAATTGAAGGATGGTTACACAAGGACCTATAGCACATTGTTGGCTGGCTTTAGTTTCTAGTGTCCTACAAACAAGAGAATGAAGGATTATTGCCAAAAGAGTATCTTTGGCAGGCGTGTTTCCCCTTTTCTCACCTGGAGAGGACATTATGGCTTCACTATGGAGTATCTGTGACCATCCAGATAGGCAGACTCTGTTCCTACCCCAGGAGGGCAGCTTGAGAACAGAAAAGCAACAGTTGGAGGATGTGTTTAGCTCACTGCACTTGCATGGTGTGCGACTTTCTCTTTTGTTCAATTGTCCATTCATTCGTTAAAAAAAAAAAAAGTACTGACTGCCTTCTTTGTAACAGGCACTGATCCAGGCATTGGTGACGAGCAGTGAACAAAACAGTGGAGCTCTTGGGAAAAAGAGTATAGTTTTTGCACATAGCTCTCTGAGTCTGACACTCTTGAGAGCTAATCTGGACAGATCCACATTAGTAGGACCTCAGTGGGACTGCGAAAGGGCTGGAGGGTCAAACTGCGCATCCTCTTTCCCCCACCCCAGAACCTCAACACAAGCAGTAAAAGTGAAAATAAGGGAAACGTGGATGTGGTCTCCTTTGCTTTACTGAGGCCCAATATCTCAGATGCTGGCCATTTCCTTTCAAACTGCCCACTTCCATCATCCCAAGACAAAATTATTGTTTCCTGGGGTTTCTCTTAATTGCTAGGGAATAGCATGCAACTCATAATACATTACGAGACAAAGCCACGATCATGAAAATAAACTCTGCAACTTAGAAAAGTCTTCACCAAACAGATGACACAGACCTGAGCATCACCCACTCGGCCACTTCTTGTCCACCACGAGCAGGCCTGCAGAGCCAGACCTGACCACCTTCTCTGGGCAGGGCTCTAGCTTCAGTGTTAGAGGCAAAAGGAAGATAGAGCACAGCAGTCTTCCAAAAACCAGTGGTGCTCAGAGTGGAGAGGCGAAGCAGCCTTCCCAGGCACAGGATGCCTGAGTCAAAAGGAGGTTAGGAAAAGAACCACAGGGGAGGGGGGTAGCAGGAAGTCTAGACAAAATGAGCAGTGGCTGGGGAAAAAAAAAAAACAAAAAACTGGGGATAAAAACACATTTCTTTACTGTAATAACCAAAACCAAGAAGCAGGCATATTGCCATGCTGACCGTAACTATGAAATGGGCCTTATGCTCCATGATGAGATGAGTGACAGGGTGAGTAAGTGAGGGGTGAACCAAGGGGGGTTATTCACATGGAATGCCTGAACATGATAGCTCACAGACAGGGAGATCCCCTGGCCAACAGAACCATTAAAAACAGTCTGCTCCCTACATTTGTTACAAGAAACATGAGGCACTCCAATAAAACCCAGCTATTGGCAGAGGGAGATCTAACATCTGACTTGTGAGGCAAAAAGAGCCAGCTGTTCCAGCCTCCAGGACTCAGTGAGAACCTCCTATTCCAAGTCAAGTTCCTAGCTGTCCCACGGCTCAGGAGCAAGAGATTGAACTCAGCCACCCTCTCCCCTAGACACACACCCTGGCCAACAACAGGAGTGTTCCAGGTTTTATCAGCTTTTAAATGCGCTGGGGGTTGCAATGAGACACCTCAGCGTGGTTGAGGAACAAGAGAAGGGCCAGGGGAACCCAGGCTGGGAGAGCAAATGAGACGAGAGGTACAGGAGTAAAAGCCTGAAGTCCAACTTGTAACAGAAAGGTGGTCTGGCTCCCCAGGGCTGCAGAAGTCCTACATCCACGGGCCCCAGGCCCCAGTGCCCTTGGGGTCACAGCGCGGGTCCTGCGCCGGGAAGTGCACGGGCACCGAGTGTTTGTGGTAGAACTGCAGGCGGGAAAGGAGCTGCCTGACAATATGGGGATGCTCTCTTGACAGGTCGTGTCTTTCTTCCGGGTCCTGGTCAATATCAAAGAGCCAGAGGGTCTTGGTCGGTGGGTCCGATGAGGGTATCACAGAAACATTGTTTTGAGACGGTGGAGGAAACCAGCAACCACAGCCTGGCAAAGAATTGCAAGAGTTTACTGGGGGAGAAGCATCATAGGCAGGTTCGCACTTCAAGTAAGGAGACTGGGGGAGAGGGCTGAGTGGGGACGTGGGCAGGCACACATGACAAACACGCGGCCCTTGATGCTGTACCGACATCTATCTCGGTCTCTGACTTCCGGTGCTTTAACTAGACATGGTTCAGGGCTTCACAACCAGGGGCTTCCAGGAAAGTGCGTGCGTGCGTGCGGGTGGGGCGGGGGAATTTTCAGTTGTCCGAGTGACTTAGGGGAGCTGCTCCTGGCATACCGTGCTCATGGGCTGGGGAAGCTAAGATATCTTGCAATACACGGGACACTACCAGACAAAGAATTGTCTGGCCACAAATGCCAAGAATGTCATCATTATAAACACTGCTTAACGGCATCACAGTCTTAGCCATCACACCCCACATTTTAAAAGTATGTAAAAGACGTTATTTTTAGAGAATGTGCTCAGGGGAAGCAACCACCTCCTTCAGCTACGCAATTGGTTGAGGATGGAGCTTTCAGAGATTCTCCTTGCTAGCTAGACGTGCTGTGCTCGGCAGCCACACATCT
This sequence comes from Leptonychotes weddellii, assembly GCF_054177405.1. Taxonomy (NCBI): domain Eukaryota; kingdom Metazoa; phylum Chordata; class Mammalia; order Carnivora; family Phocidae; genus Leptonychotes; species Leptonychotes weddellii. Next base: position 87,603,966 of record NC_138375.1, on the reverse strand, counting down.
CTGAAATCCTTATTTTCCATGACACATTAGAGTGACACTGCTTCCTTTCACCCCCCACCTACAGTTAATTCTCAGTCTTCTTTTGTCAGGACAGGAGATCAAACCATTCCTCATTCAGCAGCCCCAGAGGTATGTTCTGCAAAAGGCAGTTGTCACTTTGGTAAAATTTTCCTCGCTGTTCTGGGGGGAAATGCTCAGCATTCTACCTGGGTAGCCGGTGAGAAGTTTCCAATTCCTGTGTCTAATTGCAGCATGGAGAGATGTGTTGAAGGAGAAATGTTCTGGACGAGAAGAATCATCCTTTGCTGGAGCCAGGCTCTTCCCAGGACCTGGGAAGAAACAGTGTGGAAGCATTAGGTCACTGTTATTGAAATGTGTCATTATAAATCAACATTTAATATCCTCCTTGTAGAACGGTAGCTTTTATTCAACTCTGGAGTGTAAATGTGTATCCCACCACAGAAATGAGTCTTCTATTAAATATAAACAGAAAGCTATAGTTCCATTAAACATCAGTCATAAACCACCACAAATATAAAGGGAATCCCAACGAGGTTAGAACACTAATTCATCCTTAAAATCACTGTTCTGCCAACGTACATCTGGCCCTATGTAGAACAGTGTTCTCTTATAGCAGGGTAGGTTGTTTTCTGTGTGTGCCTCTTTTCTTTCTGCTGTTAAATGATCAGATTAGATGGATACATTTTCTCTCTATATATATACTTATCCCTATGTAGATAATGAAATAGATTATAACATATACATTTTAATGGAGTCTCTGTCAAGCTATGAGAGTTCAATCATGCCACGATCAATAGTACTATATTTATTTGTTTCACCACACTGATGAAATCTAAAAGTAACTGAGAAATGTTCAGTTAACTATTCAAACAGGATAATTATGGGTGTAAGAATGAATTGGTATACAAATTCTTGGGTTACCTTAATTTATCATCTTGGGATCTTATACTAATTGACTATTAGGTTTTTGAGGGGAGCAATTAATAGTACCTACTCCCCCACCTTCTTGAATTTGGAACCAATTGAAAGGTGGAGACCAGACGGCTGGAGCTAAAAATATTGCCTTTGTTACTGATAAAGTTGATTGGAGAGAAGATAGCTTCAGATCTGTGGCAGAGAGGCCTTTCTACTAACTGACCCTTGACTTAGAAAGACTAAGCCACCCATCACTGATCTTGCTGGACACCCACTGGGCTACCTCAGAGCTGAGAGCAGACCTGAGTGCTTACATATATCCTGGGGGCAGGCTGGCCCCAAAATTAGACAGACAAAAGATCTGAAATGAGCATGCTCAGTTCCTTCTTTTGGATAACTCCCTCTGTGGCCTGCTTGTGAAGAGTGAATAAGGTGCAGCAAGCGAGACCTGAGTCCTACTCTAGTTAAACACCCTGGTGGAGGGGGCGCCTGGGTGGCTCATTCGGTTAAGCGTCTGCCTTCAGCTCAGGTCACGATCCCAGGGTCTTGGAATTGAGCCCCGTTGGGCTCCCTGCTCAGTGGGGAGTCTGCTTCTCCCTCGCCCTCTGCCCTTCACCCCGCTGTGCTCTCTCTCTAATAAATAAATAAAATCTTAAAAAAAAAAAAAAAGACCTGGTCTATCTGTGAGGACAAGGTATGGAGGTCCCCCCCTCAGTCATACCTGTGCATGTTTAAAAGCCTCGATTTAGGGCCTAACTATAAAATATCTAGTCTGTTTTCAGTGCACATTTACCTGTCAACTTTTCAAACATGGTCATAGCAAATCACCTTGGGTGTATTTCCAAAGGTTGCCAGACCACCCGCCCAAGGGCTAATAGCTATGTGTGTGTGTGCTATGTCAGGAACAATCCGCCGTCCACCATGGCGGCTGGCCCATCTGTCCACCATCCTGTCATAAAGATTCTGACCCTCCTCCCTGCCAGAACCGGCCCCCTGTGCTGCTGCCCAGGGCTTCCTGCGGGAAGCACTGTTTGTGGGGGAAAAGGCAGGGTCCTGTTCTTCTAGTCATTCTTGTGGAAATGACCCTGGAGGGACATACTGGAGACGGAGCCAATAAACATCGGTGGTTTCAGACCTTCAGTCTTCACAATCACGTACCAACAAATCATTAGCACCAAACAGCAGATCTTTTGACTTCTTGTTTCTCTGCCTGCTTGTGGATATTTTGGCTCCAATACAAACGGATGCTTGCCGAGATCGAGGCGCAGAGGATGTCTATCGTAGGAAATGCGTTCTTAATACACAGACTGTGGTGGGACTGTGAGCCCTCATGATTTACTCCTCACAAGCTTGCACAAAGGACACATTTCGATACCAGAGAATGTTAAATCAAACAAGTATGCTTTGCAAACATAAACAAAGAGAGGAAATTTAGATGTCTTGGCTAAACATATTTATATACATTTTTTTCTTAAAACAAACAGGAACATAAAATACCTAAACAATAAATAAGTCTAAGACTAAATGAGGGAAGGTGCTATTATGTCAACTCTATTTTTTTCTTATTGAGAAATTAAACAAAGAGAAAATTACAAGGAATAATCTAACACCCTGCAACTCAACACCTAGAATGTTAACATTTTGTCATCCTTGCTTAAAAAAAAAAAAAGAATCAGAACAATGAAAACGAAGGGACAGTTTCCATGTGACAATTTTTCCCCATCCTCAATCTCGGTCTCCTCCCCCCCACCCCGAGGCTGCTGCTGTCATGGTTTCAGTGCCCAGTGTATCCTGCAGCCATTTAAAAATTGAGTGACATTTGCATGCATCAAAGAATAATATCTAGACATGTTTTATACTTTAAAAATGTCGATATATATGTTAAACATACTCTGCAACTTGCTTTTTTCATCCACTACAGTATTTTTAGAGCTCTGTGATTATGTTTGTGTATACATATAGTCCTTTTAACTGTTTTTTCACTATATAAAAAAAATCACATTTCACTATATAAAAAAAATCACATTTTATTTATCCATTTTTCTGTTAGGCATTTTGGTTACTTCAATTATTCTTTTTTTTCCCCTATTATAAACTCTCCTGCAGTGAGCACTGTTGCCCATGTCTCCTTGTGCACATGAGCGAGAGTTTCTCTAGGATTTGTGTCTGGAAGCAAAACTGTCTGGTTGCAAGGTGCACACCTTTCCAACTTTACAACACATGTTAATTGGCCCTCCTACCAGTAATATCTCCCTTTCTCCATACCCTATACCTGATACTTTCAGACTTAAAATTGTTGCCTATCTAAACATTTTAGACAGAATCTTCATTTTTAAAAATCATTCAGTCAGCAAGAATTATCTTTCTTTTTCCATGTCAATCCAAGGGTTGCTTTAAAAAACATTTTTAAATAACACCCATAGAGAAACGTGCACAGAAGATGCTGATGAAGACTGGACACTCCTGTAGACACAGCCCACTCAAGAGACAGGACATTCCTAGGACTTCAGAAGCCCGTGTGGGCAGCCTTCAGTCACCTCCCTCCTTCAAAGGTAGCTGCTATCCAACAGTAGAGTTCTTTCTGCCTGCTTTTGAACTTCATGTAAACAGAAACCATACAGCTTGTTCTTTTTTATTTCTGGCTCCAAGTGATCTCATAATGTTTGTGAGATTCACCCTTGGTGTTGAGGTTCAGCCTGTTCCCAGCACTTCATTCATTTCCATTGCTGGATGTTACTCCCTTGCATGAAGGTTCCACAGCCTCTTGCATTTAGACTCAGAACCCACAGGGAATTGACTGCTGTGTGTGAAGTGAGGTAGGACTCGAGATTCATTTTTCAAAGATGGCTATCATCTGACCAAGACTGTTGAAAAGACTGTTCTTTTCTACTCATCTTCAGGGACACCTTTGTCAAACATCTTATTTCCATTTATGGTGAGTCTGTCTCTGAAGCAGCATGGTCCAATAGAACTTTCTTTAGTGACAGAAATGTTCTCTATCTGTGCTGTCCGTTGCAGCAATCACTTGCTACACGTGGCTACTGGGCATGTGAAATGCAGTTAGTGCAACTGAGGAAATTAATTTAAACGTAAATTGCCACATGTGACTAGTGACTACTGCATTGGACAGCTGAGATCTAGAGTTTCTATTCTGTCCCACTGGTCTATTTGTCTATCCTTATGCTAATACTACACTATTTTAATTACGGTAGATTTATAATATGTTCTTCTATCTGCTAGTATAAGTCCCCAACCTTGTTGTTCTTCCAGATTGATTTCATCATTATTGGCCTTTTGCATTTTCAATATAAATTTTAGGAGTAACTTGTTAAATTTCACAAACTAGCTGCTGGGATATTGATTATGATGATATTGACTCCAGGGAGTAATTTGGGGGTATTGTTGTCTTAAAATATTGAGACTTACAACTCATGAGTGTGGTGGATCCCCGTATGTTCTCTTGAAAACAGTTTATGATTTTCTGTGGAGAGGTCTTATATGTCTTTTCTTAGTTTTACTCCTAGTTGGTTAATGTGTTCTAATACTATTATAAACAACATTTAAAAATTTATTTCAGGGCGCCTGGGTGGCTCAGTTGGTTAAGCGACTGCCTTCGGCTCAGGTCATGATCCTGGAGTCCCTGGGTCGAGTTCCGCATCGGGCTCCCTGCTCGGCAGGGTGCCTGCTTCTGCCTCTGACCCTCCCCCTCTCTCATGTGCTCTCTCTCTCTCATTCTCTCTGTCTCAAATAAATAAATAAAATCTTTAAAAATAAATAAATAAATAAATAATAAAAAATAAAAATTTATTTCATACTCTGGATGTTGCATATAAAAATACAATTGGCTTTTTTAGATATTGACCTTGTTCCCAGTGACTTTGCAAAATTCATTTGTTAATTCTAATCCTTTGTTTATAGAGTCCTTGGAATATCTATGCATCCTATCATGACACCTGCAAATAATGACATTGGCTTCTCCCCATCTTATATCTTTTAGTTTTTTTTTTCTTACCTTATGACACTGGACAAAATCTCTAGTATAAATTTGAATAAAAGTAATGAAAGTGAGAATTTCTATCTCATTCCTGATTTCAGGTGAAAAGCTTTTAATATTTTACTGTTAAGTATGATGTCAATATAAAATTTTTGTAGCTATGCTTTATCAAAGAAGATCCTTTCTACTCCCAATTCACTAAGTTTTTTTTAATCATAAATGGATGTTAAATTTTACCATGTTTCTTCTGCGTCTGAAAATATCATAATTATTCTTTTATCTTTTAACACAATGAATTATATTTATTGATTCTTAAATGCTAAACCAACCTGCATTTATGGAATAAACCCCTTTTCATCATGAAGCTTGTCATTTTTATATATTGCTGGATTCACATTTTGTTTGGGATTGATTATATTTCCTGGATTCACATTTATTTTAGGGTTTTTGCACTTACGCTTAAGACAAATTGCTCTATTAATTTTTTTCTTGAAATATTGTCATGTTTTTGAGTCAAGGTTATATTGGTCCTATAAAGGGAACTGGACGTGTTCCCTGAAGAGTTTGTGTAAGATGGATGTTACTTCCTAAATATTTGTAGGAGTTCATTTGTAAAACAATGGGGGCCTAGAATTTTCTTTGTGGGCAGGTTATTTATTAATTTAATTTCTTTAACAGATATAAAACTCTTCAGATCCTCTATTTCTCTTTTTCTTAGTTTGGTAAGGTGTATTGGGAATTTGTTTAGTTCATACAAATTTTTATCTCTGTATTATCTTTTTAATGTCTGTAGCATCTGTAGTAATATCTTTTTTTTTTTTTTTTAAAGATTTTTTTTTTTTTTTTTTATTCATTTGAGACAGAGAGAATGAGAGAGAGAGAGCACATGAGAGGGGGGAGGGTCAGAGGGAGAAGCAGGCCCCCCGCCGAGCAGGGAGCCCGATGCGGGACTCGATCCAGGGACTCCAGGATCACGACCTGAGCCGAAGGCAGTCGCTCAACCAACTGAGCCACCCAGGCGCCCTGTAGTAATATCTTTTCATTCCTGATACTGGCAGTGTGTATTTTCCACTTTTTTTCCCATGATAAATTTTGTTAAAGGTTAATTGATTTTATTAGTCTTTTCAAACCAACATTTTACCTAGTAGTCCCTCTCTGTAGTATGTTTGTTTTCTATTTCATAAATTTGCCTCTTCTCTTTATTATTTCCTTCCCTCTGTTTCCTTTTGGCTTAATTTGCTCTTCTTTTTTTGAGAGAGAGGACGTAGTGGGTAGAGAGAAGGAGCAAGGAGAGAGAATCTTGAGCAGTCTCCACACCAGCACAGAACCCAACTTGGGGCTCGATCTCATGACCCTGAGATCATGACCTGAGCTGAAATCAAGAGTCAGATGCTTAACTGACTGAGCCACCCAGGCACCCCTTAATTTGCTCTTGTATTTATAGCTTCCTAAGTAATTAATTTTCAGTACTTTTTCATTTCTGATATATACATTTAATACTATAAATTTTCATCCAAGCACCAATTTATTTTTATCATGTAAGCTTTAAATATGCATCTTTGTTATTCAGATCAAAATATTTTCAAATTTTCATTATAATTGCCTTTCTGACTCATGGATTGTTCAAAAGTGTATCTCTTAATGTCCAAACATTTGAGAATTTCCTGTTATCCTTTTGTTACTAATTCCAGTTTAATTCCATTACGATTAGAAAATAGATCCATGGATTTTTAAAAAATAAACTTCTAACTTTAGGGTCATGTCAGATGTATAGTATATGATTTAAATCCTTTGAAATGTGTTTCCACTTGCTTTATGGCCCAGTATGTGGTCAACTGTATAATGTTCCATTCTCACTTAAAAAAAACAAAACAAAACATGTATTCTCAAGTTGTTAGGTGCAGTGATCCATATATATCATAATTTGTTAACTATGCTGTTCAAATGTTTTACATCTGTACTGACTTTTTGGTTTGTTTGCTTGTTCTAATAGTTACTGAGAGAATTATGTAGAAAATTTCTTACTGCGACTGAGAATTTGTTTATTCCTCCTCCAAGCTTAGTTATTTTTTGAGACTATATTATTAAGTGCTTACCCATTTGGAAACATTATAATTTTCTGGCTGATTCCTCCTTTTATAATTTTGAGAAGCCTCTCTTTATTTCCAACAACTCCTTCCCCCTTTAGTCTACTGTGATGTACAGATTATTAGCTGTCGTCATTGTTGTTAGTGTTTGCATATTTTCTTTTTCCATCCATCTCATATGCAATACAAAGAAGTATAAAACAGGGTGAAAGGCAAGATAGTGACTCCCAAAGATGTCCATGTCCTAACTTCCCTGGAACCTGTGGTATGTTACCTTAGAGAGGCAAAAGAAACTTTGCACATATGTCTAAGGGTAAGGACCTGAAATGTGGAGGTTATCTCCTATTATTGGAGTGGGCCCAGTCTAACCATGAGTCCATAAAAGCAGGGACTCTTTCCTGACTTTGGTCAGAGGGAGATGGGTCTGAGAGGCAGTGTTGCTGACTTTGCAGGTGGAGGAGGGGCCATGAGCTAAGGAATGTGAGAGGCCCCAGAGCCTGGAAAAGGCAAAGGAAATGGATTCTGTACTAGACCCTATGGAAGGGAATATAGCACTTCTGAAACCTTGACCTTAGCCCTGTGAGACCCATATTGCACTTTTGACCAACAAAACTGTCAGACAATACGTCTGTGTTCTTTTAAGCCACAAACTTTGTGATAATTTGTTACCGCTGCAATAGAAAACCATATGCAAGGGAGCTGTGTATTTGCAATCATACAAATGAATTAGGAAGATATTTCATATAAAGTGGTTGAATAAACAACATCAGGAAGAATATCATTAAGGTCAGACAGTAAATATTATAAAAGATCACAGTAGGAAGAAGTCGATACAGGCTGAGGCACACAGGAAGATAGATGAAGAAAGCAGGACTTTAGGCAGGACCTGAAGGATGCACGTTTTTGTTATCCACCACTCCACCCCTCTTCCAGCATAACACAATGTAAGGTACGGCCTGGGTCTGATTTAGCCCTATAACCCCGAGGCCTTACCCAGTGCCCAGGCACATCAATGACGAGCACTGCTGCAACAGCAGATGACTGCAAATTGGACCAACAGAAGGTGAAGAAGGTACTTTGAGCCCGAAGAATAAGAGAAGCAGTCTCAGTGATGGAGAGCCTCTGAAGGACAGGGAGGCAAGTGCTGCTGGAGGCTTAGGCCACGTGGCTGGTACAGGCGTGAAACAGCCTCAGGAAGGGTGAAAAGCCAGCCTGAGGAACTGTCCCTTTTCTTCTCATCAACAGGGAGGCACAAGAGGAATTTAAGTATTTTTTAAAATTAAACTTCTTTTTCTAAGACCTTTATTAAGATATAATTCACATATGACACAATTCACCCCTTTAGAGTGTAAACTTCAATGGTTCTTAGCATATTCCGAGAGTCATGCAAGCTGTTGGACAGAGGAGAAAAGGACACTGGATTTGCTAACCTCTGGGCAGAAATTAGGGGTTCAAAGAGAAGAACAACATAAAAAATCTTTCTCCTTTCCTTTGGAGCTGACAGCCACCTCTGAGATAGAGCTTTCTGGCCAGACAGACATACTCAGTTATAAGATGGACCAGTCATGGTACTGTTGTTGGATATAAAAAAGGGGATGAGCAAAACATTTTCGGGCAAATGAAGGAAATCATTATCTTACATAATCTGTAGTAAACTTCTAGAGCTCCTTATCTGAGCAACCTCTGGAAACCTGAAGGAGCTCGGCTTCTAGAATGAGGTGGGTCCATGGTTTTCAGTGGAGAATGTGTTCTCCAGAGCCAGAAGGGGTTCCAGAAGCACCTCAGGAGTTGTCTTTAGATGGGATAGTGAGTTAGGGGCAGGGTCCAGTTCCCTGTCTTCATTTCCCTCAGTGTTGGTTAACCCTTAAGGAAGAATTTGTAGTGTTTGCTAAATATATTATACTTCTCCACATTTTTGTTTGAAAAAAGGGTCTGCAGCTAAATGACAATTGGAAAGATACTAATTAGTGGTGGGTGATGGACTCATCCAATGGGAAAGGGACTGAACAGTGCCAGGGGATACTTCTGATCTTCTGGTGTTCATGAAAGGCAACCTTGTTCTCTTGACTGTACAATGAATGCATCCTCATCACTCTTTGGAAACACCGTCCAATACAGCCTAGGACTCTATTTTATAAAATACATTATTTTTCTACGTAATTTCTATGTTTCTTGTATGTAAGTTGGAAACACAAAAACGTATGAACAGGAAAATTTAAACTATCTCTAAATTTATTAGCTGCTGTTAACATTTTGATGTATAACCCTTGAGGCTTTTAACTGTACAAGGCTTAAATAAAATAAACATGTTAGCTGACTTGCAAATAAGAGGAAAGTTCGTAGAAAACAAAGTTTTCATGGCTAGACAAAATAAGGCAGGGTAGGGAGGAGTCCCAGGCATCAGTGCACACGGGTGAAGGGGATGGTCTGGGTCTCTTCTTCTCTGGGATGTTGTTCAAGTATGCGTTGGGTGTGGCTGGAGAATGCGGCTTGGGAAGAGTTAATGTTGTGAGTCTGAGGAAAGTACAGCAAGGGATGATAATCAGGAGGAGGAGAGGGCCTGTGATTGCAGTGAGGCCCCTGACCACCCGTCTCCCAGAAGGCCACAGCGCATGGCAGGACACAGCGGGCCCTTCTGGAGCAGGATTGCTTGGCTTCAAATCTCAGCTCCATTATTCACTGGCTGTGTGAGCTTAGGGGTTAGCTGATCTCCCTAGACCTACATTCCCTCATCTGCAAAATGAGGATAATATCATCTATTTCACAGGACTGTTGTGTGGCCTAAATGTGTGGATACACTGGAAACGCTCATTAGCACTACATCCGGCAGATAGTAAATGCACAATAAATGGTTTTCATACGAGTTGTGCAATCTTGGGCAACTCTCCTAACTCCCCATGCCTCAGTTTACTATATAAAGGTAATATAGTAATAGCAGGTGAGAGAAGGCATATCCAGTGCTTAGCACAGTATCTGGTATGTTGTATTACCATTGTCAACATTAAAGGTAATAATGCTCATACTTAGAAGCACTCACTACATGCTTACAGAATGCTGTGTTAAGTGTTCTATGTATATTAACTCATTTAATCCTTGCAAGAACTCTATGAAATAGGTAATAATGGCTAGTAAAGATGGTCACCAAATGGTAGCTATTACCAATATAAGATAGGTTTTTTTCTTTTATATCCTCTTTTACTGAAGACCTTATAAAGAGGAGAAAAGTAGGCAGAAGTCATTATTATACCAGAAAAAAAAAAAAAAAAAGACACCCTAAGCTAAAATCCTAACCAAACAAACCACGCCTCCAGTCTAGGTCTGGAGAGGACCTATATTTGCTCCCCTACACATATGTCCTGGAGTTTGAACAGGGTTAGGGGGAGAAAGCATTAATAGTGAAGCTTTAATTTGCTACTTTAGGCTTTAGTCCCTTTTCTGCCCTGCTGCATGGGCTGTCCTTCATTTCTACTGAGCCCTTTCTGTTTTTGATCATGTTTATAATTTACAAAGACCAGCCTAAAAGTTTATTCTACCTCTAATGACCCATTTTATTCTCTTGATGCTGGGAGGCCGTCTTTGGACTTTTACAGCATATGCACTTGTACTTTGAGCAAAACGTACTCACTTGGGCTAAGTGGGGAAAACCCCAGCTTTCCCAGATATTTGGTGATCAAGGTATATATTTTTTTTTAAAGATTTTTTTTTTATTTATTTATTTGACAGAGAGAGATACAGCGAGAGAGGGAACACAAGCAGGGGGAGTGGGAGAGGGAGAAGCAGGCTTCCCGCAGAGCAGGGAGCCCGACACGGGGCTCGATCCCAGGACCCCGGGATCATGACCTGAGCCGAAGGCAGACGCTTTACAACTGAGCCACCCAGGCGCCCCCAAGGTATTTTTAAATATGGAATCCTGTCAGGTTGTCTTTTTTAATGAACAGGCAAATGTGTTAGTTTATTACATGAGCCAAATGTGCCTCGTTATTAAAACACCAAAGTTTTGTTTATGCTCAACATTTGACTGGCTGGCCAGTTTCCTCATGGCTCAATCCAAGAAAAGTTCAAAGGAGCCCCAAATCAAAGGGCAGTTCAAGTCACTGAGGTCCTTACTGTGTCAGCTGGTCTGAGCTCCACTGCCCATGGCCTGAACGTCCCCCTCAGCGCATTTGGGCTCCATCTGGATGGGCGCTCTGGGCGCACATGTGGGTCAGATCTCTAGTCTGCTCATGGCTTGACACGTCCTGAAAACTGTGGGCTCAGGCCACAGCTGCCTCTCATCTCGCTGTCTGGTAAGGACTTATGTACCCAGATGCAAATGTGTTCATTGTTGCCTTGACTCTTGTTTTGAAAGTCATTCTAGATCTAAAAATACAAGTTTTTCTCTAAAAATAGTTCCCAAGAAAACAATAGCTAGAACCCCACACTCTGAGCTGATGCTTTACTGAAACTTTTACTCAATTTTCAGAGATGGAAACAGCCCCTACTGGCCATAGGTATGGCTCCGGCAGCTTGCAAGCTGGGGTTTACAGAATGGTTAGGAATTTACCAGCAGCATTCCTTATACTATTATTATTACTCGCTAGTTCTGAGAAGGAACCCTGAGAAACCACTGTGAATTTTAATAGCCTTTAGAATGAATAATCCATTAAGTCATTTAGCCACTCTGAATTCCTGTTTTCCTATATGTAAAATGAGGAGAAAAATAATGCCTACCTCACAGGACAATTGTGAGGATGGAATGAGATCCTGGGGTGGTGAGCGTTCTCTGCATTCATTGTAAGTATAAAAACACAAGTCTCTTGAATTCCCACAGCAGTTGCCATACGACTGGGTACATGGATAAACTAATTGACCAATTGAAATAAATCACTTCAATTTAGGTTCAACCTATGGCCTTTGATTGACAGCCATCAAAATCAAGGTATGGTCAGCTGCCCAAACCTGTAACAACCGTGAAACCTGGACCAGCTACCACAGGAACGAGATATTATTAGAAAACCGTGGGGACGAGGGAACGGGGAAATGGGGTAGTGAAAGGGCACAGAGTTTCAGTTATGTAAGATGAATAAGTCCTAGAATTCTACTGTAGAGCACAGTGACCACAGTTAATATTATATTGTGTCTTTAAAAACTTGCTAAGAGGATAGATCTTATGTTAAGTGTTCTTATCACACCTATATACACATATACACATAAGAAAATAATAATAACAGGGTGTAAGGAAACTTCTGGAGTTTGTATATGACACAGATTGTGGCAATGGTCTCAAAACTCATCAAGTTGTAAATATTAAATATGCACAGCTTTCTGTATGTCAATCATATCTTAATAGAGTGGTTTGTCTCAGGAAAGAGCATGTGGGCAGCTTAGTCAGTTCAGCATCTGACTCTTGATTTCGGCTCAGGTCATGATCTCAGGGTCATGAGATCGAGCCCCGAGTCAGGCTCTGTGCTCAGTGTGGAGTCTGCTTGTCCCTCTCCCTCTCCCTCTGTCTCTGCCCCTGTGCATGCACGTGCACTCTCTCTCTCTCTTTCAAAAAAATAAAAATCTTTAAAAAAATAATAAAGTGGTTTTAAAATGAATGAAAAAAGAAAACTGTGTGGAAAAAAACAACATGGCAATACCACCTAAGTTATGTATGCTAAACGAGATGTCTGGTTAACATTGTGAAAACAGGGTGAAAGAGCAGGGATTCCCAATTCTGGCGGTCCACTGGGCTCAGCCGACATGCCCACAGTCACCTCAGGACTTAACTACAGCTCCCTGAGCCCGGCAAGCTCAGCACTGGCCTCCTGGCAGGCTCAGCCTGCCCAACACTGGCTGCCTGGCTGTCTGTCAGCTTCAGTGACCCGAAACCCCCATCTTCAGCAGCAGCCCCTACTACGCTGGCAACCGTCTTGACACGGCGCTTCCCTCCAAACAAACGGTATGCAGCTGCTCATCATACAAAACAGCTAAAAGCAGAGTTGTCCAACCTCCACCTGGATTCGCTGTCAGCAGTTCCCAGAGGACCCCTCGGGCTCCACGGACCCCGGGGTGAAAGCCAGTGGCGCAGGCCGCTCTGCAGGATGCCCCCACGTGGGCACAGGTGCGGAGCGAGGGGCCCTAGGGAGCCACGCCAGCCCTGGAGTGCGGTGGAGCTGGCTTGTGGGCCACGTGCTGTTTGCCCTTCAGGGGTACTCCCATCCTTAGGGCCTATGCAGCTCTTGTGCGCCCCCCGGGAAAGGTAACATGGAGAGGCCTGAGGAGCCTTAAAGGTTCGCCACCAAACTCATCCTGCCCCTTATTTCTGGGCTTACACTTGATTGCTGCAAGTCTTCTGTTACACCCACACTACTTTAGGATCCTGTCTCTCCCTGGCGAAATCCTTGCAACACGAAACAGGAGTGTTGGGGAAAATATGCCAGACATAAAGCTAATCAGAAAAAGGTGAGGAGGAATATCACAGATGTTATTTATTACCTACAAGGGAAAAATCAAAATGCTCATAATTTTTACATATGCCCTCCACATGACATATTTCAAATGAATCTGGGCTTACAATTGTCAGTTTACAAAGTCAGTTTCTCCAACACTTATTCATTCAGTCCATATTTGATATTTTAAAAGTCCTAATGAAAAAGGAGCTTTGATGTGGCTTGCTCAGCCTAGACAGAGTTCAAATGTTAATCATTATTGAATTATGCATAATGAGTATTCAGAGAGTGTGTGTGCCTGGGTTAGAGGGAACTCCAACAGTGGGTTAGTATCTAGCATCCGAGTGTCAATGGGGCACTGGAAACCCAAACAACAGGAAACCAGCATTCAGTGAATCCTCAGTCCCCGACTGTCCCAGGAAGTGTAGCAGGATCTATCCGAAACGTGTTGTCGAGAGAGCTTCTCATACTTTGGTTCAAACTGAATCTTGAATAAATGTACTATTTTATATTGCTGATTCATTTGCCTATTAAATAAATATTTATTTTGGTGATCACTCCACGTGCTAGATCCTAAGTCTTTAGAATGAATAAACTAGAGTCCAGAAGATAATAATAAAATAATGTCATTAAACACCATAAACTCTAAACAGGGGAATAAACATTTGTGGGCTGAGTGAATAAAATGTACAAAGTGCCAGGTGATTCCAGAGGAGATACAAACTGCCTGGAAGGATCAGGAAAGCAGTGCTCACTGAGCTGGGCTCTAAAGGACAGGATGAACAGGACAGATAACGTGTGACAGAGATGATCCAGGGAGGGGGGCGTGGCTGTCATCTTGAAATTTTCTTCTCCTTATGACGTCTTCCTCCTTTTCAGTCTCTAAATGAGGACATGCATGCAAAGCACTTAAGCACAATGCCTGGCACAGAGAGAGTGCTCGATCAGGGCTGGTTCTTATTTCTACCTGACACTGCTTTTTAGCCGCCTTGGCTTTTTCTTCTTTCTCTGTTCATCTCTAAAATGTTTTAGAGTTCAATTCTCAACACTCCTCTGGGTATCCTAGGCTCCAAAATCTTATCTCCTACCCAGATGGCTCTTCATTCTGTCCAACTGCCCGTGCCTCTAACCCAGGCTGACCTGCCCAGGCCACCATGGGGCCGGAGCCCAGCCGTCTGGCCTCGAACGCACGTGCTGCCCCTCAATCACCTTGCAATCCTGCATTTGTAGACAGGGAATTGGACATCCCTCTTCTACTTCTGGCCTTCATCATCAACACAGCCTCAACCGCTTCAGCTTGCCCCTCCCCCCTCCCCCCTGGACAACAGTACAGATACTCTCTCTGACTCCACCTCCTTTCCGGGGCCCCCATGAGCCACCGTGCCTTTCTTCAGCCTGTGCCCAGGGGGAGGGGTAGCCGTGGCAGGCAGAGAAATCCTGTGTATCTGCCCATAAGAAGCTTTATAGAAAGCTCCTCGTCAGGGGCGCCTGGGTGGCTCAGTCGGTTGAGCATCTGCCTTCGGCTCAGGTCATGATCTCAGGGTCCTGGGATCGAGCCCCGCAGCGGGCTGCCTGCTCGGTGGGGAGCAGGCTTCTCCCTCTGCCTGCTGCTCCCCCTGCTTGTACAGATTCACTCTCTCTCTGTCTCAAAAATAAAATAAATAAAATCTTAAAAAAAAAAAAAAAGAAAGCTCCTCCCTCATGTAGCCTACACATGGCCAAATCCCGGACCCCCCCTCCCCCAAGCTGGGTGCCTTATCTCCACATCCTCCTGTTGTAGTGACAGTGGTAGAAACATGTGGAATGAGAAGACAAAGCGGTGGAGTATGGAACCCTGGAGAGAACCAACATTTGAAAGGCAAAGCAGAGGGGAGGAGCCGCGGAAAGACTGAGGAAGAGGAGTGAGACTGGAAAAATGCCTCAGAAGCCACAGGAAATATTCCCCGGAGGAAATGGTTACTGTCAGAGAGAAGGAAAGTCCGAGAATGCAGGGAAAGAGCACTGGATGTGGCGAAGAGGATGTCAGAGATGACTGTGGAGACAGCAGTTGCATGGGCTTGCAACACACAGTGCCCAGAATAAACATGCACACGGGATCCAGCAAGCTTGTAATAACACAGACAAGACAGAAGAGCGTGCCTTTTCTCTAATCATCCCCCAGTTAAAGTCCTAACAGATGATCATGTCCAGTTCTGACGTCATCATGTGCCAACTACCATCTCTATTTTGACCTGCCCCACAACAGGCTAATCCAAGGCAGAACTATGGCTCTGCTCTGCATTCACGTGTTTGGTTCGTCTCTCTCTAAATACAAGTTTTTAAAGTAATTGGTAGAGTCCGTTAGCAAATAGCTATAAATAGGCACTGTGTATATATAAAAAAAGGGAAGCTAACCAAAAATATTCCTCTTCAGCTTGTGATTAAGATGATGAGCATGAACCAGGCTGGATTGTCTGTTTTCTGGCGGGGGATGAAAGGAGAAAGCCTCCCCCGCCCCCCTCCATGGCATCTAGTGAAATCCCAACCGCAAAGCCTCATGTTCCAAAATGCCTTGCTGAAGGCCTCTCTCTTCCTGTGTTGTACTGTTCATATTCCAGTGTGCAGGAAAGACGTGTCTAGGCTCTGAGCACATTTTTTTTGGATAAGGAAGAAAAAAATGCTAATTTAATACTTACTTTGGAAAGGGGGCCCTGCCCATGGAATCAGCCTGTGATGGCTGTCAAGTGGGCCTGGCCTCTCTGGGCAGGTGGGTGATGCTGCCCTTCCTGACCCCGGGAGCTCAGGCTGGGGCGGCAGTGCCAACGATTACAGCGCAGAAAGCTCAAGCCAGTTGGTATTCTTCCGAGGACAGCCCTCCACAGCCCTGCTCCTCCACAGCCCAAAGCCCCACATGTTATACAAACCCTGTAATCACCCAAATGAGGACCACAAGGTGCTGCCTGCCAAAGGCAAAAAAGCAAACATTTGAGACAGCTCTCTCTAGCCTCCCCTCGTTCTTGGCAGCAGCCTGGTTGAAACGAAGGATGTTTTATATTTTGAGGCTATCAGGGTCTCCCATGAGCCAGCACTCAGAACACAGTCTCTCTTTCCAAGGAAAACTAGAAGCGCATGTGAGAAGGTAAGCAAAGATGGGGGTCTTTGCTCTGCAACTGATTTAGTGAGAACGAAGGGTCAAAGAGCTGCCACCAACTCCTCAGACCTACTTGGGAAGAGCTGGTTCCAGAGAGCACCTGCCTTCAACGCTCACGAATTTGCAGATGCTGATTTGAAGCTGGCAGCTTGACTCAGGATTCCAACAGGCAGACATCCCAGGATTCCCGAAGCCCCAGTGTTCTCTCTAAAAACCCGGTGCTAACAGTCACACCCATTATCCCAAACGTCCTTCCTGAAGAGTGCTGGCCGCCAGGAACCCCACACACATTCAGGAAGTAGCTCACAGAAGGGGCAGCATCTGACCCGGTGCTGGCCATCCCAGTCTGGAGAGACACTCTCTCCCTATCGGTCATCTGCTCTCTACCTGAAGCCTGAAGCAGGTGGGAGGGACTTGCCGCTAAGCATTGCTGTCACTTCTCTTTCCCTGGTACCAGTGTTAGTCCGCTCACATTAAGGGATGATGGGCAGAGCTAAGCCCCACTTCTGAGACCTGCATATGGAAAACCAATTAAGATACAGAGAAAAACAAGACAGAACTGAATTTTCTATCTGACTCAAGAATGTTGAGGATCAGGTAGATTTGGAAATGGAATGGAGGGGCCTCCTATCATATCGGGGGGCTCATCTACTGCAGGATGGTAATCTAGGCGAACGAAACCCCACAGAGCCAGAGTAAATTCTGAAAATACGGCTGATTGCTTCAATGCTGTCTTCTGGCTCTAGTATAATGTGTCACATGGAAAATTTAAAAAGATACCCAGGGCAACTCCTACCCCCCTTACACCTTCTTCTTCTTCTTCTTTTCCTTCTTCTTTTTCCTTTTTGGAAAAGGAGCATTGTAAATAGGGAAGTAGGAGTATTTGCAGCTCAACACTCCATGACAAACCTAGAGCTGGGCAGAAGCAAAACAGGAAGCTGTCTACAGAGGGCTAGATAGTCACTGGCAATCTCGACTCCCCACCCAATATTTTGCCTGACGGTCTCTCTATGGGGCTGGAATTCCCAGCAAAAGCATTCCCCCTGAGCCAACTGAAGCTTTGCATTTATGAAGGTATCATGTATGAAAACAACAAGAAGAAACCCAACAAGACTGTTTTGAACATGTGCTATGTGGAAGGAACTGTGCAAGGTGTCACAGGAATTACAGAAAAGCATTAATTAATTAGGTTTTTTGAGGATGTGCCAGGGTACAATGTTAGATATGGAGAAAGTATCTTTACTTAGGAAGTTTATAGTTAACTGGAAGACAGATGTCAATAAAAGGCAATACGTGACGAGTACCAAAGGAGTGGCACATAACTGAAATAATTTAAGCATTAATTGAGCACCAAGCATTTGCAAGCCATTGTGCAAAGGACTGTGGGGAGTGGCAGAGAATTCCAGACACAGCTTCCAGAGACCGCTTCCAGAGAAAGCTTCCTAGGGGAGGTGAGACTTGGGAACCAGGGCTGGCAATGAAGGACTGGTAGGATTCAGGGCGGTGGACAGAGAGGAAGAGGGTGCCCCAGGCAGAGGGGAAGAGCACGAGGCAGGAGTCGCTAAATCTGTGCTGACTCTGGAGGACAGTCAGGCATCCTGGCTGGCTGCAGGGGGGGACACAGTAAGAACAGTTTGGAAGGGATGGGTCCAATCACTTCTCCCAAACTACAGAAGTGAGAACTTTTTTCAGCAGGTAACTGGAAACCCCAGTCACAACTTTTTGAGCAGAAACGAAAGGCACATTTTTAGAAAGCTTGATCTCCAAGCTCATATGATGTGATTATTAAGTTTCTCAGATGACTCGAGACTGGGAAAACATCACAGCTGGGAAAGACTGTCACTGGGAGAGGACAGTCCACCCTGCAAATGAGCATGCTGGGTCAGGACAGCAGAAGACCCAACAAAGAGCCTCAACGGGCAGGAGCTGAAACTGGGAGGTAGAGTGAAAGCCTAGGTGACCAACAGAGCAGGAGAAAAGGTGACTATTAGGTCTGGAATGGCACCACTGAAAGAAGAAAGTGAGGGCGAGGCTGCTTTTTGAGGGGGATGGTGAAGTAGGTTTAGACACACTGTGAGACATGAGCAATCGGACATGTCGGTGTAGACGCGGTGAGGGATTTACGGCAGGTGTGCTCCCAGCCTGCCTCACCGGCTTTGTCTCCTCCCACGGATCACAGTCCCACCGTGTTTCGTGGTCCCCCTTGCCGTTAGATTGTGCCGGCACACTCCCAGGCAGCCCTGGGCCCAGAAAAGTCTCCTGTGCACAACCTTCCATGCAGACAAGCAGAGCGGCCTTGGCGGCTCATTAAACATGGCAGGGCCACGAGATGGAAGAAGCCGTGGTTCCCCAAACACCACTTGGACAGGAGCTGTTTGGTGCTCAGGAATACCCATTTTGTTCTCTACATGGAATGAGTGCCTGTGTGACCTGGATTAGCACCTAGTTTCGGTCTGCTCCAGCAGCCGGCATTATCTTCACAAATCCATCCCTCCTCCAGCCTCATCGCGTGCCCCTCCCTCACGACTAGGTTCCAGACGTGCTGATTTCTTCCGTTCTTTGGACACACTAAGCTCTAATGGTCTATACGGCCCTTCCCTGCGGCCGAGGTCTTTGCATTTGCTCTTCCCTCCACCTGGAGGACTCTCTATGGCTCGTGGCCCAGCTAACTTCTTTTTCAGGTCTCAGATCAAATACTACTTCCTTAGAGCAGCCTTTTTTCACCACCCAAATGAAATTCGGTCAACCCCTGTTCATCTTTCATAACCCATATTACAATTTGCAGTTATATATTTCTTTATTTACTATGTCTCCCTATAAAAGTGTAAGATCCCCAAAAAGCAGGGACCGTGGCTGTTTTGTTGGCACTGTACTGTTCACCCAGTATCTCACACTCTGTAGGTATCTGATAAACAGTACTGAATAAGCAAATGCCTGGAGCTCCAAGGTTCTGATGAGACCTGAGAGTGATCTGAACGGGGACAGACGGGAGGAAGAGAGCATCAGGCTGAGACACAACTGTGGGAAATATACATTTGGGTATGGCACTGACATCTCAATTCACACCCCAGACAGGGTCATTGCCAAAGAACACGGGGTAGGGAAACAATATGAGAATAATTAAGGAGCTGGTTGGTACAGGATGAAGAATGTTAGAGCTCCTGGGAGGCCTCAGACATCACATTGCCAGAGCTGCCCTTCGTGTAGATAAGGAAACAGAAGGTAGGGCCCTGACCCAGCTAGTTGGTGTCCAAGGTATCCAGCTCTGTAGTAGGCCCTACTAAAAAAGTCTGGATTCCTGGTTGCCTTGACAGCTGAGAGGGAACATAATTTTAAATTTGTGGCCAGGGAAAACCTGCGGTCCTACTGCTGGACCTAAGGGGCATCTCGTGATGGACTTAGGTGAACCTGTATGTCCTAAGATCTTAACTCCAGGGTCCTTTCTCCTGAATGGCCAGAGAGGGGGGGTGGCTGTGTGGAAGCCTGAGGAAGAGACACCCACGTCCCATTTGGTTGTGTCTGTTCTCCTGAGTGCAGACCTTATCTGGATGAGACGAAGAGACTTCCTCAGAGAAGTAAAGAGCAGGCCTCCTGGGACCTGAAAAGAAGCATGTTCCCTTCCCCTGTGGGACTCCTCAGCACTCACGGAGAGCATTTTCACTCACATGCTGGAGCTGGAGCTCCAGTTCTGATGATTCACTGTAACACACTTCCCCCTGCGCTGGGGACACTTTTCCTATTAATCCGATTAAATGAGCCTGTCAGTCCTCTGGTATCCTTTGAACGCTTGAGAGAAAGCAGGCAGCTTACTGGGGCTTTTTCCAAAAAAAGTATTTGCTACTAAAAAGTGATTTCCACACATATCCGTGCCTCCCTTGATCAGGAGATAATTGCTGGGCCTTTAAAGTCGTCAGAGCTGGGGGCTGGCACAGACAAGTGGGCCAGCAGGAGCCGAGAACGCCCCTGGAGTCGCGCTAGCCCTGGCCCCCTCTGCTCTTGCCAGCTTCCCTGAGGTCAGAGCATCCAAGTTCCCACAGGCACAGTGCCGGTCTCCTTGGCTGGAGGGCTTGGATCAAACATCTGCTCCCCTGCTTGTGGCCGCCTCCCTACTTCATCCGGCCCACATCCCCTCTGGAGGTTCAAATGATGCAAGCTCTCCAGAGACTGGAATTCTTTCCCCATGGAAGATAGTCATTTATTCATTATTTCAACGAATACTTATACCCGACCAGGAACTGATTTCATCATTCCACTCGGTGACTACTTATTGAGCACTTATTATGTGTGGGGATCTGCTCCAGTATCACTCCCTGCGGGCAAGGCACTCCGGCTCGAGTGACGCTCTGTTCCCTGTCTCAGCGCCCGGTTCTTCCACCTGAGGGCAGCGGGCAGCACCAGTCAGGGCGCCTGGCAGTCCTGGGGAGTCAGGAGTATAAGCAGGATGCCTGAAAGGCTCTAAGAATCTTTGGCCAGTAATGTTTCGGGAATAAAAGAGAAATGTCCTTCAGTTTCAAGGAGCTCACATAAGATATAAGCAGTGTTAGAGTCCTGCAAAAAGAAACAAATACCAGGGGAGAGATTATCTCTCAGGATGAGTAATTGCTCATGCAGATGTGAGCAAAATATGCAGTGAAAAGCAAACGAGCGTTTCACTCCAAGTCAAGGAGAATTCTTTTCATCAAAACTAGTTCATTCCTCCTTCCTTCCCTTGCTCCCCCCCACCATGTCCACCTACCATTGAGGGTAGAGGACTTGGTCATGTAGTCACCCGAGCTTCTCGTGAGGAAGAAAGCAGAGGGCAAGTCAGAGAGGTTGCAGCGGGGGGCGGGGGGGGGATTGCTTAACTTCCACGTGACTCAGCAGAGACGGAAATCACAGAGCTACCCTGACTTGTCACACTGGGTGACACAGCTCCTGGGAGGACAGGACAAGAGTGCAGAGGATCAGGGAAATCTCTTGACATGGCAGATAATTAATACACTAAAACCAACAACCAAAGCAGAAATGGAAGCTGTAATTACCCAAATGCTTTCCAAGAGTGGATCCTGGAGAGGAGGCAGAGAGGGGCAGTTTCTACTTGTGCAGGGGCTGGGGAAGGACTGGCCCTTCGGACGCCCCCGATTCCGTGGGGGCTCACTAGAGTCATCTGCCTGTCGGCCGACTCCCCACTCCCTCACCAGTCACTGTCCAGCTCCACAGGCTCGGGTCCATGTTCACACCAGACACGATGCCCGTGGTACTTGCAAGGAATGCTACAGAAGAGCAGTTCTCCATTGCTGTGAGCAAGGCAGCGCTAAAGACGCGCGGAGACCCTGCGCTCGGGCCACGGAAGAATCTGGAATCCCAGTTCTGCCACTGCCGAGCTGTGCAGCCTTGGGCACAGGCTTCTAAGACTTACTTTACTTCTCTGTAAAATAGGAATAATACTACCACCTCCCTTCCTGGGGTTTCTGTGAGGACTAAAGGGCCCAATGCAAAGTGCCGAGCCAGTGCCTGGCACAAAATAGAGGGAAAACATGGGAGCCATTACCGTTCCTGTCATTGTTATTGTTATCACAAAATCTACTCTGGCCTCACCTTCCTCACTAGGATGCTCCTGTGTCACTGAGGGACTTAAAGGAGACGGCAGTAACAAAACAAACCAGTGCTCAGAGCAAGTGGAAAATGACAACACAGTCACAGCGCCCGCGGCCATGTACAGCAATTTCATACCTGGAGGACGTCATGAGGCTGTTGATAAGCAAGATCAGCTTCTGCATGCGACACACTGTACCAGTCACCACCAGGGAAATAATAACATCTTTTACACTAAGACCTAACACTCACTGAGATGGCCCCCTTCAGAAGCTTACAGGAAACAAAACGCGGTTTCCGGATTGGCCCTCCTCCTCTGGATTCATTACAGTATTGATGCTTCCAACTTCTTTTATCCATGTAAGTGGACTGTTGAAAATTCGTTTGTAGGTCCATGCAACCACCTCACATTGTTGCCTCACGGTAAGTTCCCAGGCTGCCATCCCTCCTCACACTGTTCTTTGCGGACGGCTGTGAGCACAGCACTCTACAGTTACCCCATTTCGTTCCATACTGTTAGGTTTGCCTCATTATTCTCGACTGTCAGCTTCTCCTGGACCCCGACTTATCATCTGCTGTATTCACTACTGCCCACGGCTCTTAGGGCATCTGGAATGTGTAAGTATGGCTTTGGTAGCTTCCTCTAAGTCATGCCACTAGAAAATGGGTCATGGGGCAGAAGCTAGACAAGATGTTGACTCAAAGCGGTAGGCACCCCTGAGAACTC
This sequence comes from Leptonychotes weddellii, assembly GCF_054177405.1. Classification (NCBI taxonomy): domain Eukaryota; kingdom Metazoa; phylum Chordata; class Mammalia; order Carnivora; family Phocidae; genus Leptonychotes; species Leptonychotes weddellii. The sequence continues at coordinate 87,581,105 of NC_138375.1, read as the reverse complement.
TTTTTTCTTTTAAAGAATTATTTATTTATTTGAGAGAGAGAGAGAGACAGCAGGTGTATGAACAGTGGGGAGGGGCAGAGGGGGAGAGAGAGAGAGACTTAAGCAGACTCTGCGCTAAGCACTGAACCGACGTGGAGCTTGATCTCACGACCCTGAGATCACGACCTGAGCTGAAATCAAGAGTCAGATGCTTAACTGACTGAGCCACACAGGTGCCCCTCTCTGACAACTCTTGTCTTAAATCGTTCCATTTAAGACTTCACCAGCTGGCCTGCGCTTGCCATGCTTACTCCTCCACTCCCTATCACTCCCAATTAGCTATTCTTCCTCTCAGCTCTCTTATAACTATGTCTGCGGTGTGCACAGAAAGTGGGGCCATGAAAACGGGCAGTGGTTGAGGACAATAAAGTGAGCACGGAGTGTTCCATGGTGGAGTGTGGTGGGGGTGGGGGGTGGGGTGGGAAACAAGAGGGTGGTGGAAATGAGGCCAGTGAAAACTGTACTCTGGAAAACATTAAGCTAATGGACTTCAGAGCATCCAATCTGCGGAGAGAGATAAAACAGAAAATATTTGAGAGGTTAAATAATTCAGTGCTGAGCCTGCTGTCCACACTGCACGTTCCTAACTGGCTGGTGGTACCTAGATTCTATCAGATAACACATCTTCATCAGTCGGCTTCCAAGTAGAGTTAGCCCCATGAAAGTGTCCTTTATTATAAAATGAACCCAGGCCAGCTCCATGGGGAACAGGCTCAGTGAAAATAGTATGTTTTCTTCTATAACCTGTTACCAAAGAGGCAGTGACTCCTCACTGGGGAAAGCAAGTGTTTCAAACCAGAAGAAGCCTAAGCCCAGAGTTTGGAGTGCAGACCTTTCTAGGACTTCTGGCTGGCCCCCACCCTTCTGGAACCAACGTAAGGAGGAACATCTTATTTTTCAAAGCCCTTTAAATATCTGAGGAACCTGAAGGTGCCGAAGGGGTGGAGATGCCAACGATTTGGACCCGCTTCCAAAGAGATCCTCAGAAGTGGCCTTGAGTGAGGCAAAGAGACATAATAAAGCAAATCTAAGAATTGAGGGGATGAGAACAAAATAAGCTTTTTTCCCACATACTTAAAAAAATCCTTAATTATTATTCAGCCGTAAAAAGGAATGAAATCTTGCCATTTGCCATGACATGGATGGAGCTAGAGAGTATAATGCTAAGTGAAATAAGTCAGAGAAAGACAAAATACCTTATGATTTCACTCATATGTGGGAATTTAAGAAATAAAACAAATGAGCAAAGGGAAAAAAGAGAGAGGCAAACCAAGAAACAGACTTTTTAAAAATTTGTCAGACAGAGAGAGAGAGAGAGAGCGAGCACAAGCAGGGGAATGGCAGGCAGAGGGAGAAGCAGGCTCCCCGCTGAGCAGGGAGCCCGATGTGGGACTCGATCCCAGTACCCTGGGGTCATGACCTGAACCGAAGGCAGACGCTTAACCGACTGAGTCACCCAGGCGTCCCCCAAGAAACAGACTCTTAACTATAGAGAACAAACTGATGGTTACCAGAGGGGAGGCAGGTAGGGGGATGGGTGAAACAGGTGATGGGGATTAAGGGGGGCACTCGTCGTGATGAGCACTGGGTGTTGTACGGAAGTGATGAATCACTATATTGTACACCTGAAACTAATATTACACTGTATGTTAACTGGAATTTAAATAAAAACTTTAAAAAAAATCCTTAATTATAAAACAACCCAAGCACACACAGAAAAGTAGACCAAACAGCATAATACAATAGCATAATACCAAGGTACCCAACACCCAACTGGAACCATTATCCACTTTTGGCCAATTTTCTATCTTTCCCTGCCTTTCCCTGCTCCCCACATTGTTCCAAAGGAAATCCCAGCCATCATAACATTTCATCTGTAAACATTTCAGTATATATTTATAAAAGACAAGGGTTCTTTAAAAAAAAACAATAATCACAATACTATTATCACATTAATAATGATTTAGTGAGCAAAGAGGAGCAATGTTTCCTAGAACATTGACAATAATTCCCCAATGGCTTCACATATGCAGTTCTACGGTCTGAATGTTTACGTCCCCTCCAAATTTATACGTTGCAATCCTAACCCCCAAAGATGATGGTAGTCGGGGGTGGGACGATGATGGTAGTCCGGGGTGGGACGCTTAAGTCATGAGGGTGGAGGCCTCATGGGTGGATTGGTGCTTTGTAAAAGAAGCTCCAGAGGGATCTCTTCCCTCTCCACCATGTGAGGACATAGCAAGAAGGCATCAGCAATGCATCAGGAAGTGTGCCCTCACCCGGCTGTAATCATGCTGGTACCTTGATGTTGGGCTTCCGAGGCACCAGAACTGCGAGAAATCAATCTCTGTTGTCTATAAGCTACCTAGACTGTGGTATTTTGTTCTGGCACCCTGAACAGACAAAGACATCCATCCAGTCAGTGTTCAAATGTCTGCCTTTCCATGGTTTTTAAAACACTTTTCTAATGAGGCCTGCATTTACCTCCTGAGTGGCTGGAGGGACATTGTCCTAGTGCACGTAGCTGGCTCAGAGCAGCCCCGTATGCTCACAGAGCTCATCCTGTACTGGGTGGAGTAAGATTCATTTCATGTTGCATTTACATCTCCCAGCACAGAGAAGTACTCCTATTAAAGTATTTCCTTGATTTCCAGAGCCACAGGCAGCTTCAGAAAGCCAAATCGTTTTGAAGGCCACAAGGGACAAATCTCACTTCAGCCTTCACGCCTGCTCAGCACTCAGCATCGGCTGATGCCCCTGCCCTCTTTGCAGTGTCACTGGAGGGAACCACGGAGGGAACCGTGGCCCTCTCTGCTTGGGCCAATGGTGCCCTGGCTGACAATTTCTGTTGGACGTAGAGGGAGGTGGGGCACACAGGAAGGCATCAATGAATGTTAGCAATTCCACTTGGCCTGCTTTTGACTTTCTCAACTAGTCAGAGCTAAATGTTAATGAGCGCTGAAGGCTTCCTTCTCAGGTAACGGATGTGCACCACAGACACGTGTGAATTACAAACCGTGTTCCAGGCGCTGAGCGGAGAGGGATACAAAGATGAATGGACAGATGGCCAGGTGCCTGTCTTTGAAAGGTTTGGAATCTAATGAAAATGTGCATGCGTAAGCCTGCCATAATGGGCTAGAGGTACAGATAAAATGCTGAGGGGCACAAGGGAGAAGCAATTAGTGCTTAATTCTGCCAGGGAAGGTGGTGGGGCTACTGGCTGGCCAGGCTTTACCAAGGAAGGTTGTGTTTGAACTGGATCTCAAGGGATTCGCCAGATTTCTGCAGGCAGAGGAAGGCAAAAAAGGGCAGCCGAGGCAAGAGGAGCAGCGTGACGAAGAGCACGGAGGCAGGAAGGCATGTGGCACAACCGGGGACAGGAAGAACACAGGAGCACTGAGCACGAGAGCCAGGAGAGGGCAGGGTCAGGAGATGGGGCTGGATGGCGTGGCTGGGCCTCCAGTCCAGCTCTCTACTGGAGCGGGCACTGGGGGCTCACTGAGGGACTCTCAGCAGGCAAATGACTCTAGCGGGGAGGACTTCAGGCTCACCTCCACCTTTCATATAGATCACGGTGACTCTCTCCTATGTCTACACTGAGGGCCAGTGCCATGGTGGAGCTGGAAGAAATGAGGAGCAAACAAGGAGACACATGAGCATGGAGCATGTTCAGGGAGGAGGGTAGGGGCTGTCAGGTCTGGCTGCATCAGCAGCACTTCTTGCCATTCAGCTGGCACCGAGAGATCCATGCTGCAGTCAGGCTGAGGCCAGCCAGAGCCCCAGGACCAGGCTGGACACCAGGCAGGAGCAACTCTGCAGCTGTTTGGTACAAGGCACTCGCTGCCCGTCAGCCTTCACCCCTGCTCTAATAACCACGCCCTCTAACACCCTGCCCATGAGACCCGGGGCCTGCCCTGCTCTCCTGACAGCAGGCCTATAGGCCTGGCCCTAAACCCCATCCCATGGACACATTCCTTACGTTACACGCCTACTTACTTGGCCCTCTGATTTTGGCTGGCCCTGGGAGCCCCAGTCTCAGAAAACAATCACAGGCAACTGAACGTCGGCAGAAGATACAGACTGCATGAGCAGGGCCCATCTTTGGGCCCTTCTCATTAAACCTTGGTCCCGTGGCCCAGCATGGTGAGCACCCCACTAGACCCTTGATTTAGCAGAGTGGCCCACCTGTTATCCCAGAAGAAAAGGCACTGCTCGCCCTGCTTATCCTTAGCAAACGTAGTGCTCATAATCTCTATTCACATCTCAAACTTCCTGCCACCTGCATGCCTCACTGCCCCCTCCGATCTCCCTGACAAGGCAGAATGCTCATTTGTCTTCTCTTCGAGGGCTCAGAGTAGGACCGTCATTTCTCTTCTGGGGACAAGCACAGACAGAGCTTGTTATGCAGGGAATCAGGACAGGAGGGGAAAAAAAGAATGGAAGTGATTAAATTAAAGCCCCAACCAGCATTCTGATCCCGTGAATTTCCAGGACCACTGTTGTAAGTGTTTCCGGGAGAACTCAGTTGTGCAAAGACAGGTAGAAGCAGCAGAGTGAAAACTCTAGGCTTTGAACACAAAAACGAAGTCGGTGCCTGTGAGTTATTTGTTTCTCATCTGCTTTGGAAAGAGGTTGTCTAGAGAGTCTGGAAGCCTACATTCCATTTTAGAAAGCAGACCAGATTTCTGCTGACAGCCAGTTTGGCAGGGGGGTAGCCTTTGTCTGGTTTTGCCATGCGAGCTCATTTTCTGGGGGACACTCTACCAGGTTCTATTTCTAGACGCCAACAGAGCTGCACCTTCAATCACAGAACTGTAATTAGCACTAAAAGGCTTTTGCAAGTTTACTTGGGACCTGTTTTCAGAAAACACAAGGCCCTCCTGCAGCAGTGAGCGCTGCCGGGAACTACCTTAGTTCAACATCTTCAACTGGGACCCGTACTCGGCCTTCTTGTGCTTCAGGAGGTTCAGGAACGTTCAAACACTGACTCCCATGTTCAGTTGAGTCAGAAAGTGATGGTGGTTGGATTTCTCCCCAGCTCTCAAAGGCCTTGAACCTTTGACTTAGTGCTGTTTGCATCATCCAACTCCCTGTTCTGAAGGCTTCGCACAACCTAACAACTTAGCAATACAAGAAGAGTTAGGCAAATTTCCGTGAAAGATCCAGGTCCTCAAGGGCTGGATTAAATTAAAAATTTGAAAAAGATGTCTGGGGCGCCTGGGTGGCTCAGTTGGTTAAGCGACTACCTTCGGCTCAGGTCATGATCCTGGAGTCCCTGGATCAAGTCCCGCATCGGGCTCCCTGCTCGGCAGGGAGTCTGCTTTGCCCTCTGACCCTATCCCCTCTCATGTGTTCTCTCTCATTCTCTCTCTCTCAAATAAATAAATAAAATCTTTAAAAAGAAAAGAAAAGAAAAGAAAAAGATGTCTGGAGCTGTCGGGGTGATCAGCTGAGGGCTCCCCTTCCTTGTGGGAGCAGCAGAAGCATGATGTGGGAGCTCCACCTGACACGGATTGGCCCACTGCTACCTCTGTTACGTTAGGTTCCGCCTGTCCACACAGACTGCACTTTTTTTGAGGTTAGCATCCATATATTATGCTTGCCTTGCCCACATTTCCCAGGAGAGCGAAACAACGGTGCTCAGTAATATTTGCTGATTAAGTAACTGAGGACACACATTGATAGGCTAGAGCTTTTGTGGTGGGGGGTGGGGAGCCTGTTCTCTTGGTTAGTGGGATTCTGTTCTGGGTAGTGAAACTGCTCCCCTCATTCCCTCCCTGAGAACATAAATTCTATCGAGAGAACACAATCAAACTAGCAATACAAACTAGGAGGACCCTGAAATCCAACCTAGGAGGCCACTAAAGAGTTAATTCAGTTCGGATAAGAGAATTATGAGGCAAGGCTATACGGATTACACACAATGGATTTATAACACGAGATTTTTTTTTTTTTAAAAGGACAAAAGTAGTGACTGGGGACATTTCAGATGAAGAAATAACCATGTTAACCTTGCTGCTTTTTAAACATTTGCATCTGTGAATTGCAGAGGCTCAACAGAAAGCAGATTGCCTATATCCACTGAAAGCCGTTCTGGCATGAGAAATTTCTCTTGCATAAAGCAAAACAGATGTGTGAGAGGGAAAAGCAAACTCTCTTATGGGTGTGTATCAACGTTTGGAATTATATCGTTATCTCGAGAACTATATATTGTGAGAAGCAATGAATACAGAAACTTGACCATATTATGTCCCTGAGAACTCAATATAAAAGCAGAAACATAGTCTCTGGAAAATACTAATTATTAATGCAGATAAAAAGCCTAACAATATATTCACATGTCATCCACAGTGTTTTTTTGTTTTTGTTTTTGTTTTTTAAACTGGAAGGATATCTGCCAACAGAACTAACCTTGTACCAGAGATGACACATCCAGAATTTTTGGCCAAGTGCTGCCTGGAAGATATGAATTCGGATCCACTTGACTTTTGAAGTGATTAGAAAAAGTGCCACATCCTTGTGAGCAGTAAAGAGTACACCAGGGTCAGACGCATATGTGTCTGTATGTTGGGATCCCCAAGCTAATCAGTTTGGAAATAGGAAAGTGCTCAAAGGCTGCCCCCATCAAGGTGTGGGGTATTTACGGTATTTACAGGGCAGGAGGCAAGTGCTTGGCTGTCTGCTAGGTCCTGGGAAGTGCACAAGTAAAGCAGAGACAAGAGCACAGGCAGTGAGCTGGGAAGGAAAGCACAGGGTCCGGGAGGGCAGGCCCAGCTGGTGCAGGAGAGGAGTCTTTACAGTGGGCAAGAGAAGAGCGTGGACAAACTCCTCAGGGAGCAACAAGTCCGAAATCAGGCTGGGGAAGTTGTTCAAGAAAACTTCAAATTTGATGTACAGGTAAAATAAATAAATAAATAAATAAAACATATATATGCGTAACAGATTGGGAATGGCAATAGAACAGTCGAGATCAAATTGGTAGAAACGAATGCTAGTATGATTAAAATAACCCCAAATATTTGATATGGTCATAGTACAGAAACCAAGTCAAAGTAACATTCTGTTCTAACACACACACCACACACACACACACACACACACACACACACACGCACGCACACAATTAGATGTAGCATAAGATGCAGCTTAGAGGGCTCAGGATCATCCTGGGCACCCCTCTTTGATGATGGTAACAGGTTTATAAATTATGAGTGTACATAAAAGAAATGAGTAAATATATTTCCACCAATAGCTTTTCTCCTCTTGCAGAAATACACAAAATTATGTTTTATTTAATTACACAAATTAAACTTCAGATACAGTTTCTACATGAAGCCACACAGCACAGCATTTATTTAGCACTTAAGAAAAGCACAGCAGTGATGTGTACTCTAAAACAACAGAGTCACACAGTACTGTACGAATCTCTACTGTTTCTCATTCTGTATTTGTTATGAGTATCAGTAAAAGAGTTCTGTTTATTTTCTTCTGACTTCACTAAGTATAATATATTTTCTGCAATTGTATTCTGATGCAGGTTTCCCGAAAAGCAGAGTGTTTCTACAAAGACTTTTGCAGGCTGAAAGAGCATAAATTGAAGAAGTAATTACCGCTAATTTATATGGAAAAATTTTTGAGCGTTCCATGCTTAAAATATAACCTCTCAGGCTTTTCCGATACCTTTGGGCACATCTTGCTAATGATGTATGAAATAAATCGCAATACAGCACAGATGCTCACAGACAGAGCTCAAAGCTATATGGCAGCCGGATGCTTGAGATGCTGAGTGTGGCTCCTGGGGAAGGAGCTTGGCAGCACCACTCTCAATGTCTGTTGCCTGGGGTGGGGGTGGGGGGCACTGCCTGCTTGAGAGCTCACTGCAAAAAAAATGCAAAATGCTATTCTCCATTTTCACCTTTCTTCATAAAAGTGAAAATCCTCTTTGGATGTCTTTTGGTTGCCGAAAACAGGTATCAAACCAAGGTGAGTTTTGGTAAAAGTGAAAGGTGCAACAGGAACTTTTTTGAAAAGTAAGGGATATCTGTATTTAAAACTGCTGTAGTGAGGGAAAAAAGGATTATAAAACACAAGTATCAAACACTCTCCAATAAATCACGTGGCGAGCAATCCACTGAAATAGAATGAGCTCTGAATATGGGTTAGATGAATAAACAAAGGCTCCACATTGCAAAAGGCTGATGGAGTGTTTTCACATTTAATTTCGTGACCACTTCCTCTATTTCACTGATTGGCAGCATAGTTGGAGATGTCTGTAGGCCCACCGCTTCTGAAGGAAAATATACAGAGCAAAAAATGTATGCTGAAAATCTACAGAGCAAAAATGTTCACTGTTAATGAAAGGCACTGGTATCTGAACTTAATAATCGGATGCCATTTCCATTTGGAGTCTATATAATTTTTCAACATGATAGACACTTAAACAAATCAGGTTGAAATTATACATAACTCAGTGCATAGGTTTCAACTGTGATTAATCTCTTTTTACATGTACATGTGCAATCTCTTATGGAATATTCTTAAAAGCAATCTAATAAGGAAGAAGAAAGAGGTTGTGGTTCCAGAGGGATCCTCGATGAAGCAGTGAGGAGATACTAAATCAGTCCCCCTGGGTTGCTTTGAGCTCGCTGCCCCTATATCAGGCCGTAGTGCCTTTACTCATGTTCTCCCCACTGGGCACGCCTTTGCCCCTCTTTTAAGGCCCAGTTAAAACCCAATCTGTTTCAAAATCTTCTGAGAACTCTATTTAGGAAGAGTCCTCTCCTCATGTAATATCTCACCTATTCTTTATTTTCTCTGTTTCTCATTTGGCTCTTCAGCATCCATGGTTGTGTATTACTAGTTATTTTGAAATACGTCTATATTTTATTTCCCTGATTTATTTATATGCTCTTTGAGGATAAGAACTCTAGGTTATACTCTTCCTGCCCCTACTGCAACCTTCAAAGTGTGGTCCTGGTACCATTAGAATTGCCTAGTTGTTTGACCAAAATACAGCCTCAGAGATCCTTAAGGTATATGGAAGGAGGGCCTAGCAAGCTGCATATGTAACATGCTGCCCAGGCGATTCTTAGATTCACCAGATACAAGAACTAGGGGAGTGCTGTGAACATAATCAGTACCAAGAAGTATTTGTTGAACATACAGAGGAACACAAAAGACCCCAAGCCAAACCAAAATAACAACAACAAAAACAAACAAAAAACCATGTGTAAAACTAAAGGTGCTAGGCACTCAGGCCAGTCTGTAAAATACAGAAAATCATTTTCCTGAAGATATGTAGATTTCTCAGGTACAAATTTTTGTCAGGACAACATTCCAGTCTAGGAGCTATCCCGCACTCTCACTAGACTGTGAAGTGCTAAAGGGCAGGGACCCTGTGTTCTTCATTATTCTAATGCTTATGGGACCTTGCAAAGAAGCGTGACAAAACTGATAAAGGAGCTTAATTCTTCAGCATGGTCCTCTGATTCTGCCTCTGAAAGCCGTCTGTCTGGTTCCCTGAAAACATTTCCCTTCCTTGTGTCACTTTCCATCCCGCCCACCCCACCCTCAGCCACAGTTTTCTGGGCCCTGGGTCTCCAGCTGTCATTTCAAGGTCAAATAGAACCACACTTTGGGCAACTGGGGTTGGCTGAATTCTAAATCCATGCCCTTTGCCCCCCCTTGGTGTTACTCCCGTGATTATGTGACTTACATGGCACAAGGGACTCTGAAGATATGATGCTTATTAATCAGTGACCTCAGTAGGGAGATTATCTGCGTAGGCTACCCTAATCCCGAGCCTTTTAAAAACAGAGAGTTTTCTCTGGCTCAGAGCACAAAAGTCAGAGAGATTACAGAAGGATTTCAGGAAGAGGAAGGTTCTTGCTGGCTTTGAGAGGGAGGGGGGGTCACCGGGCAAGGAGCTGAGAACAGCCTCTGGAAACCAGGAGCAGTCCCTGCAGAGAGAACAGGGATCTCAGTCCTATAAGCACGAGCAGCTGAATCCTGCCAACAACCCAACCGAGCGGGGCAGCGGACCCGGCCACGAGCTGCCAGGTGAGAGCGCAGCCTGACTGATGGCTTGCTTGCCGCCCTGTGAGAGCCGGCGCCGAGAACTGACTGAGCAATAGGAGAGGAACACAGCAGCCCTCTGGGAATTTCTACAGCAGTCCTCTACTTGCCGCTCAACTCCAGCTCCATCCGTTCTCCACTTGCAGAGACAAAGAATGGGCATTAGTAGAGGAAAACTAAACAGGAGGGGTGGCTATTATTGTTGTCCTTGGTCACTGACCCATTCAGCCAGTGGCTCCACCTCTCTCTCCCCCATTGGTGCTGCCCTCCCCGGGCCCACACAGCATCAAACCTTCCCTTCTGCCCTTTGCCAGGGCTTGAAGTTTTCAGCAAAACCCTCTATACATGAGCTAGATCCTTGATGCTCCCAGGACCCCAGCTGGCTTTAACACAAACAATCAGAAATATAAATACAGACCCTGCAGAACACCGACACACAGACCTGGAGCAACCGGTGGGTGCGCCTTTAAGAATTAGATAACGTGACTGGCATAAAATGAAGTTGAACAGAAATGAGTTGAATTAAGATCCCTGACACACAACCAGGGCTGCAGGCCTTGCGCATCTGGGGCTGAGAGAGCCATGATCCCGGATGCTTGTCCTGGGACCCGAGATAAAGAGCAGATAAAAGCTCCCATGTCTAAGGTTCGGCCTTACCCAAGCTACATGGTGCTCAGCAAAATGGCACTTGAGAATCTGGGTCTTTGGATGCTTCATTCCTCCTTCCAGAAATCCTACTTTCCTTGTTTAAATCAAATGAATCCATCCAACAAACTGCTCTTAGAGAGAAGGGAAATGATTTTCAAGTGCCTTGCTTGATCCCTGAGCAGATCTAATCCCCACCAACTCCCACCCCCCCCATCCCCGCCTTTTTCCTTAAGCAACTTTGCTCAATCGTCATGGAAGGGTTCAATTTATTCTTTCTGCTTTGCACTGAGTAGCTGTTTATATGGCCCCCTACCCCTCTACTCCCTCCAGCTCTGTGGAGGCAGGGGTTACATCCCATTTATCTTCGTGTCTCCCCAGGCCTCCCCAGGGAACACTCAAGACATGTTTAAGGAGTTCACTCTGAGCACTGAGTTGGACTTACACTTGAGATTTCCTTTGCTGTCAGGTTTTGGGTAGGGGCTTAAGATCCCTTGATACTGGGAAATAAGGGCCGGGCAGCCGTTGTAACCCACCCCTGAGGTCCTCCAACCCAGGAGGCTGCAGAGAAGGGGAGGAGAAGGAAGCTCCAGATGGAGAGGAGGGAGTGCCAACCTTGCTTCCTGCCCCTCAGCCAGCAGCAAGCAGACTTGCTTCCCTAATTTGATCTTTTCTCTGCTTTGGCCAAGGCTGAGTGCATTCCCCATAGAGCAAGAGTGAAACAATGCAGTTGCTGTTTCAAAGCAGAGAAAAAGAGTGGTGGTGGGAAAATGTGAAGAAAGCATTTTCCTTGATTTATTTTTGTAAAAGTATGTTATGGGAAGAAGTAGACAAGAAGACAAAATATGCAGTATATTCCGAACCATGGAGGAAAGACACTTTCTATAGTCCTTTAAAATCTTTCATACTATAGCTAATCATTTATTGACTCGCTCAGCAAACTCTGCATACACTGTAACTGGGGCATGCCTCTCTTTGCGCAACTCGTGGATGTGCCTGGCTCCTAAACCAGAGGGTCTCCGGGGCAGGGACTTGCTGCTGGTCATCCTCACGCCCTCATGCCTAGCACAGCGCCTGGAGGACAGCAAGAGCTGAGCACAGAGCCTGATGCGGGGCTTGATCCCACGACCCTGAGATCATGACCTGAGCTGAAACCAAGAGTCAGACACTTGACCAACTGTGCTACCCAGGCGCTGCTGGGTGGACAATTCTTTGTCGTGGGCTGTCTTGTGCACTGCAGGATGTTTAGCAGCGTCCTTGGCTTCTACCTACGAGATGCTGGTAGCATCACCACCCAAGCTCTCACCACCAAAAATGTCTCCAGAAATTGCCAAATGTCCCTTGACGAGCAAAACTGCCCCCAGCTGAGAACCACTGCTCTATATGTACTGACTGGGAAAGATCTCCCAGGCAGATCGTTGAGTGCAAAACATGTCACAAAAAAGTACATTTCACATGGCACCATTTACATGAGAAAAGCATTCTATACACACACACACACAGGCACACACAATATCCATATTATGTAAGTACGTACCTAGAGCGTCTAGAAGGACAAAACTATAAGCAGTCTGGGGAGCAGAGTAGGGTAGGGAGTCACAGTGAATTTTGACTTTATTTGTACTGTTTGTGTTTTTAAAAAAAGAAAATGGAAATGTACCCGGTGGGAAAATTAGTTTGTCAGTGAATGGAAACTGAAGATACGGAGAAAGTACTTGTTCATTACTCCCTGACGAACTTCAGAGAGGAAGAAAAAGGCGGCCAGAAGGAGGCAGAATGAAAGGAAGGAATTCTTGGGATGTGGGAAAGTTAAGCTAAATTCAGTCAAGTTACAATTTTGGACAAAGCATTATGAAGAGAGGGGTGAATAACTTCTAGAATGCTTCCACTTATTAGCTCAAGATTTCAATATTGCTTTGCCAGCACTGACTTTCCCACTACAGTTAAATATGCATGAAATGAGAGAATTCCTCTTTCTGTTTTTCCACTGCACGTTTCTTCAATTTGTGTTTCTTTGGTGTGTGTACAGCTTTCTGTGACGAGAGTGCCGATGCCACCATGGAAACTGTCACTCTTCCGAGTTGGAAAGACCTGAGAATAAAAGCTCACGTTGCCTTGTGTTTGGTCCGGCATTTGGCTGAGTACACTGCAGGAGTGTATTTGTTTTTCATTAATTTGTTTGTCATTTTTCTCCATGATCTATGGAAAATTTATTTCCCCTGAAGCAAAAGGATCTGAAATGTCAGAGGTTTCTCTTGGTTTTGCTGGGGTAATGAATTGTGGAGAAAAAGAAATTTTTCTTATATGCTGGTTGATTGTGGAAGGAGACATTTTGTGACCTTTTGCTATTTTACAGTGATAATGAATTTCCTGACAAACCTGGAAACTTTGGGCTTCTTTATTGAAATTATAATAAGGTTTGAGGAATAACTTTGACCTGGACCTTTGTACAATTAATCAAATACAGATTTTGGAAAAATTGATGAGTTTGGTCTTTACCGAGACACTCTAATTTATTTCTGTCACTGTGGCGGTACACAGATCTATACCACATAAAAACATCAAACAATTAACTACAGACCCAAGGCCCTGAACAGAGATTTACACACACGTGGTGGGAGGGGGCCTAGGTTCAGGGACTTCTAGCCTGATCATTATTTGCTTTGTTTCCTTTTTCTTTTCTCTTCTCTTCCTTCTTCTCTTTTTGAATGCAAGAGTAATACAAACTTGTAGAAAACCTGGCCTACGCTGAACAGAATGAAAAAGATAATAGGAAATCATCCATAACCTCATTCTCCAAAGGTAATGGACCATCACACCATTTTGGTCTGCTCCTTCTAATCCTGTTTTGGTGCCTGCAATTTATAATTGAGATGATACTGCATATAAAATTTTATATTCTGTGGTTTTTTTCCTCCTAAATATCGCATATGATGTTTTGTTTGTGATCTCTAAACACTTTAGAGGAAAACTATACTGAGTCCTTAGGATGTTCTCAACAAAGGCCACAATTCATGGGGAAAAAAGAAGGAATAGATCTTTTTCTTTTTTTTAAGATTTTCTTTATTTGAGAGAGAGAGTGCACGCAAGCACAAGCAGGGGGAGAGGCAGGCAGAGGCAAAGGGAGAAGCAGACTCCCTGCTGAGTAGGGATCCGGACTTGGGGCTCAATCCCAGGACTCTGGGATCATGACCTGTGCCAAAGGCAGATGCTCAACTGACTGAGCCACCCAGGTGCCCCAGGAATAGATCTTCCTGGCAATATTTTAGGAACGTCAGATTCTCCCATTGTCCCCCTGCATGTGTTAAGATCTGGATCCAACAGTACATTAAAAGGATTATTCACCATGACCAAGTGGGATTTATTCCTGGGCTGCAAGGTTGGTTCAACATCCACAAATCAATCAGTGTGATACAATACATTAATAAAAGAAAGAACAAGAACCATATGATCCTCT